>NC_081406.1:282780519-283380519 GCF_030272615.1 Cryptomeria japonica | reverse complement strand
GTAGGATCCTTCTTGGTGCTTCGTTGGGCTATAGGCTTCAATTGTTCTTGCGCAACTTCGAAGGGTAGCTCCTAACGAGAAGACTTACTAAACACCTTGTTTATAGTGGCCAAAAACTTTCTAGTCATTGGTGTAGGAGGTCGGACCTCTGAAGCTGCCCATATTTTTACGGCCCTTAGTAGAGACACAAAGTTCGCCATGAGAAGTTTTCATGGGAATTGATGCTTGGCTGACCCGAGAAGTGAGTTCCGTGGAGGGGAGCCAGTGGGGTCAAGCATCTAAGTGTCCACTCTAGGTAAGCGTAGCTAGAAAACCAATTGGGATCCAATGACTATTGTCCTTGCCAACCTTAAGAATTTTGTATATGAACATGAGTGTCTTTGAGATAATATGCATTTGATCATTGTGTTTGCTTTGTTTGGTAAATACTTGCCAAGAGTAGACTAAAGACACATCACTATCCCCAAACACTTTGCAAAAAAAAACACTGCCGAGACACAAACAATTGTCCAGGTCATTACCCACACAAAGTCCAAAGCTCTGTCCATCCCATATTTCATAAGCCTAGGAGAGAAGCTAAGAGTCCGTCCTCTCCATCAACATTCAAGTTTGTCCTTTTAAACACCAACTATCGTCCAAATCAGGGTGGTCGTGTCCCTTCATATAACTTGCCATTCGAATCGATCCCCCATTGAGTCATGTTCATGCCAAGAACAACCTAGTCATCTAGTTTCTTCTAAGCCATCACTATCATACCTCCTCCATCAATAATCCTCAAATTTCCTAAGGACTTAGCACATCAAATCAATCTCCCACCGATATCAAATCAATTATCAAAATCCAAATCCAATCATCCTCTAATCCAATTTAACCTCACGTTAAGGTTACATGCCTTGTGAAGTTTCATTTAGACCTCATCCTTAATCAATTGGCTCTCGTGCTTGAAGAAGAATCCTCTCCAAGTACCTTTTGCCTAATCCTTTTTGAGTCGATCAAGACTCTTAACTCACGTCTTTACTTTGCTTAGGGTAATTAGTCAGCCCTTGGTGTAAGAGAGGCCTTTTAATCATCATTCCCAAGTCTAAATTCTACCCAACTTGGTCATTACCTTGCTTGTGGTTTCATCCACCACCTGAAATCCTCATCCAAGGACTAAGGTGTCAAATCCTAATCAAATCCGGGCTCTAATCCAAGAACCCCACCAATCAACAAAATCCCTTGTCATCAAAGACAAAAATCCAAAATTCCACAAATATCTTGCTAAGTCCTTTCATCACAAATTTCCTCCTCCAAGCTTTTCTAAGATTATTCGTGATTTGACTTCCTGGACCAACTTGGGAAGACCCCTGCACAAATTTCCATTCTAGAACTTCTCAAGACTTCCCCTATGCATAAGGAAATTTTGGAACAAGCCCTCCTTGAGTCCCGCGTTCCTGATAACATCAATGCTACTCAATTCCAAGCTCTCATTGAAAACCTTGTTGCCCAACAACACCTTGTATTTACCTCCAAAGATGCTCTTGCAAATGAAGATCACAACAAACCTTTTCACATTGAAGCCCTATTCCAAAAACACAAGGTCAAACGTTTTTTGATAGACGGTGGATCCGGACTTAATCTGTGTACATATAAGTTAACAAAACAATTGGGACTTTCTGAGGACTTGGTAGACACATCAGGAAGGATCACCATAAAATCATATGATGATGATGAGAGAGTTTCGAAGGGCATGATCACCTTACCTCTTCAAGTGGGCCCTATTACAATTGAAACCCCGTGCCAAGTACTAGATTTTGATCTCCCCTACAACATTCTCCTTGGTCGGTCATGGATTCATTCCTTCTGGGCCATCCCCTCTACCTATCACCAATGCATCAAATTCCCCTTTAATGGAAGGGAGATCACTATCAAAGGCGATCCCGAACCTTTTCAATATTGTAAACTCCTAGAGGGGAAGCATCCATATCATTGCCCACTAAACAGACCCTCACCAATGCCTCCACCCGACTCATCAAATGTTGCCTCCACCTCATCCCAACCAGATACTCAAATCAAGATCTTGGACAATGGTTGTGGAGAATACAAATTGGAGGACGTCTTCCTAATAGGAAACCTCCCCCTGTATCCTAAGTCATTTCAAAAACCTAAAGAACTCAAAAATGACCCAAAACCAATCATTAAATGCCAAAATACCACCTCCCAACAATGGGGCCCACTTGATGAGGAGAGCCTTGAAGCAGATGTCTCTTCATGGTTGTATCGAGAAGAAGATGAAGATCCAACAAAAATATCCAAAAAGATGTACCCAAAAGCATCCGTCATAGTAAAAAAAATGGGTTACAAAGGACATGGCCTAGGACTAGAAGAGAAAGGAAGAAAAGCACCCATCAATCTTATCTCCTATAAATACAACAAAGGCTTGGGGTACACCCCAGTGCCCAAGATTGCTATTGCTGGTGCCCCTTCAAGTACTTCTTCGGATGTCGAAAGCACTGATGAAGAGGAATTCCATGAAATGCCTTATGAATACGAAAATGATATCTTCTTTGACACTCACCATTACCCCTATAACCCCTTCTACTTCACATGAGTTACATCTTATCCATCTTGAATTCATAGACTGGGACCAACGAGACAAGCCCATGTTAGACATTTGTGCTGATAACAATGCTCTCATTACCCTCCTAACAGTGCAAAATCTAGAAGATTTTAACAGAGTAGAGGGTATTCAACTTCATAAAAAGGGATACTTTGGTAGTCAGGTCAATGCCCTTAGTCATAAAAAGGAAAATCAAAACAAAGAACATGACTCCTTAGTTGAAAACCTCCCCGAGGTGCCTTTCGATGAGCAAAAAATAAAAACAAAGGGCGTATTCGAAAGTGAAAACCTGGAAAAGGCACTTGACGATGAGGGACTTGACCTCCCTACCACTGGTTACCTTCCACAAGACAGACCAAATTTGTTGATAGAGGAAACAGATAATATCAACATGGGCACCGAAGCCATCCCACAAAATGTGCTCATTGCCAAGTCCCTCACAAAAAAGGAGAAACAAGATTTCATCAACTTCCTTACAGAGGTAAAAATCAATTTTGCATGGTCCTATGCCGATATGCCAGGATTGGATCCTGCCTTGGTAGTTCACAATCTTGTTGTCCGCCCAGATGCAAAACCTATTAAACAAAAACTGCACAAAATGCACCCACATATTGCTCTCTTGGTCAAGGCGGAACTCCAAAAGATGTTAGATACAGAATTCATCAAACCCATAGACTACACTGAATGGGTCTCCAACATTGTACCTATAGGAAAACCTTTCGGAGGCATCTGCATCTGCACAGATTTTCGAGATCTAAATCGAGCTTGTCCTAAAGATGATTTCCCGCTCCCCAACATAGAAATGATTGTGGACCTTACAATAGGACATAAAATGCTATCGCTTATGGAAGGGTTTTCCGGATACAACCAAATCAGGATAGCAGATGAGGATCAGCATAAAACCGCATTCACAACACCATGGGGTACTTTTTGTTACCGATTCATGCCTTTTGGCCTTAAAAATGTTGGAGCTACATATCAACGTGTCATGACAACCATTTTTCATGACCTCTTCCACAAAATTATGGAGGACTATGTGGATGATCTGCTAGGCAAATCCAAGACAAGACAAGAACACATTCCCATTTTAAAACAGATCTTCGAAAGATTGGAAAAATACAAACTGCGCCTAAATCCCAAAAAGTGTGTGTTTGGCGTCACATCGAGAAAACTACTAGGATTCATTGTTTCCCGCAGAGGGATCAAGGTCGATTCCGCAAAGGTAAAAGCTATTATGGAAATGCCTCCACCAAAGACTCTCAGACAACTATGCAGTTTCCAGGGAAAACTCCAATCTGTCAGATGTTTCATTTCATAGCTAGCAGACAAGTGCCATCCATTTGCACACCTGTTACGTAAAGACACAAGATTCAAATGGGATTGCTTATGTCAAAAGGCCTTTGAGAAACTAAAAGAATATCTAGCATCACCTCTAGTTTTGATGCCACCTACTCCTGGAAAACCCCTCATTTTGTACACGTGCTATTGCAGTGGCATTGGGGGCATTACTGGCACAAACAAATGACCAAGGGAAGGAACACACAATTTACTACATCAGTCGAACACTGGTAGGATATGAACTCAATTATACCCCCATTGAAAGAGCATGTTTGACATTGGTGTTTAGCACATAGAAACTCCGACACTATATGCTAAACAACAAGACAAAACTAATTGCTAAAATTGATCCACTTAAATATCTCCTATCAAAAGCAGCTCTCACTGGCAGAACCGCCAAATGGGTCATGCTCCTAAGTGAGTTTGACATCGAATATGTGGACAGAAAGGAAATCAAGGGACAAGTCATTGCAGATCAATTGGCGGAAGCTCCACTTCCAAGTGATCATCCCCTTCTCATAGAATTACCACATCCTTCACATGGCGATTGTACTTTGATGGCTCCTGCACCCAAAACAGATCGGGGACAGGAATATTATTGGTTACACCTCAAGGAGATGGCATCCCCAGATCATACAAAATAGCCTTTGCATGTACCAATAACATAGCAGAATACGAGGCACTCATCACAGATATGCGTCTGGCTATCCACTAGAAAATAAAGGAGTTACAAGTTTATGGTGATTCTCAGCTCGTTATAAAACAAGTCAATGATGAGTACCAGACAAAAGATGATAAACTCCTTCCTTACCGTACCATGGTTGAAGATCTTAAGAAACATTTCACAACAATCACATTTAATCAAATCCCACGAACAAATAACAGGGCTGCAGATGCAATGGCCACCATTGGCTCCCTCCTTCGAATACCAGCACATAGTCAGAAGTGCAAGTTCTTGGTTGAGCAATTATTTATACCAGCATATGACCTACTAGAGTCTGAAATGGTGTGTGTTCTCGTTAGTCCTGAGTCCCCTTGGTACCAATAAACCTTCACTTTCCTCAAAGACAATACCATTCCCCCACATCTCACAAAAACCCAACAAAAAACCTTCATCCGCCGATGTGCTCGTTACACCATCCTCGGAGACACCCTATTCAGAAGGCATTTCAATGGTTCCCTCCTAAGGTGTTTAGATAAACAAGAGGCAGAATGGGAATTACGTGAAGTACACGAGGGTATCTATGGGGCACACTCAAGTGGGCTCACATTGGCTAAAAAACTTTTGAGAACAGGATACTATTGGCCTAAAATGGAGGTAGATGCATATAATTACGTGAAGAAATGCATCCCTTGCCAGCAACATGGCGACAAAATTCATGCACCGTCACAAGAATTGCAGCCATTTATAACACCATGGCCCTTCTCACAGTGGGGGCTCGATCTCATTGGGAAAATCCACCCTTCATCTTCCAATGGACATAAATTCATTATCACCGCTACCAAATACTTCACCAAGTGGGTAGAGGCTATCCCTCTTACTTTCACCACTGACAAGAAAATATCCAAATTCATCCTGAACTACCTAATCTGCCGATATGGCATCCCAAAAGTTATCATCACAGATAATGGCAGACAATTTAGAAACCAAGATGTCAAAGAACTCTGCCAAAAATTCAACATCCAACACCGCTTCTCCACTCCATATTACCTCCAAGGCAATGGCCAAGTTGAGGCTTCTAATAAAACCTTAATAAAAATCCTCAAAAAGACAGTCAATGAAGCAGGCCATGATTGGCACCTCCAACTCCATCCTGCATTGTGGGCCTACCACACCTCCATCCACACCCCCACAGACGCCACTCCTTATTCCCTAGTATTTGGTTCCGAAGCCATCCTTCCCCTTGAGATCGAGATCCCCTCTCTAAGGGTATCGCTACAAAATATCTTACCAGATGAGGAATATAGAATTGTCCGCTTACAAGAGCTAGAATTGTTAGATGAAAGGCGCCTCAAGGCCTTGAATCATCTCTAGGTATATCAAAACTGTCTACGCATGAGTTATCATAAAAAAGTCAGAACTCGAGAATTCCAGATTGGTGATCTTGTCCTCATGGAGAATCTGAAAAATCTACAAGAAAGAGAAAAGAAAGGCAAGTTCAAGCCTAATTGACTTGGACCATATGTAATCATAGCAAATTATGGATCAGGAGCTTATCAGTTGGCTACTCCTGAAGGCGATCATTTGGATGAACCAATGAATATCATGCACCTCAAAAGATTTTATGCCTAATCCTTAGAAAGTCTTAAATTGTCAAAAAAACCAAAAAAATTAAAAACCCAAGAAAAATACAAAAAAAAAAAAAAAAGATCCTGAAAAAATTGTCACTTTGGTGAAAACCTGGCAAATAGGCGCCATGTGACACAAATTTTTTTTAAAAGAAGAAAAATCTACAAGAAAAAGAAAGAAAAACAATTCGTCCACCAGTGAAAACCACTTTGTGGCACTATGGACAAGTACCTTGGTGAAAACCTCCATGCAGGCGCCAAGGTAAATAACCAGATCCACTGTCTACCAGGTCGACACTACAAATCACCCGCCATCCAGTCCACCCATTCACAACATTCCTTCTTTTCCACCTCTCAATAAAACACGCGTATGATGATGAGTCTTCGCCTGAATCATGAACAAGGAATGTCCCATTAAACTGAGCTTCTATCCCTGTCTATAAGCTTCAAGAAGTCTTGAGAAACAATCCCAAGTCCACAAGTCACTTTCCAAAACCATAAAAAATCACTTGCCTAAATCTACAAGTCGACTTTGCCCTAGGGATGATTCCTTCCCTTGCTTGGCAACGTAATCCTCCATCCTAGTCCAACTCTTGGCAAGAGGTATAATTTGGTCATGGAAGAATTGACTAGTTAGATTTTGTTGGATCTTTTCATTTAGACTTGCATCTTTTGCCCTAAGACTGCAACTATCTATGACTGCCTGTGTTTACCATATCCAGGTATCTTACAATAGGTGCATACTGGGGCATATTTTCATAGCAGGGCATGTTTTGGATCTCTCCTGTATAAACCGACGATCTGGTGCTAGTGTTTATCAACACTTACCTTCTCGTGTACAAGAGGTATCAGTGTGTTTGAGGGTTTCCTTGCACAAACCCACAACTTTGTATTAGTGTTTCTTAACACTTGCATTGTTGTGTGCAAGAAATTCCCGTTTGTCTAAAGAGTCAATCCACGCCTTGGGTTTCTTGTGGCACCCTGATTTCCATAATCAGTGGTGCAAGTCACCCAGGGCAATATCAAACTAGGTTGGCTTTCCACATTTGTTGTGCACAAACATCTCACCATCATTCCATCAAATCCTAAACTCAATAATCCCATGGAGTTCTCAATTTCCCCCACTTCCCATCCATTCCATATTCTTCTATCTAAGATCATTGTGTTATTATTGACATATTCCCTCTTTTTTATTAATTCCCTCACATCATATAGAGTGCATTTTTTAGACAGTCATATTTTCCACAAAACATTTACCACATAAGATTGCATCACATAAATAAAAGATACACTCATCCATATAGCATTACATTTAGACTGCATCATAAATCATTCACACATGTTTATTTATACATAAAGCATAAAAATCACTCATCCTGCATCCAAAAACTATGTCAGCAATACATCATAAACATACATATATAAGCATCCACTCTACATCACAAAATAGGTCAGCATAGCACATTCATGATTGCATCCATATATGATATCATAAGAAAAACAAAAATAATCCATCACAATAAATGCAACAAATCATCTGCCACCAATCAAATCATGTATATATATAAAGAGGTAAATGTGTCTGTCATGATACAATGATCACCCCGAAGGGTCATAATATAATACACAAGTAATGCAGGGAGCTAGCTCATCCCTCTTGTCTCACCACCCCCCTCTGTTGTACCCCCCCCGCAAGGGCCCATTTTCCTTCGCGGTCTCCTATCTCCTATTCTTCCTTCCAAATCCTTCCCAATTACTTCATATTTCTTCCTCACTTATTCTCCTCCCTCTATTTTCGAGAATTTTTCGTCTTTTCTTTCTGAAAAAAATTCTCGAGGGGGCATATACCTCCCATGCTTTACACCGGGGAATCTTTTTCTTCTTCTATCTTCTACACATCGCCAAATTTGTCACTGTGTAAAAGAGGGGCAAAATGTAGACACTTAAAAATAATTATTTTAATTATTTTTAATTCCTCACATAATTAATTAATTAATTATGTTAATTCAAATTCTCCTCAATATTAATTAAATATAATTAATATTGTCACTATAGTATGTGACTGATTTATTTAATAAATCAATCCCTTTCTTTATTCTTCTAAAAAACTAAATCCTCACAAATCTTCCTCTTAGCTAATTAATCTCAATTAATTAGTTAACCTACAAGATTCCTACCAAACATCTTCTTAATTCATCATTAACCTAATAAAGTCTTCTAGAAACTCCCTAAACTCACTACTTAACCTTATTCTTCTAATTTTTTATTCCCTCCACTCATTCTCTCTCCTAGTCAAATCCTCCTACAAATCTTATCTCACCTAACCTTTCCTCTAATCCCCCTCCTAATGAGTTGCTAGTGACTAATCATCATGATTAGTCACAAAGTCAACCCTTTGTCCCTTCCATCCAACCACCAGCTTTTAATTTTCTTTTCCTAGGTGAATGTGAGATTTTCAAAATCTCACAATCCTCTAGGAATCTCCTCTCCCAAGGAATTTTTAATTCCTTCTTATTCCTCTAATCCCCATGATCATCCCTTTTTGGAGAATTTTTAATTCCTCCTCTCCATTCTTCAAGGAATGTCACATCCCTTGCTTCTCTCAAGGCACATTGGGATGTCTTCCCAATGCACCTTGCACTTCTCAAGGTACCTTGGGAAGTCTTCCCAATGCACCTTGAGGAGTGTGGAGACAATAAATGCCTTTAAGACATATCTCTTGGTCTCCACACCCTCTCTTGGACCTTGTGTGAGCTCACAAGCAATCCTAGCTCTTCATCTTGGATCCATCCCAACCATCCATTCTTCCTCTCCTTTTCCTATAAATTGAGGACTCCATCCCTTCATTGATCATCTCCAAGTTCAATAATCTTATGCTGCTCTTTTGAGCCTAGGAAATCATCTTAAGCAACCTTATCATGTCCAAATCATATCTCATCCACACTTAACCATTTTGTCCATATCATCCTCCTAAAATCCCTTGCATATTGTGCACAACATTGGAGAGCCATCCACATCAAGCAAGCAAGAGAAGCACATCAAGTGAAGCATCATCAGAGGGTGCTTTCACTTCATCAAGCTCCATCCAAAAGAGAAGGTATTGGTTTGTGAGGTATATGCATTTCATTCTTGTTTTGAGCATTTCAAATTATGTCTTTGGATTTCATGTGATTATATGTTTGATTTGCATATTTGTTATCTAATCCACCTCACTAATATTTTACCCTCTTCAGTTATGACTATAGATTCTTAGGTAATAAGAAATTACGTAAATTTTTATGTTAAACTATCTCCAATTTAAACCTAATATTAGATAAAATATCTCCTCCACTAATAGGAGTTGAGGACTCTAGCCACAAGAGAGATATAGGCCTAAAATTATTTATGCGAAGAAAGTATAGAACTTATGTTACTACTTATCAAGTTGCCATTAGTTTCATGTCAAAGTTATTCTATATACTCTAGTCGGTTATCTCTACCGAGATATTCAGTTGGTATGCACAGTCTAGTCGATTATTGAAGAAAGTAGTCTCAAAACGTAGTATACATCGAGCTATCTACCGAGTATCATTTCATGTCTACCGAGCAACAAAGATGACACACCGAGTTAAATGTGTTACTAGATTCATTGGACCTAGACATACATATGAAAACGTGTTACAAGATCGAGGCACATCTAACCGTTATCACATTGGAAATTGCACTTAAAGATTGTGTATGATTTTGAGGTCATCTAACCAATGAAATAATTTGTATGGTTATTCATTCGATAAATCATATTTGTAAGATCGAAGCAATGAATGGATCACCATTATAAGAGATCTATTTATACAACATGAGTTAAGAATTAATAGTGTGTGTGTGCATGAGTGTAAGAAGACTTTTACAGAGACACAGAGGTCACCAAGAAGGTTTTCAGAGAACAGTCAAAGAACAGAGTAAACAAAAGGGTTTACCGAGTTACTATATGGGTTATCGAGGTATGCTATAAGCAGTGTAACTTATTCTGAGCACATAGAATCTACTATAACATTCCAGATGTAAAGTTATAGATATTTGTAATGATTTTATTGTAATATTTTAAAGTTGTAAGAGAAACCTTTAATAGGGTAAAAGACTCTAACCAAGTCTATAAATTGTAAAGCCTCTAACCAAGTGCAACATTTAGTTTAAGTGTTGTGAAATCCTTTAGCAAGGTAGATCCAATAGATCTTGTTACTCCTAACAGGGTAAGCTATCAAAAATAGCTAAACATGTATCTCTAACCGAGCACTCTTTATTATTGCAGTAGTAAAGTTGTGGGTGCCATCCCCACCGCAGTTTTTCTCTCTAACCAAGAGTTTCTACGTAACCAAAATATATGTGTTATGGAGTGAATCATGTATGATTGTTATCTATTTGTTTTAGCTTTATATTATGTTACTGCACTATTCGGTTTATGCATAACAGTAAAGTTATTATTGAAAAAAAGTTTTGGAGTACTGTGCATAACTTGGATATGATATATCGGTAGGTAAATAGTTAATAGAACTATTCAATAACATGGGAGAAGACAAGGAAAACAATATTCATGATTTCTTTCAAGCACTAAAGGCCAAAATGAAGAAAAGAATCAGGTTATCACAAAAGATTGTCGACAAATACAAAGATGAAATATGCTTTGTAATCAAGAAGGATGAAATCTGGATGGAAGCAGTCATCCCTAGGATAGTTTGGGTAACTGAGATGGGCTATGAAACAGATGATCATATAATTGAAACATATGCTAAAGCACATCTGGAAGCCCCCAGAGAAACTAAGGAAGAAATATTTGGTAGTGCAGAAACTATTGAAAGCCAAATATAATCAAAGAAAAGAGTGAAAAAGGTTGAGGTAGTTGTAAGGAAAGGTTCCAGACAAGAAAAGGCCATCAAAGAAGATGTGTTGAAGAAAACCAATATAACAGAGGATGAGTTAGTAGCTCCACAACCTAAAACTCACCTATCACCGGTAGGTACTTCTTCGAAGAGTGATATGCCTGCAACTTTCAAAAGAGTTGTAAGGAAAAGAGATCCCTCACCGGCAACCACACCCTCACCCAGGAGGACAAGACAAAAACAACAAGCAGTGAGATCTCTGGTAAGAAAGGCTACACCAAAGAAGAAGAAACTAACACCCAAAAAGAAGAAGAGGACAAACAAAGACTTGGCCCCTCTTGATATACTGTTGAATGAAATTACAGAGGAAGGTAAATTGAAGAATATAGAGAAAATATATGACACTTTAACAGCTGATGAAAAAGAACAAGTTGAAAACAGTGTTATATTACATATGGATATGTATAAGAAATTTTTGATGGAAGTAGTAAATGAAATTCCAGATGAACTATTTAAGAGTCTGGAAGTAAAAAGACAAGCAGTAATAGAACTGGACAAGAAAATAAAGATTGAAAAGCTACTTGGGTAAATTCACCCAAAGAAATCGATGACCTAATTGCTCAAGCCAACTGGTCAATATTTTCTATTGCACACCAGCACATTGCTTTAATGGTTGGAAGAGTTAATGAGGTGACTGAGGAGACAGAAAATGGATGGGATATATTCCTAGTTGAAAAAGAAAAACAAGAAGAATACAGGAACCCCAAACCTATAAAAGTTTATCAGAAAGATAGAGACAAGGGTAAAGGTAAAGTTGGTGGACCACCTAGTATCAAGGTTAAAGACAACTTACCCCCACCTCCTTTGATTACTCCATTGGTAAAAACAACAGCTACAGAAGATCAACCGACAGCTGAGAATATGGATGTAGAGGATGGTAATCCTAATCCTAAAGTCTTATATACTGTGGATGTTGATACTCAAAAGATCAACATTGTGGTAGACAAAGATACAACTGATAAAACTAAAATGGCTAGTGAGCCTCTGGTAGCTGAGCAAACTGAAAACACACAGGAGAAACCGACAGATAACAAAGAGAAAAAGGTAGAGACTCAGACTCAGACCGAGACAATGCAACAAATAGAAAAACAAACAGAGCAAAAGGCTCCGAAACAGGAACAATAGCAACAGGAACATGAACATAAGGAAACAGTGCCACCGACAACTGGAGAAGTAGAAAAACCATTGCTTAAGGAAATGCAAACACAAACAAACCTACCAGAGGTCAATACAAGCTTGGTTACTTCCACTGGCGATACTCAAAATGTTGGTTCATCAGGCTACAAATCAACTAATGTAACTGAGGTACTATTAGATTCAATCAAAAGAATAACAGACTACAACTCACAAGCTTATAAGGCAATTGATGATACCATACCAATTTTGAAGGTAATTGCTCCTAACTGTAATATAGACAATAAAGATTCTTTAGGACAACTTGATACACTATGTAAATATATCATAGAAAACATTGAGAAAATAAAGGAAGAGACATTGAAGGATAAAGTAGAAATTCTTTGATGAGAAAATAAAGAAGTGTAATAGAGATTTTGACACACTTCTATCAGAATTATGTAATTTATTGAAAGAGTACAAAACTCTGTACAAAGACACCTGTAAGACAAACTTTTGACTGTAGATATAGACAATAAGATGAGCAAGGTACATGATGAGATCAATAAACTTGCAAATAATTTTGTTAACTCACCTGATACACTATCAATTTTTGAGGAGAAGATAACAAATTTTGAAGAAGATTTACTTAAATTGGAAAGAGAGAAAGAAAGAATAGTGAATAAGGCAAAGCATTTTGAGATTAAAACTAAGTCCAAGATTGGACTATCTAGCATCACTGCGAAAGGAAGTATCTGAGGCACTAATACAGGGACAGAAAACACCGACAGAGCATTTCGGTATAGTTAAGAGAACATAGACAACAATAAGAGATAGTAAAAAGTTTATGGAGAGTATAAACTTGATTTTGGAGGATCTATTTCAAATTGTAACTATCTAGTTACAAGGTTAAAACTACAAACTCTACTGACATCTTGACAACTTTTGTCATTGATGCCAAAGGGGGAGTAGGGGGATGAGAAAATTCAATATCACAAGAATCATATGCTCAGGGGAGCACACACATTTTTGGTAACTTTTTTTTAGACTTCACATTTTTTATACACTTTTGAAATTTCTCATGAGTGTTGCCATCAATGCCAAAGGGGGAGATTGTTGGCATATGCACACTCCAATGAGACATTGTATGTGATTGAAGGTTTTGTCATTGATGGCAACCTTGCAATCCTATGGCACCAACAAAGGTAGTACACCGGCATCAGCAGATCGCACTCTACACTGGCACTCAGGACACCGGCACAGACACAAAGAAAGGAAGTATACCGGCACAGAGGCCGACAGGATTTTGTTATATTATATTTTGTTTATTATCGTAAAAACTTTGTAAGCCGACTTGGCAAATTGTAAAATGACTCTTATATATAAAAGAGATCATTGTAGACATTTAGATATAGATAAGTAAGCGATAAAGAAAATATTAGGCAGACCTATTATGCGAAATATAGGCTAAAGGGTTTATGTAAGAAGCAGAGCAGCAACCGGTACTAGATCAGACATTATAGATGCTATTGTAAAGCAGTACATGATATTGGATTTGCATAATCCACATTGTAAGTCAGTGAGACTTCCCATTGAGCAGTGAGCTCTAGGCAATTGGCCTTCCTGCACGTGTAGGCCCCTATTGTAAGTAATATTCTCTTATTGGCCAATGAGTGAATATTGTGGGTCACAAATCCCACCGATGTTTTTCCCACACTGGGTTTCCTCGTTAAAACCTTGTGTTATGGTGTGCTTTTCATGTGGATGTTCTTAATTCTATTTATTGCATTATTTCTTGCATACTGGTACACTATTATAATATGTTCTGCATGTTTTAAGTCAAAAAATTCTAATCACCAGTTATATACTGATTCACCCCCCCCTCTCAGTATCTATGGGATTCCTAACATATATTATGTTACTGCACTATTCGGTTTATGCATAACAGTAAAGTTATTATTGAAGAAAAGTTTTGAAGTACTGATTCACCCCTCCCCTCTTAGTACATTAGTTTTCCATATTGGGCCTAACAATTGGTATCAGAGCTTGAATCTTGGAAACGGGTTTAAATGCCTAAAGATAAAGATCTTATCAATGGAAGGCTATAAACAATCTCAGAGGATTGTATATCTGCAAGAAGAACTGGATCATGCTAATCAAGTGATTGCAGACATGCAAAGACAAATGCAAAAATCTTTGAAAGTAAGAAGAAGATTATCTGATGATTTGCAGGACTCTCAAGAGTTAGTGGAACAAATTGAGACATCATCTGAGAACAGTATATTTGAAGAGACTGAAGAAATGATTGGAGTATTGAAAGAAAAGAACAAAGCACTGGCTGATTAACTGAAAGCAATGAAAAGAGAACATGAACATTTCAGTACACAGATGACTGAAAATCTTGATGCATTGAGGACAACCGAGGATAAAGTAAGAGATCTAGAAAGAGAGAAACAACAACTTGAAGTCTAAGTATTTGATAAGAATGATGAAATCACAAGGTTGACTGGAATTCAACAAAACCTATCAAATCAACTAGGTTATGCACATCATGAAGCAATTTCTGAAAAATGATGAGAATCAAGCATTGAAACTTGAAGTATCAAGGTTGACCGATGAACTTGAAACAGAGAAGAAATCCAAAGAAACACTCAAGAAGAGTTATGAAGCATCAAAGATGTTGGATGAGCAAATGAATACAAGAAGACCCAACAAAGATGCAGGACTTGGTTACAAAGGAAAAGACTCTACCGAGAAGGGAATTCATACTATCGAGAGAGGAGAATCATCAAAGCAAGTTGGAAACAAGAATAACATCAAAAGAAAGAAGCCTATTTGCAACTACTGTGGAAATCAAGGTCACACTGCCAACATGTGCCAAATCAGAAAAGGTAAGCAACCAAATGTCACTAAGTCCAAAGGTTATTGTTACAATTGCAATAAATATGGTCACACATCTAATCAATGTAGGACAAAGTTTGTTAAAAATTATCAGAAGGCAAAATTCAAAGGGTTTTGTAAAAACTGCAATAGATATGGACATAGTACCGAGAAGTGCTAGCTTAAGCAAAAGAACTATATGTGATCTACACACCAAGCAAATGTTAGAGGTTACCGATCTCACACACATCCTTACCGACAGTATTCTACAGTATCATGGGATTACAATACAAGGATATGGTGTGAATGTTGGAAGATATGTATATATAAGTGCCAACTGTTTTATAAGGTTTGGAATGAACAACCAAAGATCATGGAGAAATCTTGGTATGGCATGTTTTTATTGTCACAAAGTTGGACATTTAGCTGGAGATTGCAGAGATCAACCTAGAAAAGACACCGAAGAAATAAAAGACAAATTAAAGATGATTTGGGAAAAGAAGGAAATTGTGTCAAATGAAGAAAGCACCTTACCTACCGAGTTAAGTACACCTATTCCAAATTAATCGATAAAGGTATGAAGGGACTGCATTCTCTCAAGGTTAAAATCTTAACAGCTCCTATTTTATCATGTACTTAATTCAAAATCTGCATAATTAAGATGTATTGGTGAGATTGAAATTCTATCAAAGTCTTTTGAAGCACTATACAGGAAAACTATCAAGTCGGTGAATAGAGGGAACTTGTCTAGTCGGTAAATGAAGGAAGTTTGGTTACTCGGTTAAAGCGCAAAAAGGGAAAGAAGGTTTAGTGGAACCGAATGCATTTAATGTTTTTTACCTAACTCGCACAGAGCCTGATAAGGCATATTGTGTACTTAAAAGCATTTTCGCGGTCATTTACACTTACCAAGTTTTCGAGAGAGTAGAGCAAAGTGAATCAAAGGCGATCAAACCTCCTACAAAGCAAATTCAAGTTATTTATATCAATCTCAATGCATTGTTAAGCTAATCTACCAATCTTATCTAGTTGCCATTATCTGCTAAGTATAAAGCATCGGTTGCTTGAAATCCTGAAACCCTAAGGATCCTTTGTTAGCTTTTATCTGAATTATACAATGGTGCCCAAGATCCAAGATCCCATAGTTGTCAAGAATGTAGAGAATCCCTCACTAAAATACTCTTTGACTCCCAAAGTTGCTTCTGAACTGGATGACAAAACCGCCTTTTCACTCATCCCAGATAGAGTGTTGTTACTTGAGGATGTGAGATTCTTCACCAAATGTCATGTTGAAGAACTCGGTCATGTTGAAATTAAAGACACCTATGATGAGCTGTGCACATATGGTAAATTGAACAACAAGTATGAGCACATCAAGATCAAGGGATTAACTGAAGCCCTAACCTATCCCTGTGTGTTCAAATCCTAGTGGGTCAAGTTTGTTCTGAGTAGAGTTCACGATGATTTCATGTGGCTAGAAGAGCAACCATTTAAGAATACCAAGGAAATCATTCATCTGATTACCGGTTACCTCATTTATGATCATGCCTGAGCCCAAAAGATGATATCACAGAAGGAATTGATCAGTTTAACCGGAGTAGAATCTGAATGCAGAGGATTGAAATTGAACAATGTCACAGATGAAGAACTAAAATTTGCCATTAGAGTTTTAGGCTACTGTTTCTTCCAATCAGCAAGGGAAAATAGTGTACCCTGTGCAGCAGTAGACCTGGCCTACAAAATTGTGAAAAAGGGAATGAAAATTGACCTATGTGAGGTGTTGCTGAAGAACCTATTTGAAAATATGAACACCATCAGGAAGCCGAAGAAAAACAACTCGGCTAATACACTAAAGTTTGGATCATTACTGGTATGCATGTTTTTCTATTTTGAAAAATTCTTTCCATCAGTCGGTAAGTTGTTTGGGAACTACACCGACCAATCATCCATTAGATAAATGACTTCATCAAGAAGTTAGGTGATAATTTCAATGATATTATGGATGATTACTTCAGTAAATTTCAAGAGAAAATGTATAACAGATATAGGATTCCACCCCAGCTAGTGGAGAAATACAAAAATGATATATGTTTTGAAGTTGACACCGATTCCTGTTATGTGAATGTTGTGGAACCGAGGACTCAATCTTTGTCACCAATGGGTTACGAGATTGACTTTGAGATCACATAATAGAAAATTGATGCATTTCTCTCATTACCGAGACATGCTACCGAGCTGAGGTATGGAACCTATGAGGAAGTAAAGGAAAAGGTAAAGATGAACATTATAGTACCCAAAGCTACAAGAAAGGCAACAAAAATGATAAAGGAATTGTCAGAGAAATTCGGAGAAGACTCTTCCTCTACACCTGTCAAATGCACCATTACCATTACCAAAGAGGAATCTAAAGCCCAAGAGGTAGCAATAACACTAAGCACTGAATTTCCTAAGGGAAAAGTGTTGAGGAGAAAGAAATAGGACACATCAAAGGCCTCATCGACTCCACCTCCAAAGTGACCTAACACAAGAGCATCTGCAGCCTCACTGAGTAAGAAAACAAAAAGTGTTACTACTCCCAAGGTAACAAAGACCTACAAGAAATCTACTCGAAGACTCATTTTGGCAAAATAGTCTAGTGATACCAAATCAGAGGATGCAAGCAAATTCCAGATTGTCAAGAGCAAGAAGGTAAATATACATAGTGTTGAAAACTTTTGTGCTAATCTGAAAGAATATGGAGGATTTGGATCATTCAGATATGTAAAGTATGAAACCAGAAATAATGATGAGAAGAGACAAATTGAAGAAGTTGTCATCTGCACACTTCTAAAATTCCGGTTAGCTCCATTGGAACTAGCTAAGTCACTTTTGAATGAACTTTGCTTGCATATTGATAATAGGTGGAAGTATACAATGGACTCAGAGAAATAGATCAGAGAGAGAATTTTGGTTCATCTATTTCCTGACATGTTAGTAGCTGAAATTAAAGAACATCTAACAACCTACAACTCAAAGTTTCTTGTCAAGAAGAGAGCCTTAAAACTGATGAATGGGTTGTATATTGAAGTTGAAAATGAGACAAAAGCAAAGTGGTAGGAAATCTTTAAAATCAAGGATGCCGGTGAGAAAGCTACAATTGAAATTGTTGGTGTCACCGAGCAAGATCCTGATGTTACCGAGAAAGACCCTACTGACACCATTCAAATAGATGAAGATGTCATGGATACAGAGGCACCAGAATAGGAAATGATAGAAGGCAATGCATATGCAAAACTTGTATCTAGTGAATCAATCTTGGAACAAGTTCAACCTTATCCACCAGTCAAGCAACCTGTCTCAACTGAAACCCCTCATGACACGGAGCAAGGCACCAAAGGTCACAAGTCTACAACAGGAGAAGGTACTACTCAAGGATAAACATCTCAAGCACCTTCTAACACTGAGAATGTTGAAACTGAGACACCAAGTACCGAGACACCAAAGGACTCTACAGAGGCTAAAGAAACTAATCAAAGTGTTGCCTCTACCGAGCAACCTATTGAGGGTCATCAAGCCTCACAAGCCATTGTCTTAGTTCCATCGGTGAAAGGTAAAGAAAAGAAGATGAAAAAGCATAGTTTTAAAGTTGATTTGTCAAAACCAATAGTGTTGCCCAATGTAGACATATCAAAATTGAAGGGGCAAGCACTCATTGATTTCGGTGAACTATGCAAAGCAAAGGCCGAACAAGAGAAGCAAATGGCCATTCAAAAGAAAAATAAAGTACTTTAGAGGGTGAAAGCACTCTTAATGGATATGCTACCTGAAGCTACAGTATCAACAGATGCAGCCATCCACATTCAACTGGATGAACTCCTAACAAAGATAGAGACATCTGGAGTAGATGCATCAAAGTATTTGAGCAAGCTAAAAGACAAAGAGCTCACTGCAAAAATGATAGAAGAGGTATAGAAAGCTATAGCTATTGGCAAAGTTAAACTTGTCAAATTTATTGCTGAGTTGACTCCTCAACTCAAGCACATTCTTTATTTATTTCAGAAAACCTGCACATTTTCTTTATTCATTAAAGACATTAAGAATAAAACAGAGGCAATTGAGAAAGAGATCATCGATCTCTCAAGCAAGTTGACCACAGAGCCAAATTCAGTTCAGAATTTTTATACAAAGCTACAACAGCTCATGGCTCAACAATTGGACCTAAGAAATGAAGAACACAAGATCTGGATGAACATAATGACACTTCAAACATTATTCCTTCCTCATCTTTCATCAGTCCAAGAACAGATCATGTATGATTTTGAGGTCATCTAACCAATGAAATAATTTGCATGGTTATTCATTTGATAAATCATATTTGTAAGATCGAAGCAATGAATGGATCACCGTTATAAGAGATCTATTTATACATCATGAGTTAAGAATTAATAGTGTGTGTGTGCATGAGTGTAAGAAGACTGCTACAGAGATACAGAGGTCACCAAGAAGGTTTTCAGAGAACAGTCGAAGAACAGAGTAAATAGAAGGGTTTACCGAGTTACTATATGGGTTATCGAGGTATGCTATAAGCAGCGTAACTTATTCTGAGCACATAGAATCTACTATAACATTCCAGATGTAAAGTTATAGATATTTGTAATGATTTTATTGTAATATTTTAAAGTTGTAAGAGAAACCTTTAACAGGGTAAAAGACTCTAATCAAGTCTATAAATTATAAAGCCTCTAACTAGGTGCAACATTTAGTTTAAGTGTTGTGAAATCCTTTAGCAAGGTAGATCTAACAGATCTTGTTACTCCTAACAGGGTAAGCTATCAGAAATAGCTAAACATGTAGCTCTAACCGAGCACTCTTTATTATTGTAGTAGTGAAGTTGTGGGTGCCATCCCCATCGCAGTTTTTCTCTCTAACCAAGAGTTTCTGCGTAACCAAAATATATGTGTTATGGAGTGAATCATGTATGATTGTTATCTATTTGCTTTAGCTTTATATTATGTTACTGCACTATTCGGTTTATGCATAACAGTAAAGTTATTATTGAAGAAAAGTTTTGGAGTATTGATTCACCCCTCCCCTCTCAGTATATTAGCTTTCCATATTGGGCCTAACAACTTCTTCTATGTCTAAATTATTAAACACATAAATACATTCCATGTGAACCACATGGATGTCATTTCTTCTTATAATATCAATTGTTTCTATAACTCACTTGACAATAAAAGTTTGGTCTTTATACAATACTTCAAGAGAAGAATAAGTTAGGATGAAGACCATTTTATTTGTCAATTTGCATCTCTCCATTTTTTTTTATCTTCTATAAAGCAACAATAGATACAAAGTAAGAAAGATACATTTTTACATGGAGTTCTTGTCATCATGGCAATGTGAAATATGTTGGTCCCTTTCACAATGATTGAATACAAGAGTCTTATTTTGAATTTGTGAAAGTTGCTTTGATTCTTATAAGTAATACATGATAATGACAACTACTTGCAAAAAAATAGTGGATTTGCGATGACACCACCAAATAAAAAAGGCAAAATTAAAGCTAGAAGAGCTAGCAATGGTGCTATTAGTGGGGGTCATAGAGGTGGTGATGATGCAACAATTCTATGAACAATGAATTGTTTCTTCACTTGAGCTAGACAATAATGTTGGAAGCCTTTATGTAGGCAACAATAGTGGTCCTCACTAGTTTTAGTTGCTTTTAATATAAAAAACAATAGTGGTCCTCACTAAGCTATACATGATGGTTTCTTTGGCCAAGGTAGTTTTCCCTTGTCAAAATAAAGGAGACAAAGTGGGTTCGAGCTATAACAACATTTTCACTTGTTGGTTCCACTACTTCATGTCCTCTGTTATAGAAGAAAAAATATTCAAGGTCAATTTCTACATGACGATGTCCATCTTCAATGTCTTCATCAACTCCCTAAATAGTAACCTTGGCCAAGCAAAAGAGGAAGGGGAAGGGAAGTAGTAAAGAGAAAAAATAAGCCCAATAAACTTGAATAACAAAAGTAGAGCATACACAATATAAGAATAATAGAAAGCAATGACAATACACAATATTTTCATTTGGGAAAACCCTTTCAAGTAAAAAAAATAGCATAGTTAGAATTCATTATTACAAAAAACTCAACCATTCTCTAATAAAATAGTGAATCCCTCTTAGTTCACCCTTAAGCATATAAAGATATAAATAGGCGTATTGAAATAAGTTTTACATATTGTATTGAATAATGCAAAAGATAAACTTGAATACTTTAGAACATGGACAAAAATAGAAAACCCAAAGCAACACCCAAAACTTTTAAGTTCAACAAGTTGAATACTTTCTATAAGGTGTTGAGGGAAACCATTACCATTGATTTCTTGCACCAAGAAAATTTCTTAGCACTCAACCTTTGAGTTTGCATTTCTTGGTTCTACATTTTGTTCTACCAACTCATTCTTTGGTTCATCTTATAGATTTATTTCTAATTTAAACACAAATCTACCCTCTTATGTTATCACTCATGAATTTTCCCTCTTTTATTCTTCATGCTATTTTATGTTTGTTTTTATATTATTTTATTATTTTATTTACTCCCAATTTTGTATCAATTTCAAAACCTCATTACAATTTGTTTATTGTAGGTCAAGTGATTTTCTGGTGGTATGGTGAGTAAGTTTTATATAAGGTGTTCTTGCATGTGCGTGTGCATGGTCACGAGTTTATGGGAATTCTTGTCAAGTCTGTAGCTCAACATCCTACACCCTTTTTGATTTTGATAGGTAGATTCTTCCCATTTCTATTTTTTCTTCCATTGTGTTTTGCTTTTTGTGTGTTTGTGTGTTTGTGGTTAGAATATTATATCTCTTTTTTTGTGTGTCCTTGTTCATTTTAGTTTTAGTTTACTCTTTCAGTTTTTCATTTGTTTTTTGTTGTGGGCCATACATCATGTATTATGGTTTTTTTTGAGTCATCACTTTGATGAATCCACTCATTAGAGCTAGAAACTGTATTTTCTCTAATAATATCATCCTGATGTCATTAGTTTCTCAATATTTTTATTTTAGAGTTCACCAGGTCATGATATTCCCTTATTAGTGTCAATGCAATATCATTTCATGTTAGAGCTTTAGATCTTTCTTAGGTACCTTATTAGTGTCCCTTCCAAGGTTTTATTCTTATCTATCTTAATGGAATATCCTTTCAAAGTTAGAGAATCAGATTTCAAAGATTCAAAGTTCCTTTACCTTAAAACTCCATTAATGGTTGTTCCAAAGTCCAACCCTAATGTAATTGAATGATTTTTTTTTTTTAAATTGGGACCTCCTTGATAAATTCTCCATGTTGACATCCTCATGTTGATGTCATCCTCTCATCAAACATTCAAATGTTTAGAGTTTCCTTATATCTAAGTACCCAATTAGTGTTCCCTTTAATGTTTGATATTAATCCATTTGATGATGTTATGCTCATGTAAAATTAACATCATGATAATAGTAGCTTCTTGTAAGACTTTTGGACCTTTTTTTACCTTGGTACCACATTAGTCATCCTCTTGAAATTGAACCCCAATACATTTCAAGGTAAACTCTTTGTAGAGTCAAATTTTGATCTAGTTCCCTTATTCTAGCACCCAATTAGTGACTTCCTTATAAATCATAACGATAAAGTACGCCTTTAGTGGTATCCTCAATACTTGAACTTTGATGATTATTGAGATGTTTATTATTCCAATTTACAAAATGATCTTGATTTCACTTTGCTTTGTTATAAACATCAATTTTGGAAGTGTGCTTCAATATGAAAATATATAATGAAATCTTTAAAATTTTAAAGTTTATTGCATCATAAGGTACTTGACTAGATCTATTTTTGAATTTATTGTGTTTTATCTTACTCATGTAAGGAGGGAAAGCTCAAGAGAAAGAAATGAAGTATGAATACTAGGACTACCTTCCCCCATGTAAGATGTTCTCCCCATAGTCAAACATTGGAGACACTAACCTAAGCCATGCCAACATTCAAGAGTTTATACAAAGAGACACTGCAAAAGGAGATAGACATTTCATGGCTTAATGCATGGGCAAGTTTGGATTGGTTTAGGCTATAGCATTCCCAACTTACCTCTAATCTCTAGAGCTTGGTTTGGCCTATGTTAAGGCTTACATTCAAAGACAAATAAATTTGTTTGGCCTTGCATGCTAGACTATCTTGGACATCATTTAAAAAAAACCATAGAAAGAGTGTTTGGCTCTCCACATATACCCAATATGTAAAGTCAAACATGAGGGAGGATCTAGGATATTATAAAAGCCAAATCCCATCAACTATTAAATTTGTAAATAACATTATGTTTCTGACCAAGAAGAAGTCATATGCTACAAAAATGGCTAAGGTAATCCACAAAAGTGAGTTGGAAGAATATTTTGATGACATCATCACTCTTCTTAGAAAATGTTAGAGGTAGCCTAATGCCAAGGATATCTACCCATGGATGGTTCCTCTCTGTTTTCTACAATACATATCCCCCTAGATTTTATCAACATTTTTAACATAACACCTTCCACTAATTTCTTAGACTATATCTTTAATTTTTCTTATCAAACAATATCTCTATTTTTTGTAATGTTTTTATTCCTTCAATCTTTGATTTTAGTAATCCAAGCAATTTTAATTGTTCATCCCTATCATCTTCTATCAACCAATCCAATCTTTGATTCAATGCCATAGACTTGTCTAATTTATAATATTGGAGATTCTTCTTACCTTAATCAATTCCACATACACTCAATATGTACCTTCATGATGCAATGCAGACATATTATTTCACTTCAAGATGTTCAAACATTCACCAATTTTCAATATACTCTCTGTGTATCATATTTATCTATATTGCAATATTAAAGGTGCCACCGACATATATTACATTTCTAACCTCAATGAGTACTTTAGTAGGTAATTCAAATTATGAAACATTAAAGATTTTCTTAGTGAAGGGGATATTTCTCCAAAATAAAAAAAAACTTCAAGAGAATATGGGAAACCTCAATCATGATAAAACAAAAAAAATTCATACACACCTAAGAATTCAATAGTATTGTCATTATTAGGAGATATATTTTTAAGATAGATAGAATGTGATAAAAATATACAAATTAACTTAGAATTGTTAACAATTATAAAACCATGTTGTGATTACTACAAAAGAAAAATGAAAGATTGATTTCTATGTACATTTTGTATAAACTTAGTAGCAAAATAATCTAAGCTAATAGTATTCAATTGAATTATGATGGTTGAATAGGTTCTAAGATACCTTGACTGATCATAATTGAACCTCTTCCATTATATTAAAAATTTATAGAAAAGAGAAGTTTTAATTGTATTTAATGAATAATTGAGAAGAATAAATTTACCACTAGAAGAACCAACAATAATTTTGGATCTTAGGATATAAGCAATTTTATTTGAAGTGATATTGTTGTGAAGAAAAAAAAAGGTGGTTAATCTTATAGTCATTTTTTAAGTACTTAAATGTTGGTTTATACTAAAAAATGATTGAAATTTTATTTGCAAGGGGTTTCTTCAAGATATCTTGGTTACTTTCATGATATTTCAACTCTGTCGAGTTATTTCTTTTTCTTAAAATACTTGCATTTCAAAATTTTAATACTAACAATTCCATTAGTAATGTGCTTGTTGAAATTTTTTTTTACTAACTTATCCATCAAATGATATTTAAAAATATATTCCAATGTAAAATTTCTTATAATTAAATTTATGAGTACAATATATTAAAATGAACAATATTTTTCCAAAATATATCTATATATATGTAATATTATATAATTGATGGAGTGTTCAATCAAGCTAGAGACTATTATTGCTAAATTATATCGAACAAATGGACGGTACAACTAGAAACCAAGGAGTGAAATGTTTCAAACTACTCTTTTTTGTTAACCTTGAAATTCATTTTTTAATTGATGACTTTAAAACATCTTCTAGAAAATTAAATTCAACGGACAAGCTATTTCAATTGGCTGACATTTCTTTTATCAAAACAATTGTTGCTGTGGTGACACACGCAAGTTGGGTATTATTTGATACAGTTTATCATTTGTTGGCATGAGTAAGATCCAGCTCAGAAAAACGTGCATGTTGAAGACAATTAGAGTGGAAGAGATAAGACAGAAGAAGCAATTGTTGAGTGTGAAACTATCTTTTGTCCCTTAAATCAAAGAGAATGAATATTACATGATTTTCATTGCATGTACGAATGGATGGTAATCAAGATGAGCAAAGACAAGACTATGTACTCCTCCACCCCTGCACCCATGGTTTATGATGGGCAATTTTATATTCATATTTGATCTGGGCTAAATTAGGAAAGGAGGTCAGGTTTTTAGGGTTTTTTTATGGGAATCAATTAGAGGAGAGGATCTAATTGTCGAGCATCTTATCTTTGCATGCCAAGTTTCTAGGGTTTTTATACAAATTGATTAGGGGAGAGGATCTAATAGTTGAGCATCTTACCTTCATACATTAGGTTTCAAGGGTTCTTATAAGAATTGATTAGGGGAGAAGATCTAATAGTTGAGTATCTTATCTTCACACATCAGGTTTATAGGGTCCTTATAGGAATTGATTAGGGGAGAGGATCTAATAGTTGAGCATCTTATCTTTGCATTTCCCAAAACTCAATGTAAATGAAATTATGCATTAAAATATAAAGAAAAATTTCTATATATGTAAATGAAATATTTCAAAATTAGAGTACATTGAAGTTGCTATATATGTGAAAGGGAACCAAGTTTTAATGCCAAAAAACTTTGGCAATAACCCTATAATCCACCCAAATACAATAAAAGTGTATTTATGAAGTTGAAAAACTCGTGTCTAGTATATAAGTATCCTCAAACTTTCAACGAGTTGTCTTTAGATCATATTTTTCTAATCAAATTCTTATAAAAGATAACATGAGGTTGAGAATCGTACTTGAAGATTTACTTCTACCTATGATATATAAAAGATAACATGAGGTTGAGAATCGTACTTGAAACTTTACTTCTACCTATGATATATAATAAATGCATGTGAGAAACTTTTTACATAAAAGATATAACTCTATGAATAAACATACATTTTTATGTCAACAAGTGCACAGAAAAGACATGAAAGTCAAGTGATATTTGCTAACATGTTGAATAAAATTTAATTTCTCATTCAATTAACATGACATTCTATTGAATGAAAACATATGAATGAATGAAATATGTTCATTTATTTGAC
Organism: Cryptomeria japonica; assembly: GCF_030272615.1. Taxonomy (NCBI): domain Eukaryota; kingdom Viridiplantae; phylum Streptophyta; class Pinopsida; order Cupressales; family Cupressaceae; genus Cryptomeria; species Cryptomeria japonica. The sequence goes on along the minus strand of NC_081406.1, from coordinate 283,354,103 downwards.
TACAAACTATTTTTAACAACAAAGTTTTACTCTACTAAAGGAGCTTGTGTATCCCTTGTATAATTTAGCTTAGGAACCATGTGATGATTACAACATTAACAAGAATAATATAGAACATCTATGAAGCTCATATGATCAAAATTCTTATAGGGCAACTCTATAGAGCCAAATATTTTACGAAAGAAATAAGTAATGCAAAAAATTATTCATAATGACATCGAATATAGTTTACTTACCTATCAAGAGAGAAGGGTGAAGGATAAAAAGGCTTCTTCTTAACATGGTTATTCAAACATTCTAAAATGAGCTCATGGCATATTATATTGTAGTCATATTTTAATTTTGGGAAAATGTCACTTACTATCGCTTTAAATAATAGAATCACCCACTAACTCATTTCAAGTAAACCCCTTTTCATAGGACCAAGGATTAAGTATGAACTACTTTAGTCACCATGATTTGGAAAGTAAATTTTGAAATTATAAAGTATATCTGATTTTGTTCATAAGTATGGAGCATCATCATAAAATAAAAATATTTTTAAAAAATACAATTCATGCTTTAGATTATATTTAATAAAAAATAAATTTTGAAGAGTCAATCAATTATATTTTTCTATCTAGTGGAATTTTATATAAAAAATGATGTTTTCATTAGTTAATTTTTTGTGGTATGTTTGATGGGGTTGTTGTAATCCTCATCATTTAATTTATCAATCTAGGGCGGTGTCCATGGCTATATGCAAAGAGAATGAGGAAAATTGGTTTGACGGTCTATTCTAAAACATAGTTGCATGAAATCAAACCTACTCTAGAGCACACTTGCATGAAAGGAAATTTATAATATATCTCACACTTCCATGAAATGTAAGAGGCTAATCTAATTGACACTTGTAGAAAATGAAATGATTTCTTGAATTTAAATTTACTCGGAGAAATTCTAGAAAATATATTGTTGGAAATGAAACTAGATCTAACCTATTTCCTCAGGCTTAAACAAGCCTTTCTAATCCCCCCTATTTTGCTCGATTGATTGCAATGGATTTATAGAATTGATATTTCATATATACCCAACCAATCCACTAAGAATGTGGGTCCAAGATCCTATTTTTAAGGGGTCGTTTACAAAACTTAAAGAAAATTGAAACTATTGTCCTCCATCATGCCAATTTGTCTCAATCATTTTCTATCATGAACTAATCCTTCTCTATTATGAATCCTACCAAACACTCAAAAGGGTTTTTATCCCTTTAAGTCTATTTATTAGATAATTTTGAATTTTTAAATTTCATTGCGAAACGAGGGAGATATCATTGTTTTACTGAGACTGCATTTTTCATAATTTTTGGGTGCCTGATTTTTAAGAATTCTTGAAGTTCTCAACATGAATTTGAAGGAATTAATCATCAATTCAATTGACCAAATCATTGTTGATCATCATGAAGAAGATGCTACAATTATGCAATTACATTGGAGTGCTTTGGTAATGTGATTTATCTTTGTTGGAGAAAGATAATGTAGTGTAGTGTGCAACTGCAACTTGCATGAAACAGATACTTTGTCCATTGATTTAGGAATGAATTATTCTCCATGATTTTCCATGAATGTTGGAATGTACTGAGATTCTTGAAGATTCTTCTCTACCTTCTCATAATGTCTTCAAATCATTGTTTGGAGTTAATGTCTGGAGCTCTATGCTGCAACTATTTTTGAATCTTCTTCTTTTCATGAGTTATTTAATGACCCATTCAATTGTATTGTAACATCTTGCACACTATAGAGACATAGAAGCAATTTGGATCACATTTATTTACTAAAAATGAATCAAATATCTACTTTACATTTTACCTTAAACAAGATAAAGAACTTTCAATTATTACTCAAATCCACTTTAACATCAATACACTAAAAAGTAATAGATGATTTTAATGGGTTAAATATGAGACAATTTAAGGTTTCATCAACATACACAAAAATTTCATCTTGAAATTGTCATGGCATGCTTCCATATGAAATAGAAAGGTAAAAAAAGAGTAATCCATTCCAAATTTCTCTCACAAAAATATTTCCAGCCTACCTCATTAGTAGTAATAGGAAAAAATAGTGAGACCTAACAAAAATGATAGTCCTTACCATAGTAAATAAGGATTAGACTTATCACAAACATTTCTATCTAGTAAAAGTAATAAAAAGATTAACCTAATGGCCTAACAATAGTGTATTTTTTCTAATGAGTTTGTAGTCTTGTCAAGTTGTAGTAAATATCACCTAATTTATACTTACAATCTAAATAAGTGTAATGCCCACCACAAAACCCTAGAGAAACTAACACATAATCTAGGAAAATAACGATAATATTTTTAAAAAAAAAGATGCCATAATACATTAACTACAATTACTCATTAAGAATATATGATCATAAGTTCACAAGTTGAAATAATATCTAAATATATAAACATCCTTCCCTAGGGTACCATAGTGTCACTACTTAGTTACAATACAACAAGAGATATACCACCATATTAAAATGTCATTAAAACACCTTTTCATGAATTGCTTTCAAAACCAATATTACATAGATCATAATTACATTACATATTTCTCTTCTCATCATGTACTAATAACCAATACAAATATACAATATTTGCTCCAAATAGTAAATCATGATATACATCTGTTTCAATAATCCATAGCATAAGAATTGAACAAAAGTAGAAGTATCCATCATGCTCACGAACATCCAATGAAGATGAGTCCCAATGGAAGAAAAGGCACAACTGCCCAACCATGTGGAACCACCCCTCCGTGCCTGGAGAATGATATAATATCCTACACATACTAGGCTTAGACTGACACCTAACTCCCATGGAAACACAACCAAATAACATAAACCAAGAATTCCAACACAAAGCATTGGCTCAAATATATAAATCAAGACTCGCCAGAGACTACCATGAAACAAGGCTAAGACCATGGACACATAGTTAGGGGAAAGTGTCATCACATACTATCATCTATAACTCCAAGCATCCTTACAAGGGACCTCTTGGTAAAAGACACCCATGCAGAACCATCTCAACCTCTCATGTAGACAAGGGAGTATAGTCATGCCATCAAGGACTTCCCAATCTCATCCGGAGCCTGAACTAGCACTCTAAGTCATGAGTGAGGTACCAAAACATATTATTATCTTATTATGTGAATACTTATCAAACCCAAGTAAATTAATTAAGGTTATCACATGTTTACAAATAAATTTCAACAAGATCTATTGGCAGTCCCTCAAGCATCCTTACAAGGAACCTCTTGGTGGTGACCCCGATACTCAACTGAAAGCCACTTCCCCTAATATTCTCCTATGATCTAGGAATAATTCAATAATCAATAATCACCAATATATCACATAAAATTCATGAAATGCATAATCAAAGGCTCCCAAAGAAAAAACTGAATCATCACAATGAATCTGATTCACAATTATTATTTCAACTGAATACAACTTATGCAATATCAAGAAATATCATAAAAATCCATCAAAGGTCTGATAAATTGATTTTGAAAAACATCACAAATAATCTCAAGTCAAAAATCAAGTCTCTGGTCTAACATAGACTGACGAAAATAATCCAAAATTCCAAAATGAATCAAAATACCAAAATAACTAGTTTAGCGCATTTGGCAACTCTTTTGGTGCATTCACTTAATAATTCAGTGCTTTAGCAAAGCTGTTTAGCGCATAGGAAGACTCCTCTAGCACTTATGCATTAAAGTTTAACGCATACAACACACAGTCTAGCGCATACAATACACAATTTGATGTATTCAATACATAGTTTGGCGCATACAATTGGCACATTCATTGCGTAGTGTAGCACATACATCAAAAAGAATAGCGCATACACGACGCATTTTAGCACATACGCAAAACATAGAAATTATGGCATGGAAATAAGTAAAGTCTCACAGATGGACTCATAAAAATAACTTAAAATGAAATCCGACTCCCATGACATCAAAGAAATGGAAAATTTTTACAGAAGTAACACAATCGATTTTACAAACAATATACATAATCACATAAACAATTTCCAACAGACTCCAGTCATAAAGGATTCTGAACTTCATACGAAAAGGTATAGACTTGTAAAAATACACAAAGATGACCCTTACCAAAATCAATCAAAATTCTCATAAACTGACAACAAAATATTAAGGTTGATCATAGGGAACACATATAGAAATGAACCACAATAATAAATCGAAAATTATCATGCATACATAAATGCAATTCTGATTATAATATTTTCCAAATTTCTTTCCAAAACTAGAAACAATTTCCAAACACAAAGAAGACAATCTTTCCTTATGAAAATAAAAGATATAAAATAAAATTTAGGAAATAGAAATCTCCAACTTGGAATAAAGAAGAAAGGTCTAAATCTGAGAAGGAATTGATGATGCAATTAAAATTGACCAAGCATGCACATAACACATCTTCCAAAGATCCAAGAACAATTCTCCAAATTTATCACAACTCTCCAAAACCAATTCCACCCCTAATAATAAAATAATTCTCCCTTTCTTAATAAACTTCAAAACCTAAATAAAAATTAAAGTAAAAATCCTGAAAAATAATCTCCCTTCATGCATGAAATTCAGAAGGCAACTTCAATGCAAAACATAAATCCCACTCAACTTTCACGTTCGAAAACAAAGTGAAAATAATTAAAATAATAATAATTACTAAATAAAGCTCCCAATTATCTAATAAATAAACTAAACTAAAAGAATTAATAATTAATTAACAACTAAATATAGAAGCTCCAAATAAAATAAATCAAATAGAAAATAAATAAATAATAATTAAATACCAAAAAGACTCCAATCAAATAAACCCAATAAAATAATTTATTAAATAATATTAAACTCACAATAAATATTATTTATTAATTACACATTAAAACTTATAAAATTATTAATTAATTACCATAGTAAAATTAACCCAATTAATAATTAAATATACATCACATAACAACTTAACCAAAAATACTAGAATTGATAAGGTATCAATTAGACCTAATATGTGATAGGACATTATATCTTTCTCTGTTATCAACTTGCCATTGAGATAAAGACATGCTTAGACCTGTGAAGCTAGGTGAAGTTGATGTCTATGCACAACATATATACAATCATGGAGTATACACACTAGTGGTAAGAAAATCGCAATGCCACACCTCGCTCATAATGAGTGGCATGACATCGTCCCTTCCACACATACAAATACATCATAATGAAGACACATCATTGATAACATCATATCCAATATATTCATAAATCATGGTTAGCACATAACATGATAACATCATAATAATCCATAAACCACTAAATAAACATAAATAACCAAATCATAATTCCCAACATAGACCAAAGTATATAATGTATCATCAGTCACATGACCAAAACCATAACCATCTACCAAGAGTATCATAAAAGTATCTCAATAATCCAAGAATGTCTAACAATGCATCAAAATAAGAGTGTGTCAAGGAGGGACACTACAATAAGTAGTGATAGATTATCATTATAGATATAAGGCATGGACCAAAGACCTAAGAAATTCTTACACATTAAATGGTTGAATAGATATCTTTTTCTCCTATAAATTGTTATGGATAACACATGCACATATGCACGCTAAATACAAACTTCATAATTTATCCATTTTTCATCTTGATGGGTGAAGCCTGCACAACCATGGTTAGATGGGAAAATACATATTATATGCAACCTCAAAGGTAGAGAGAGATACATATAAAGAAATTTAAAGTTTAATGTTCATTTATCCTGTTACAATTATATTTTTCATGAGAAGAATTATTGCTTAATTTTGATCCATTGAAACATAGTTTATTACTTTGTTCTCTCCTAATTATTTAGCTCAAAGCTTTTAAGTGGTAAAATTTAAGTATATTACTTAGATTTTACATTACATTTATCATCTTACACTACATCCTTAGATTTTTGAGAGGTGTCTTGTTCTCCTCATTCCCACATAGTTACTTATCTCAACATGTCAATTATATTGGTAATTAACATTGAATTAACTTAGCTATTTGTATAAATGTTGAAAGATATAAATTTACAAGAACATCTAAACCTATAATATAGTTCCCTTTAAAGAATATGTTTTTAGTATTAAAATTGATATGTAAATCACTTTTGCATGAATGTTACTCCAAACTATATCTATTCTTGTCTATGATATATTATAACTTCTTTAGTAGTAGAAGAATGTTGTTCTAATTTGAATGTATTGTTGAAACAAAGATCAGTGAAATAATAAAGACTATTTTTATGCATAGACATTTTGAATTAAATTTAGTAACATTTTAAAAGAATATTTATCATATTTTGCACAACAATTGAAGTTTTGTTCACTTCTAAACCTCCATAAAATTTAGCATCAAGGTTCTAACAATTAACTAAATAAGTAGACAATCTACAATAACATAATTTAAAATTCCATGTGAATTATTTGAGTAAAAATAAAATAACTCATTAAGAACCAAAATACACATCACATGGATTAAAATATACCATAAGATTATCATTAGATTAATAAACTTGATAATATCTTCGGTTAAAAAAAATCAATTTAAATATGTAGAATTTATTTTTCCCAAAAGAAACCATAAAATACTTTAATTATCCTATTTATTGGAGTAAATTATGTCTCATAATTACATTTTACTTAAGTTGACTTAGGATAATGCATTCATTGTAGTTTGCATATGAGACACTTAGGGAAGTGTGCATCTAGAGAAGATGGTTGTAGAAGAAATTCCACCTTTTGTGGTGTTATCTTGTTGTCACATTCCGCCTTTGGTGGGTGATCCACCTTTAGTGGAATATTCTGTTATTTCTTCTACCTACCCCTACCTACCCTTGTATCTCATTGGGCCATAAGTCATGATTGTGTGCTCTCTCAATTCTCTATGGCCTTGCCTTTATAAGCAAGCTCATCTTCATTGTATAGTAGGTCAATTTTTGCATCTTGATGAGAATATAGTTTGTTCTTGTCTATTTTGTTCTCTCTTGTTTTTTGTGCTATTCATTGGCCTCTAGATCTTGGGTTATTATTGGCAAATTCTCACACTATTATACCCAAATTTTATTACTAGAACTAAATAAATACTAGCCATTATAATCGATTGGTATGTCTAAATAATATCTTAAATAGAAGTATAAGAGAAATCATGATACAAAGGGTTTTTTAATTGGATTGATAAATAATGGTTATCTCAATTGAATTCTAGAGAAAATAATTTCATATGTAAATGTATTCTACTACTAGTAAAACTACAAAGTGAAAAAAAAGATGTATTTTAATACTCTATCATATGACAAGTTTTCTAATATGTCTACTCCAAAAGATACATATGAACTCTATAACACAAGCCAAAGAGAAACTTTACTCTTTGTCAAAATCAAGTATTCTGATTACTTTTCCACCAAGTTATCCATATCACTATCCCTATCACATAATTTTTATATACACATATAATGCCCCCAAAACATCCTTGAAGAGAAAGTGTGTGCATGTCTTAGAGAATTTATTTGAATGAAGAACCTACTTTCCATCTAATATCAGCTACCAATACTTTTAAAAGTTATATTATCTAAACATGATTGAGTTTATCTTTCTAGAAGAGGGAGCTCTAATAAGGATTTTTGTAGAATCCTCTTGATTTCATACTACTTATAATGAAGTTTCCATGCCTACAAGATGCATCTCTTTCCCCTTTAAATAGCCTCAGTCTTCTATAACTCCATAGTTGGTATTGGAGTTAAAGGTCTAATTACACATGATAATGACTCACCTATTCAATAGAACTAGGAAGTTTATTCTTATGTGTTCCATTAGTCATATCTATTGAAAAACCCCTAAATATATATCTCCCCATTCTACATTTGACAATGCATGCCATTGCTTAGTGAAATTTATTTCGATAAGATATTTTGCAGGAAGCTCATTCCCATAAAATCATACGAAAGGTTGGGTCACCAAGGCTTGGATCCCACATTGAATTCACCCTGATGTCATGAAAAAACTTGCCAAATTTTTTTTTCCTATTTTTGTTGAAACCAATCATGCTAAGCTATTGAAAAATGCAGTCTCAATTTTTTCTTCTCTTCCCTTCTTTTCACTCAGCCTCGACTAGATAAATTTTATTGTCTCCAGTGAAAAATATCTTCATGTCCCTATCTAGGTATATTTTCTCAATTTACATTTTTCATGATGTTTTTTTTTTTGACACAAATAGCCTCCTTTTTATATCTTAAACATGTGTATGTCAAATGAAATAGGTTTTTCTCATCTTGACTTTTGTAGAGGGACTATGCAAAATTAGATCTCACAAATGATATATAAAGAAGGTGGTGGACGTATACATCACATATAAATTAGATAGATTATATATGCACTCAACATATTCTCTATCTAAACTTACCACTACTTGTTATTAATGTCAATAATTTGAGTATAAGATCTAGTATTTTCCCTTTGGCTTCCCCTAGTCTAATCCTATCACTCAACCCACTTCTATCTATATCTATCTTTTATAAATAAATAAGAAGGTTGGTCTGGAATGGTGAGTCCCAAAGATAAGAAACTTAATAATAATGACCCCCTACCCATGCCATTCTTAAGATTTATGGGTTAGTCCTAAAAAACCTATAGTTTCATATCCTCGTGATATACAACAAAACTTTTCATCTCTCCTCATGGGGATATATTTGGAAAGGTTAACTTGTCTCAAGTTCCATTATTAGTGTCAACTTTTTAGTCCAAAAACTACCACTAACTAATGTAGCTCAGCACCCCTAGCTACATATTGGAGACCTCACAACTTGTTGGGGAAAATGGAACAAGAGGAATGTCTTATACAAATGCAATCCTATCTAGCCTTCCATATCTAGATGGTTAGCTTCAATTAAAATGAATTTTCTTATCTCCCTCATGATTTTTTTTGTTTTGGATTGCTCTCAATTCATTATAAAGACATTTATCTTTATGCTAGATGGATCACCAAGGATATGAAAGGAAATTATGCCTAGAGTATTCTAATTAGGAATCATATTCATTATGATTAAGTGTTAGGCAACTAATTTATAAATATTTTGGACTCTATAATATTTTTACAATAGAGGAGCATAACCAAATACAATACACATTTGTTATCAATGCAATTTAGAGGGTCTAGGAGTCCATCAAGCCCTTTCTTCTTTAGCCTACTAATGAATTTCACAATGGATTATCAATTAATCAATAGTTTATCTATCATTCTTTTATTTAATCCAAAAAAATAATATCCTCATTCTAAATCCCCTTGGATTCATGCTTTGAATATTTAATAGAGGAACTAAGATTCTATAAAATCTCCTAGATAATGCTACAAGGAATTCTTTATCCTAAGGTACTTGGCCAAGTTGAAATAATGTTTATTCAATGAGGAATCAAGATCAAGAGACGTTCCAAACTATTATTGACATCATACCTTATTGTACGGTTAATAAATTTTTGGTTATATCCTTCAATCCATAGTAGAAAGATTGAAATAATTATCTTGAAACATAATTATTAAAATTACAAACCGTGCATAAGTGATAATTATGGTTTATGCCTTATCTCCATATAGTGGATCGGTCAAACCATCAATAAAACTTCTCATTTATTCTCTTGGAACTTGTTATTTATAGTTCCAAAATATTTAGGTGGGCATTCTTGATCGTAAGTTTGTTCATTTCATGTGGTACATTTTTCCCAAGGTCTCTTGCTTTGATCTTTCTTATCTCATTTGGGAGTTCTTAACTCTCATTGTCCTTTCTATCGATATTTTGAGACTCTTAATAATATTTTTTAGTTATTTACCAAAGCTTAAGAATAATCCAAGTTAATAGTATTCAATTGAATTATGATGGTCGAATAGGTTGTAAGATACCTTGACCATTCATACCTAAACCTCTTCTATTATATTAAAATTTATAAAAAAATAAGTCTTTATTGTATTTGATGGTAAATTTAGTCTTCTCAAATTGACCATATAAAGACTTCAATTAACCATCAAATACAATAAAGACTTCTTTTTTTATAAATTAACACTTAAATATTTTAAAAATGGCTACATGGTTGACCACCTTATTCTCTTCATGAGGATGTCACTTCAAATTGAAAGTTTAAAACATATATTTTGGGACTATGCATGGACCAAAAGAATCTGGCTTGCAATCTTTAGATATGTTCCTGCCATTTTTTTATCATGATCTACATTGGAAAAAGGTTCTTTTGGGTTTAAATATTCAGAAGAACATTGTTGCTGATTTTATGAGACATATTATTTTACTTAATTTTTTGAAAAGCATATTTATAGCCATGTTTTCAAACCATGATATTCATCAAAAAGGTGAAATACTAAGGTTTTACTCTGACATCATATTCTACAATGTTTTTGTGTTCTCAATTTCCTCAATTATGTGTTGTTATGTTAGTGCTGCTCTCTACTTGACAGTTTATTGATTGTCATTTTATTGTAACCTTTCTTGCATTCTTGCAATAAAAAATAATTAAAAAAACTATTGTTCCTTTCTCTTATGTGAGTTTGTAATTGAAAGAGTATAATGTGATTAATAATAGTATTTAAAGTGTAAACAAATGATTTATAGCTACAAATATTTATATTGTTATTAATACATACATACATGCATACATGCATACATACATACATACATACATACATACATACATACATATATATACATAGACATAGGCATATACATATGCATATGCATATACACATGCATACACACATACATATACACTTACATATTTAACATTTGATAATCATTTTAAAAAATGTTTTTAATTTATAAATTTTGATGATGATTTATGAACATGCTCAATGGTAACATAATAAGAACTAATGATAAGAAACACCAATTGATTATTTCTTTTTTAAGACATATATCTTTTCAATAAAAGCATACTCTTTAAGGATAAATGATGTACTATAACAACAATACTTTATTCTTTTAAAAAAATAGACTTATTTGTTTATTGCATTTTACATATTGTTAGATGTATCAAATCACTTCTTTTTTTTAAGGCAAAGAACAAGTGCATAGATATATTAATAAAGAAAAGTATAAACATTATAAAATATGAGCAGAGAAGAGAAATATTATTAGTAGTTGCATGGAGCCATGCTCATTCACCAACCAAAACTAACTAAAAGCTAAGAAACCTAATACCTAAATTGGTGCTAGCAAAGATTGATACTCAATCTTCAAAATGATCCAAATTAAAGAGGGTTTTTACATAGGGGCTAGAAACCCAATAACTATAAACATCCTGAAGTATGATAATGAAAGCAAAATAACAAAATTCTGCAAAGTTTGGTGCCAAGAGACAAAAAAATGAAGAGAGCTAGAAAGAAAAATAACACATATGAGCCCTCAGATTAATCTTGAGGGATACTCTCCCCCATTCCTTCAACAACAACATTATCCTCATGAGGAATAATGTTGTTGAACTTGTACCTGATGAAGTTTTCCTTAGGGTTTTTCTACTGATACATGTTCAAAAGCGGCTTCTCCAACTTTTGATGATGAGGTTAATGGAGCATGAGCTAGTGAAGAGCAAGGAAAAACTCAAAAAAAATAGTAGCCTTAGATGGGAAAATGAGCTCTAAAAAAGTTCCTAATTCTCCCTCGAAAAAATTGCAATTGTTCGACTCCACGCTAATCTTCATTGCATTGTACAATTTAGAATATTGGGCTTTCTTACCTAGAAAAATTCTTGGAAAAATACCCCTTACCTAGCCCTTACCATTGAACAAATCATACCTTTTGACTGCCTTCTCTAGATTCTCAACGGACACAATGTATCACTTGATATACTCAGACCACATATGCAACAAGGAGCCATAGTTTTGCAAGATATCAAAGATATTTGAAAGAAATACAAATTCTACTTGAGAGGGATAAAGGTGCCTTAGAGCCTTAGGGTTTAAACTAATTCATCTCCAATGAAAATGATAATCGATCTTTGGGTCTTGAACAACACCAAGAGAGAATACGCTTCATGTGCTTTGGCATAATGGCTCTTGAGGTTGGGAATTCCCAACCAAAAATTGAGTCAAAGATTTTACAATTTAGGGGATTATATTCCATGAGGAGTGCAGAAGAGGGCAAAATGTTTGCTAGTGAGAAGATGGAGCCAAAAATGACATCTTACTTGCTAAAAAAACTTGACCATATTCACCATGCACGATCCTTAACATGTGTTGATATCAAGAGAGAACTTAAAATCACATGAGGGATGAATGTGAAGTTCTCTTTGAAGATCAATTGGGAGGTTTGGAGATCTCGCTACTATCCCATTTTTGCATATCCCATGAAAAGTAATCTTTCCCTTCCCAATACTGGTGCATAGACCTAGTGAACAAAGATGACATGAGCTGTCAATCAACCTACCAAGCATGACACATAGACATTGATATGAAATCTTTCCTACATGAACATCATCATAGCCAAGAAATAACTAAGGCAAGGACACCCTAACATAAATGAGCCAACATCTTTTGATGTAGATCTAACCCTTGGATTGTGTGTCATCCTTTTCATTAAAAGTATCTTGCAAGGACAAGAACAACTTATATGCAAACAAGAAATTACATTGTGGAAATGACAACCTGCAAAAAAACATGTTGTAATAACCCACCTTAATTAACCCAACAAAATTGACCATTCTTTTTTTTTTTTTTTTTAAATTTAATCATTGTGTTTGATTCAATCACATACTCTGGGCATCCATCCATTTGCATTAGGCATTAATCCATCCGGGATGAGCATCTAACCATACGGGTTAGGCATCAGTCCATATGGGACATAAGATTTCATCTATCCAATACAGGATAGGCATCTACCCATACGGGGTAGGCATCTATCCAATCGGGATAGGAGGTGCTCTGGCCAGAGACTTAGACTCATCAGGACCATTCGGGTCCCGAGCCACTCACTAAGTACTACACTCTTCTAACAGAAGTGAATTGAGGTCGCCGTCCTTAGGAGTAATTAAAAAACATATTACAAGCTTGAATTCCACCTCGAAATTTGGCTTAAAGCCTTGGGAAGTCAAGCGAATCCATACGGGATTCCTTCTGAGTATGCATTGAATTACTTTTTCCATTTTAATTATCTTTCAAATTACGATTCTTACTCAATCTTTCTTTTTACCAAGCCTAGACCCCACCCACAAACGCCTGAGTACTAGGGACAACTCCGTCCCAAGACTACCTACATACCCATTTCGGTACGGGATCAAGGTGTAAAATATGTAGTTCTATTTTCTACTCTATGTTTTGATGTAAACTGATTAGTGGGTACGCAACCCTCTCTAGGGTCAATGTCCCAGATAGTTTCTCTGCGGTTGCTACCCACGGTGGTAGCGCTTAAGCAAAGGCTCAAGGTGGCCTATTGCTTGTGGCCTAAAACACTAGGTCCTAATTCTTATCGTAAGTGTCACCCTTGACCAATTGTCAACAAATCTTTGAGATTAAATCAATTTCATAAAAGCATTTCACTCATCATCCCTATAGGGGTTTACTATAGTTTAACTCAGCGGATGAAAGATCGTTTTAGAATTATCTTATTAAATTATCGATCCAAGGGGGATTACCCACCCCTTGGATTTCAACTTCCAAGTGTCCCTTATTACTCCCCGATGATTTATAGGGACGATGCCACATACGTCATTGATGTAGCTTTATTAGGCGTTAAGTGTAGTAGTTCAACTTGACGACATTACCCGTAAGCATGACCTAGAGGCACCGTATATATCGAACGCTACTAGGTTTTGGTTTTCCAACTTCCTTTATTTAATTTTCTAACTAAGAAGCTATGAAAACATCATGCTTGAAAATAATCATGAAGTGAATGTACATAATTAGACATTTCAAAGTTTAATTGTTTGAATAACTACTTCGATAGCAACCAAACACCATTTGATAAAAAGAAATACCATTCTTCTACAACTAAACTAAAATATATAATGGTATGATAATGACAATTATGAACTCAAACATGTAACTTGCATGAAGATAATGGAAAGGTAACTTGCTCATCAATGAATGCAATTTAACATATAAGCAATGCGCACGATACAAAAATAGTGACATTTACATACAACATTAAGTAATGTTTAATTTGATCGTGAGAATATTTAAATTTAGAGTTGCTAGTTCCAATTGAGTAATTAGTTTATACCTTTGGAAATTTTGGATCAAATCATGTTAATAAGACTTATTTGTTTTTTAAGTGAGCCTAAAATCACCAATCAAGTAATCCAATAAATCCTTAAAGGGATTGAGACAATAATTTAAATTTCAACCCTCTTCACAATAATCCTAATTTATTAACTTAAAATTTTACTAAAACAATTAATAGCAATTAACTAAAAATTTAACTAAAACATTTATTAGCAAATAACTTAAAATTTAACCCAAGGTAATTGCTAAAATTCCAAATTGAAATTTTAAAAGGAATATATAAAGAAAAAGGGTGAATTGTTTTTTTTATAGCAAATAGGGGGGGGGTGGGGACCACGGGTCCCATCACCCCTACGGTCCTGCATGCGCAGGCCCGTAGGGTTGAGGGGACACCGCGGGCCCCCCACTCCCCTGCGGCCACTTCTATGACAGTGACTGCAGGGGTAGTGGAGGGTACCACTGCCCCCTCCGGCGGTTACAATAACTGCCCCCCTGTACGCCATGCATTATGCGGACTTTTTTTTTTGAGGCCATGTCATATTAATCTCTTGCGATATTAATATATCTTTAACATTCGAAATAAATTATATATATATATATATATATATATATTAACAAAAAGAGTATTCATTTATGAAAATAAGAACATGAATAAAATAGATAATCAAACAATTGTTTTGGATTGATTTTATAGTAACAGGAGGTTAATATTTCTAGTATTCATAGGGGGATAGAGAGTTTATTTCCAGTTTTCATAGGGAGATTGTTTATTTCCAGTATTCACATGAAGATTGTTTATTTCCAGTATTCATAGGAAGATTATTTATTTCCAGTATTCATTTCCAGTATTCACAGGAGGATTTTATTCAACTAATATTCACAGAGAGATCTAATAGGGAGATTTATTTAACTAATAATCACAGAGAGATTTATTTAACTAATAATCACATAGAGATTTATTTAACTAATAATCACAGAAAGAATTATTTAACTAATAATCATAGAAAGAATTATTTAACTAATAATCAAAGAGAGATTAAAGAATGAGATTCAGATTTCCATTCGAAGAACCAGAGAAATGAATTAGAGGGAAGAGATAAAGATTAAGATTCAAATCACACAGGGAAGAATTTTAATCTCAGAAAAAGAGATTTTAAACAATTAAAGGAATATGATTTTTTTTTTGCTAAAATCTTTGAAAAAAAAACAAAAGCAAGATCATGTGCATATTTTCTTAAGGGAAATAAAATAAATAAATAACTATCTTTTACATGCACTATATGAAAGCATTATCATTATTATTTATCCCTAAATAAAAGATTTACAATCTAAAAATTTCTTTATATAAAGGAAGATCTATAACTATTTTTTTTGATAATACGAATTCCTCATAAGTGAATGTGAAATAACAAGGAGAGAACCTGGTTTATCAAGCTTGACATTGAATCCACTGGTTATCCTTTTGATCCTTCCTTGCAACTTGAGAGAAATCCTTCAAACAACAACTTAAAATTCCTGCAACGAAAATGAGACTACCAAAGAAGATCTACTTCTAAAACTTGGGAAATTTCCTTCAAAACATAATCAACTCCCTTCTTTGAAACTTGCATACAATTTTATAAGAAAATTCCCTCCATTCCACTATCTAGAAAATTTAATTAAAAAGGAGATTCTTTTCCAATATTGGAGTCATGCAAATTGATTAAACTAAGTGGGGGAGTTACATGCAAGGTGGTGGAGATTCCTCTAGAAGCTTCTTATTCTTCCTACAACATGTGCCATAATTGGGAGTGGAAAAAAAAAATTAAAAATAATGTATATTCTCCATGTGTGTGTGTGTGTGTGTATTATTATTTTCATTCTTTTTATAACATTTATTCAATCATTTTAATAGCTTATCCAAAAATATAATAGAATTGTATTTAAATCAAAAAGTGATAGAGGAGGGTTGTGACATCCTCCCCCCCTTAATTTGTGCATCGTCTTGATGCACTTATTGAATGCATCTAAAAGTGTCTATAGTTCATGATTAAAACAAAAAAGGAAACAACTGCTGCATTTCCTTAGTATCTTCCCACGTGGCATTCTTTTCATCATACTAGTTTCATTGTACTTTGCATTGATCAACCTCTCTATTACGCAACTGGCACTGGCGCCTCTCCAAGATTTTGAATGGCTCTATCATTATTCCTCCCATTTCCTGGACCTGTAAAGCATCCCAATTCAAAATGTGTTTCTCATCAAGTACATACTTTTTAAGAAGAGATACATGGAAGACATCATGGATTCAGCTCAACTGGGGAGGTAAGGCCAACCGGTATGCAACTGGATTAATCCTTCCCAATATTTCAAAGGGCCCAACATAACGAGGTGCAAGCTTAGTCTTTTTCCCAAATCTTATGGAACTCTTGTGTGGCCTAACCCTTAGGAAGACTTTCTCTCCCACCTCAAACTCCCTTGGTGTCATGTTTTTGTCTGCATAACTTTTCTACCTATCTGAGGCTTCCTTCAATCTTTGCCTAATTTCCTTAGTTTTCCTTTCCAGCTCCTTCAGCATATCTGGCCCAATAATTACTCTATCTTCAAGACTATCCCAACTCAAAGGTGTTCGACATGGCCTACCATACAATGCTTTGAAAGGTGCCATTCCCAAAGATGTTTGATATGTATTATTGCAAGCAAATTCTACTAGAGGTAGGTACTCTTCCCATTTCCTCTGTTGGTCCATGTAGTACATGCGAAGTAGGTCTTCCATAATCTGATTTGTCCTTTCTGTTTGACCATCGGTTTCAGGATGGTATGCAGTGCTAAAATTTAGTTGAGTTCCCAGAGCTGATTGAAGAGTTGTCCAAAACCTTGAAGTGAATCTAGCATCTCTATCTGATATGATTTTCTCTGGTATTCCATGCAACCTAAATATTTCCTTAACAAAGCGCCTAGCCAAGGTAGGTGCATCATCTATCAGATTCCCTGGTATAAAGTGTGCCACCTTAGTGAGTTTGTCAATTATCACAATTATTGTATCATGTCTAGAAGGTGATGTGGGTAACCCTTGCACAAAATCCATGCTAATAACTTACCACTTGTGTTGAGGTACAACATGTAATTTTAACAATCCAGCTAGATGTCTGTGTTCTGCCTTTACTCTTTGACACTCCAAACATTTGGCCACATATTTGACTATGTCATTCTTCATCCCTTGCCAAAAGTATAACTTCTTTAGATCTGCATAAAGTTTGTTAACCCTCGGGTGCCCTGAATAAGGAGCATTGTGAGCCTCTGACAAGATTACTTCCCTTAAGTCTCCTAAATTAGGAATATAGATTCTATTATTGTATCTGAGCAACCCATCTTCATCTAATGTATACCCTTCAATCTTAGGATCAGTTGGATCATGTTCTAATGTCAATTTGACTTGCTCATACCATGGGTCGTGACCCTGCTCATCCATTACTTGCCTTTTGAAAGAAGTTTTGAATGTTGCTATTGTCATCAAGTGTCTCCTCCTACTCAAAGCATATACCACCCTATTTTCCTTCCCCTTACTATATTCAATTTCAAAATCATATTCACTTAGAAACTCTAACCACCTTCTTTGTTTGGCATTTAAGTGGGGTTGTGTAAAGATGTACTTTAGTCCTTGGTTATCTGACTTTAACTTGAAGGGCTTCCCTAGTAAGAAGTGTCTCCATTTCTATAGGACATGCACAATCACTGCTAACTCTAAGTCATGGGGTGCATAATTAACTTCATGAGTCTTTAGCTTTCTGGATTCATAAGCTACTACCACTTCATCTTGGACAAGAACTCCTATCTCTTCAATAGAAGCATTAGTTACGACTATGAAGTGTCCATTCGGATCTGGTACTTTTAGAATGGGTGCTAAAGTTAGTTTCCCTTTCAAAATTTGGAATGCCTTATCACTTTGTTCTGTCCACACAAACCTTTTACCCTTCCTTTGTAATGAGGTAATGGGGCTTGCTATCTTAGAGAATCCTTCCACAAACCTCCTATAGTAACCTGCTAGCCCCATAAATCTTCTTACCTCTGAAATGTTCTTAGGGATTGGCCATTCTACTATTGCCTTTATCTTATTTGGATCAACTGCTATTCCTTCCTTTGATATTATATGGCCAAGGTAGTGAATCTTTTCCTCAAAGAAGGCACATTTTGACAATTTCCCATATAACTTATGTTCTCTCAACCTTTGCAAAACAATTTGCACATGTACTAAATGTTCCTCCTCATTCCTAGAGTAAATCAATGTCATCCAGAAATACTAAAACAAATTTGTCCAAGTAGTCATGGAGTACACTATTCATTAGGTTCATAAATGCAGCTGGGGCATTGGTTACACCAAAAGGAACTACTGTGAATTCATAATGCCCATATCTAGTCCTGAAAGCTATCTTCGGAATGTCCTCCTCCTTAATTCTGAGTTGATGGCATCCTGATCAGAGGTCTATCTTTGAGAAAACTGCTGCTCCTTTCATTTGGTCAAAAAAATCCTCTATGCAAGGTAAGGGATACCTATTCTTTATTGTGACCTTGTTCAACATCCTATAGTCGATGCATAGCCTTAAGGTTCCATCCTTCTTTTTAACAAACAAAACTGGCACTCCCCATGGTGATACACTTGGCCTTATTAATCCCTTAGCTAAGAGTTCCTCTAATTGCATTTTGAGCTCTTGTAATTCAGTTGTATTCATTCGGTAAGGTGCCCTTGATACTAGTTCAACTCCTGGTAGTACTTTGATAGAAAAGTCAAAATTCCTTTTAGGGGGTAAGCCAGGTAATTCTTCTAGAAAAACATCCTTGAATTCTTTTAAGAAAGGGGTATTTTCAAAGGTTGGGGTATTTTCCTCTTTTCCTTCATCAATTTCAACCATATAGATTAGGCCTCCTCTTCTTCTTTCCTTCTTTAATTGCATGGCTGATATGGTTTCTATATTAATGGGATTAAACTTTCCTTGGATTTTGACCCTTCTTCCTCCATCATCCAAACATTCAACAACTTTATTATAGCAATCTACATTAGCTTGATGGTTTGTTAACCAACTCATTCCAATAATTACATCATATAATCCTAGGGGTACCACATAGAGATCCACCCTTGTTTCAAACTCAGGAAATTGTACCCTTGCCCTCGACAAACACTTAGTTACTTCCCTAGTTGCCTTATCCCCATATTTAACCATCCATGATGACTCCATTTGATTAACTTTTAATGAATATTTGCTTACTAATTCAGGTGAGATGAAACATTCAGATGACCTAGTGTCAATCAGAATTGAAATTGGTTGTTCAAATAGTGTACCTGTAGTCTCCACGGGAACATTTTGGTATCTTCCTCTTCAGTTCCTAACTGCTACATGAATCCTTTGTTGGGGCCCTTGATGGGGTTGATTGGCCCTAATCTATCCTTGCATCCTAGGACACTCTCTAGCAAAATGGTTTCCCCCACACATGAAGTATCCACCTGGAGGACCCCTCCTACCTTGATTCCTAGGGGGATCATTCCTTGTTTCATTGGCCCTGGGTGGATAAGTTACCCTATTCTGCTGATCATTCCTATTATAGTTGCCTCTATTATTATTGCCCCTGTTATTATTATTTCCTTTCCTCTAATATTGATTAGGAGGTGGCCTTCTTTTGAAAGAATTATTCCTTTGACCTTTGTTGAAGTTAGTGTTCCCATTGAATTCCTGCTTCCTTTTAAATGAGTGGTTCCCATTATAGTTCCGCCCTGCTAGTGTTTGAATCTTCCTCTCTTGCCTTAGGGACTTTTCAAGTACTTCATTCATGTTTTTGGGTCCATGCATGTCAACCTCTACCCCTATGTTGGTATTTAGCCCCAAAATGAACTTCCTTGCTTGGCCTTCTTCATCTTTCTGGTACATAGGTACATACTTAAGCAATTTGGTGAACTTATCCCAATATTGTTGGACTGATAGGGGCCCTTGATGTAGATTATAGAATTCTGTCACCTTCTCATCAAAGAACAATTGAGGGAGCCACCTCTCTCGGAAGTGGTGAACAAATTGATCCCATGTGACCGTATCCCTACTATACCCATTTTGTTCCTTGGTGTTGGTCCACCAACTAGCTGCCTCCCTTGTGAGTTGATAGGAACCCCATAAGGCCTTGGTTGTTTCACTAAAATCTCTTAGTTCAAAATACTTTTCCATTTCATTTAACCAATTCTCAGCTCCTTCACCAATTTGCCTCTCATCGAACTTAGGAGGGGTGATTTTCTTTAGATCCTTGGAGAGTTCCAATATGTTATTTTCTTTTCCATTACTCATCATATTCCCTTGATTGCTACTAGGGTTTCCATTTTTAGTACCACTTCAATTTTCAAAGTGATTCTGCCTTGCCCTAAGGTCCTGCATTGATTGTTCCAGGAAGTTGATTTTATCTCTTTGCTCGGTTAGAAGGTTGATTATAGCCTCGACCCCATCTTCATTATTTCCTGGGTTATGTTGATCCCCTTCATGGTCTTCCTCATGGTTTTCTTCATGGTTTTCCTCATGGTTTTCTTCCCTTTGACTCCTAGTGGTAGTAAGTCTTCCATTACCCCTTCCTCTTCCTCTTCCTCTTCCTCTTCCTCTTCCTCTAGCCATTCTAGGTTTTTACCTGAAAGTTAAATTATGTAGTTAGTTCTTGGTTTAGGATTTTAAAATTTAATTTCTACCATTGCAAAACATTTCCCTTAGTTGTATAAATTGAAGTGAGCACAAGGCCTAGATTTGACCCTTTTCTCTGATACGACATGTAATAACCCACCTTAATTAACCCAACAAAATTGACCATTCTTTTTTTTTAAAAAAAATTTAATCATTGTGTTTGATTCAATCGCATACTCTGGGCATCCATCCATTTGGATTAGGCATTCATCCATTTGGGATGAGCATCTAACCATATGGGTTAGGCATCAGTCCATACGGGACATAAGATTTCATCTATCCAATACGGGATAGGCATCTACCCATATAGGGTAGGCATCTATCCAATCATGATAGGAGGTGCTTTGGCCAGAGACTTAGACTCGTTGGGACCATTCGGATCTTGAGCCACTCACTAAGTACTACACTCTTCTAACAGAAGTGCACCGAGGTCGCTGTCCTTAGGAGTAATTAAATAACATATTACAAGCTTGAATTTCGCCTCAGAATTTGGCTTAAAGCCTCAGGAAGTCAAGTGAATCCATACGAGATTCCTTCCGAGTATGCATTGAATTACTTTTTCCATTTTAATTATCTTTCAAATTAGGATTCTTACTCAATCTTTCTTTTTACCAAGCCTAGACCCCACCCATGAACACCTGAGTACTAGGGACAACTCCGTCCCAAGACTGCCTACATACCCATTTCGGCATGGGATCAAGGCGTAAAATATGTAGTACTATTTTCTACTCTATGTTTTGATGTAAACTAATTAGTGGGTACGCAACCCTTTCTAGGGTCAATGTCCCAAACAGTTTCTCTATGGTTGCTACCCACGGTGGTAGCGCTTAAGCAAAGGCTCAAGGTGGCCTATTGCTTGTGGCCTAAAATAGTAGGTCCTAATTCTTATTGTAAGCATCACCCTTGACCAATTGTCAACAAATCTTCAAGATTAAATCAATTTCATAAAAGCATTTCACTCATCATCCCTATAGGGGTTTACTATAGTTTAACTCAGCGGATGAAAGATCATTTTAGAATTATCTTATTAAATTATCGATCCAAGGGGGATTACCCGCCCCTTGGATTTTAACTTCCAAGTGTCCCTTATTACTCCCTGACGATTTATAGGGATGATGCCATAGACGTCGTTGATGTAGCTTTATTAGGCTTTAAGTGCAGTAGTTCAACATGATGACATTACCCGTAAGTGTGACCCAGAGGCACCGTATATACCGAATGCTACTAGGTTTTGGTTTTCCAACTTCCTTTATTTAATTTTCTAACTAAGAAGCTATGAAAACATCATGCTTGAAAATAATCATGAAGTGAATGTACATAAATAGACATTTTGAAGTTTAATTATTTGAATAACTACTTCGATAGTAACCAAGCACCATTTGATAAAAAGAAATACCATTCTTCTACAACTAAACTAAAATATATAATGGTATGATAATGACAATTATGAACTCAAACATGTAACTTGCATGAAGATAATGGAAAGGTAACTTGCTCATCAATGAATGCAGTTTAACATATAAGCAATGCGCAAGATACAAAAATAGTGACAATTACATATGGCATTAAGTAATGTTTAATTTGATCATGAGAATATTTAAATTTAGAGTTGCTAGTTCCAATTGAGTAATTAGTTTATACCTTTGGAAATTTTGGATCAAATCATGTTAATAAGACTTATTTGTTTTTTAAGTGAGCCTAAAATCACCAATCAAGTAATCCAATAAATCCTTAAAGGGATTGAGACACTAATTTAAATTTCAACCCTCTTCACAATAATCCTAATTTATTAACTTAAAATTTTACTAAAACAATTAATAGCAATTAACTAAAAATTTAACTAAAACAATTATTAATTTAAAATTTAACTAAAACATTTATTAGCAAATAACTTAAAATTTAACCCAAGGTAATTGCTAAAATTCCAAATTGAAATTTTAAAAGGAATATATAAAGAAAAAGGGCAAATTGTTTTTTTATAGCAAATAGTGGGGGGTGGGGACCACGGGTCCCATCACCCTTGCGGTCCTGCATGCGCAGGCCCGTAGGGTTGAGGGGACACTGCGGGCCCCCCACTCCCCTGCGGCCACTTCTATGACAGTGACTACAGGGGTAGTGGAGGGTACCACTACCCCCTCCGGCGGTTACGATAACCGCCCCCCTGTACGCCATGGGTTATGCGGAATTATTTTTTTGAGGCCATGTCATATTAATCTCTTGCGATATTAATATATCTTTAACATTCAAAATAAATTATATATATATATATATATATATATATATATATATATATTAACAAAAAGAGTATTCATTTATGAAAATAAGAATATGAATAAAATAGATAATCAAACAATTGTTTTGGATTGATTTTACAGTAACAAGAGGTTAATATTTCTAGTATTCACAGGGGGATAGAGAGTTTATTTCTAGTTTTCACAGGGAGATTGTTTATTTCCAGTATTCACAAGAAGATTGTTTATTTCCAGTATTCACAGGAAGATTATTTATTTCTAGTATTCATTTCCAGTATTCATAGGAGGATTTTATTCAACTAATATTCATAGAGAGATCTAATAGGGAGATTTATTTAACTAATAATCACAGAGAGATTTATTTAACTAATAATCATAAAGAGATTTGTTTAACTAATAATCACAGAAAGAATTATTTAACTAATAATCATAGAAAGAATTATTTAACTAATAATCACAGAGAGATTAAAGAATGAGATTTAGATTTCCATTCAAAGAACCAATGAAATGAATTAGAGGGAAGAGATAAAGATTAAGATTCAAATCACACAAGAATTTTAATCTCAGAAAAAGAGATTTTAAACAATTAAAGGAATATGATTTTTTTTTTGCTAAAATCTTTGAAAAAAAAACAAAAAGCAAGGTCATGTGCATATTTTCTTAAGGGAAATAAAATAAATAAATAACTATCTTTTACATGCACTATATGAAAGTATTATCATTATTATTTATCCCTAAATAAAAGATTTACAATCTAAAAATTTCTTTATATAAAGGAATATCTATAACTATTTTTTTTGATAATACAAATTCCTCATAAGTGAATGTGATATAACAAGGAGAGAACTTGGTTTATCAAGCTTGATGTTGAATCCACTGGTTATCCTTTTGATCATTTCTTGCAACTTGAGAGAAATCCTTCAAACAACAACTTAAAATTCCTGCAATGAAAATGAGACTACCAAAGAAGATCTACTTCTAAAACTTGGGAAATTTCCTTCAAAACATAATCAACTCCCTTCTTTGAAACTTGCATACAATTTTATAAGAAAATTCCCTCCATTTCACTATCTAGAAAATTTAATTAAAAAGGAGATTCTTTTCCAATATTGGACTCATGCAAATTGATTAAACTAAGTGGGGGAGTTACGTGCAAGGTGGTGGAGATTCCTCTAGAAGCTTCTTATTCTTCCTACAACATGTGCCATAATTGGGAGTGGAAAATAAATAAATAAAAATAATGTATATTCTCCATGTGTGTGTGTGTGTATTATTATTTTCATTCTTTTTATAACATTTATTCAATCATTTAAATAGCTTATCCAAAAATATAATAGAATTGTATTTAAATCAAAAAGTGATAGAGGAGGGTTGTGACACATGTGTTAGATAGTTAACAAATGGTTTTAGCTAAAACAATGGGAGATAGAACCCCATTTGTGTGGATCTGGTCTTCTTTGAGTCATATCTTCCCTTTTTCAATGTCACGACCTTTGTTTGCAAGGACATTTACAAGTCCATTCAGTTCTTTGAAGCATTGTTTAATGGTGAAATCCTCAAACTTACAGAGAATATGGCAAGTTTCCCGGAGGAAATATTGAACTTTACAACTTAGGTATTCAAAATTTTTAACTACTAATATTACATTCATTGAATCTCCTCCAATAATCATTTTTTTTATTCCTAGCTGATGAACTAAATGTAAGCCATGTTCTAATGTAGAGGCCTCCACAACATTATTTTTCCCATCTCATATTTGAGTTGCTCTTGCCTCCAAAACCTAGCCTCTTGAGTCTCAAATAACAAATCCAACCCTAGAACAACTTGGGTTCCCCTTAGCTACTCCATCGAAGTTGAGTTTCCAATGAAGGTGGTCTAGAGGATTCCATTTAACATTCTTTCTTTTTGTCTTTCCTACCGAGTTATTGAGATAACCCGTAAAAGGGAGTGTGATCCCTTCCCATCCTGTAAGGATTGAGTCATCCTGGGAGGTAAAGCAAGATTCTAAGATCTTGTGTTTCATAGTATAAGCATTCACTACTTCCGAGATGAAACTCTCAATATTATTGAGAACATGACTAATTGAATTTCTCTTATTCCTAAATATCTTTCGGTTCCTTTCCCACCAAATGTTCCAAATGATTATATATGGAGCTACTTCCCATAATAAAATAAAAGAGGAATCTTTGAACAAATTTGGCCAAGCTTCAAATACCAAAGTGAGGTTATATTGGAGTGGACCAAACCATTTAAGCTTGTTGAGAAGTCACATCCAACATTCATTGGCAAATTAACAATTGAGGAGCAAGTGATTAGTGGTTCCTATTTCCTTATCACACAAAACACAGTTAAAAACTGGAGATAGGCCAAGGTAGTTGAGTCTTTCACTAGTGAGAATTCTCCCTTAGAGAGCTAACCAATAAAATGATCTAGCCTTTGGAAGAATTGCATCTATCCAAAAAAATGAAAAGCAACGCTTTCTAGAGTAAGAATAATCCTAGTTATTGAGAACTTCACAACCTTCCTTCACCATGTAACACCATAATTTGGATTGATTCTAGGTTAGCTTATCCTAATTAAAGCTTATATTAATAATCCTTTGGTTGAGAGCCTCAACCAATATTGTTTTCTAGTTTTGAAGGGCATCTAAATGGGAGAAATATTTCTTCTTGGCTATAAGAGTGTCATTGTGGATTGAAATAGTGAGGTAATTAGAAACATTTGCTCCCCATAAATCCTTTAAAAGCCTCTTAATCTCTAACATATTTTTAAAATTCTTGTGGGGGTACTCATTCTAGGAATCCTCATAGAACAAAGCTTTTTTACCATCATGAATTACCCATGAAAGGTGTGGGAAGAGTTTTCTACAACTGACCAGGAAATTCCACATTTGAGAGCCTTGAGGGAGGTTTGATGCTATGAAGATCCTTTTCAATTATAAAGAATCAAGGTATTTTGATGCAATGATAGAGGCCCATTTAGACTTGTTATTGGAAAATAGTCTCCAGACTAGTTTTGCACTGAGCACCTTATTTCTTAAGAGAAAATTATGGATGTTTGCTCCTCCTCCCATTCTAGGAATACAACATTTATCCCAAGCAAGGTTGGTTTTGCACCAAGCACCTTATTTCTTAAGAGAAGGTTATGGATGTCTTCTCCTCCTCCCATTCTAGGAATACAACATTTATCCCAAGCAAGTAGGCGAGTCTTATCTTTTTTCTCCTTGTAATATTTCTAGAAAAAGTGCTTGATGGAAGATTCAACTGTGTTTAATATACCTTTTAGAATAGGCGCCACTAACATGATGTAGTTTAGAATTGTGGAAAAAATAGACTTGATCATGAGGATACAACCAACTAATGGGAGACAAAAACATTTCCATGAGGAGATTATATTTTGGATCGAGGAAGAAATAATTGACCAAAAAATGCTCTTATTCCTCCTCACAAATAGTGTGATACATAAATATTTGCATGGGAGAGAATCCAACTTGAAGCCTAGAAAGTTAGTTAGCTTAGTCAAAAGAAAAGAGGAACAATTTAAGAAAAAGACCTTATATTTGAGAGCATTAATCTTCTATCTTTAAATAGCACAACAATTATTCACAACTTTTTTAATAATGTTAGCTTCCCTCAACAAGGCCTCTCCAAAAAGTAATGTATCGTCTACAAATAATATGTGTGTAATAGCAATCTACATATTGGGGAGGGTAATTCCTTTCCATAAACCCTGTAGATAGTGTGTTGATATTGATCTACTTAGGGATTCTGCTGAAATAATAAATGGGAAAGGGGATATAGGATCTCCTTGCCAAATACCTTGGGTTGAAGAGAAGAAGCCACATGGCCTTCCATTAATGATTACTAAATTTTTTTCTCCTAAATCACAAGATATGATCGATTTCTCAGAAACCAAATCTTATCATCACTTGTTCTAGAAATTGCTAGCTGACCCTATCATAAGCTTTCATCATTATCTAATTTAAGAATCATTGCCATATATTTAACTTGATTCAAAGAATGAAGGGTTTCATGGGCAATATGACCCCCCTCAAAAGTCTCTTTACCTAGGAACAAACCTCCTTTCTCCTTTGATATAAATTTAGGAATTAGCTTTGCCAATCTTAGAGAAATAACCTTTGTCAAAAAAATATAAATGGTCTTGCAGAGGGAAATTGCCTAAAATCCAAAAATGAAGTTGGGGATTGTAGGTTGGGGATGGGAGAAATAAGAGTAGTATTTAATTTCTTGATAATACAACCATTACACCTATATTTTTCCACTGCATTCAAAATATCCCAACCCACAAAGTACCAACATTTTTGAAAAGACATGACTAAAAAGCCAACCGGCCCTAGATCTTTATCTGGGGGCATACAAGATACTACTTCTTTGATTTCCTCTAGGGTGAAGGGTTTGAGTATTTCTTGATTATCCTATTGAGTAATCAACATAGGTGGGAGATTCAATAATTCTTGATAATTATCTAGTCAGTTATCTGTGGAGCTGAGAAGAGACTAGGGAAAAAGTGGATTGCTTCCACTTGAATCTTATCTATATCAGTCAAGGTCTCACTTGAGGAGTTTTTAATTTGTAAAATAGAATTGTTGGCCCTTCTCATGTTAGCTGAGTGAGAAAATATTGTATTCCTATCTCCTATAGGCCAAATCTCGCTCGATTTAAGCCTCCAAAAAATTTCTTCCCTCTCAAGGATTTCCTCAAGATGAGATTGAAGATTCCTTTGATGAGTATAGGAGGAATAATTGATACCATTATTGATGGTTTCCTCATTGACTGCCTTTAGTTGCTCCTCAATATCAGCTTTAGATAAAAAAATATTTTTGACAGCCTTTTGTACCACAATCTTATAGCTACCTTGACATGTTGGAGTTTTTTGTTGAGTTGAAACATTCTAGATCCTTGGAAAAAAGGGGCAATTTCCCACCATTGTTGAAGCAAGGGGAGTACGAAAGGGTCTTTAAACCACATATGATATAATTTGAAAGATGAATTGGGTTTGGAGTACTTAGAATAAAAAACTATATCTAGTTGAATAGCAAAATGACCAGACTCAGAGAGAGGGAGAATGTGAGATGAATAAGAGCCATATTTGGATACCCATACCAGATTAGATAAAAACATATCCAATCTCTCAACCATATGAAAATTTTTACTCCTTCTATTTGTCTAGGTTAATTACCATTGATAGGAATCCAATCTTTGAGAGCATTATTTGAGACAAAAGCATTAAAATCCTGCATGACTACCAAAGGAGGGACTATAGCCCCTATTTTATCCCTTATATAGAATAGAAATAAACCCCCCGTAAAGTGAAAGGCTCCTTAGATAATGAGACAAGGACTATTGATATAGATTCCCAAAGCTTTTGTTTTCCCACCATTGAGCTTGGTGCATACACATTTAATAGATGGAAGGAATAGTTGTAGAAGGTGATTTTAACATGGATAAAAATTGCCTTGGCTTGGACTTTATGAACTTGAGTTTTCTTTGAATTCCATAGAATAGATAATCCACCCAAAACACCCAAATAAGGGGAGGCCACATAACCCCATTGTTTCCATGACGAAAAGGCCTGCATCTTCTCATCTTTAGAGAATTTGGTTTCCTGGAGAAGAATCATATCCACCCCACAAGGATCTATTTGAGACCTGATAAGATAGCATTTTCTACTAGGGGCATTTAAGCCCCTAAAATTCCATGATATTATCTTCATTAGTGACATCGAGAACGATATGTTCTCCAAGGTTTAATTTTTTCATCTAGAGTTATTTGGATGCCAACTCTTATCCCATCCTCTGTCTTAAGCAAGTGTAGCTCGTTACTCTTTTTTCCCTTTGATGTCTTTGTAGAAAGTGTTTTAGACACCACAAAAGGTGTTTGGAAAAAAGAGGAATTAAAGGGGGGGCTAGTCACAAGATCATCTAGACAAATCTCTAGAAAAATCCCCTCTTTTGTTGCCATCTCTACCTCAAGAGGACTAATATTTGGGAGGGGATCCCCAACTTGCAAATTCAGAGGTATAGGTTGTTATTCAATGCAACACTATAATCTTAATACTCATCTAAGCCAGAAGCATCTAAATCAACAAGAGAGTCCTCCTCTTCACCTACTTCATCTACAATTATAGTTGGCTCTTGTTAGGACCTAGAGGCAACTGAGAGCGGGGGGGGGTGAATCAGTTGTCTATTAATTTCAACCCTAAAATAACTTAACCAAACTTAATGCATAATACCGGTAAACCAAACTTAATGCCGGTAGACAGTTTAACAGTTAATAAAAGTACCGATAAAGTTTAATGCATGAAACAAAAAGACAAATAACATCCACAACACATAACACAAATATTTGTACGTGGAAACCTTGTAAGGGGAAAAACCATGATGGGAAACCTTACCCACAATCAAATGATACTACTGCAGATAGTATGTGGGGTGTGCACATGCAGAAAGGCCAATTGCCTAGAGCTCACTGCTCAATCACAAAATGGGAGTCACATTGACTACAATTGGATGGTTAGATCCAATGATAATGTACTGCTCAAAATAGCATCTTCATATGTTGGATTCAGTACCGGTTAAGCTTTGATTGTCTTCTTCATACCTTCCTTGAATCTTCAAATGATTTATGCGTGTATATCTTTGCTTATACTAAATATCACAACCTTGTAATACCTTATTGCATTCCTTTTCCACACCTTATCCATAATCTCACAAATGAGATCTTACATATATACCAAAACCTAAGACCAAATGTGTAGGTCGGCTCACTAAGAATATTATAATTAAATCAATTAAAAATGAATCAATATGTGATGCATTATGTCATCTCAGTGTATTTACAATAATAACCAATCAATAAGACATCTCCATAACATGTCATGCTGATCTAGAATAGATAACGCTTGCCGGTCCATAACCTAGACCTATTTGCCAGTAACAACAAATATGCAAACTCGATTAAGCCAATAACCAAATCACCAAAACCAAGTGTCCAAACAATGTCTTCAACATAACCAAGTAATCTCCAGATGATAACAGATCATCCTCAGTGCCGGTGAACAATATAACCTGCTGGTGAACCAGATACTAGTGATTTTGCATAAGTCACTGAACATGCCGGTGAGCATAACCAAAGATCTCCACTACTGATAAGTGTTCACAAGTGTTGATAAGTGTTGACATCAATGACAAAACCAATGCAACACATCCATAATACCAAAAATCTCCCCCTTGTGCATTGAAGGCAACACAAGATGGAAAAACCATTTTAGTGCCAAAGCAGAAATGCCAAAAACCAAAAACCAACAATCTCCCAAAGAGATCAATTACCAGAAATCAAAATACATAATATTTCTCCCCCTAGGAATAATCTCTCCAAAAAGATAATGTGTTTTTCCATAGATATCTCTCCCCCTTTGACATCAAATTCCAAAGCAATACAAAACCAAATACAATCAGTTCATAGAACTTATTACAAATACCAATTGTTATAACCAAATTTATCCAATCTACTCCCCTTGAGAAGTAGCTCCCCTTCATCAAATCTGGAAAAAGATTTCTCTGTTAATTCTGTCAGTCTGATGCCATGCTCCAACTGTCTAAGTCTCTACTAGTGAGGGTATAACTCCAAGATGCTCTCTGAGATATTCAAAAGTTTCCTTAGGCAAAGACTTAGTAAAGATATTTGCAATCTGCTCTTTAGTATTCACATAAACCAATTTCACTTCTTTTGCTTCAACATTCTCTTTTAGAAAATTGAATTTGATAGAAACATGTTTAGTTTTAGAGTGAAATACCAGATTCTTTGATATATCAATTGTTGCCATATTATCACAGTAAATGATTATAGGTTCTTTGCATTTTACCTTTATGTCCTTCAACATTTGCTTAATCCATAATACCTGTGTACAATTAGTCGCTGCTGCAACATATTCTGATTCTGTTGTTGATAATGATGTACAACTTTGTTTCTTGCTCAACCATGAAATTAATCTGCTTCCAAGAAAAAATGCTCCACTGGTGGTTCTCTTTCTGTCATCCATATCTCCTGCCCAATTTGCATCTATGTATGCACATAAATCAAAATTTTCATCTTTAGGATACCATAAACCAAGATTTGTTGTGCCTTGTAGATACCGGAAAATCCTTTTCACTGCCGATTCATGATTTTCCTTAGGATTACTTTGAAATCTTGAAACAATACATACTGCATTCATAATATCAGGTCTTGTTTGTGTCAAATACAATAAACCTCCAATCATAGATTTATATCTTTTCGGATTAACAAGTGTTGATTCATCCTTCAATGATAGTTTATCGGTTGTAGTCATAGGAGTACTTACCGGTTTAGAGTTTTCCATACCAAATTTCTTTAGTATTTGTTTCAAGTACTTTGATTGATTTATGAATATACCTTTATCAGTTTGTGAAATCTGCAATCCTAAAAAGAATTTTATCTCCCCAATCATAGACATTTCAAATTCTTCCTGCATCTTATTAGAAAAGTCTTTACACAATCCTTCTTCTCCTCCAAAAATGATATCATCAACAAAAAAATCAATAACCAAGATGTCATCATTAGTCACTTTGTAATATAAGTTGCTATCAACATTACCTTTAGTGTAACCAAGCTTCAAAAGATATTTGTCCAATCTGGCATACCAAGCTCTAGGAGCTTGCTTCAATCCATATAAAGCTTTCTTTAACTTGTAAACCATATCTTTGTCATCTGTCAAAGAAAATCCACCAGGTTGTTCAATGTAAACTTCCTCTTCAAGATCACCATTTAGAAATGCACATTTAACATCCATTTGATATACTTTATAGTTCTTGTGTGCTACAAATGCTAGAAATAATCTGACTGCCTCAATTCTAGCTACCGGTGCAAAGGTTTCATTATAGTCAATTCCTTCTTTCTGTGAATATCCCTTACACACTAATATTTCTTTTTTTCTGATTACCTTACCATCCTCATTGAGTTTATTTTTGAATACCCATTTAGTTCTAATTACATTTTTTTTAGGCTGGGGAACCAATGTCCATGTGTTATTCTTTTCAATTTGTTCCAATTCATCTTCCATAGCCTTAATCCAATGTTTATCTTCACATGCCTCATTAATAGTTGCTGGCTCAATTTGAGAGATTAAGCATACCTCTTCATTTGCCAGTCTTCCTCTAGTCATTACACCTTGATACTTATTCCCAATTATCTGACTTTCAGAGTGACTCAATCTTACATACCTGGGTGTATTCACTTACTATTGTTCTTCAGTCACTGTGGAATTCTCAGATGATTCTGGTGTGACTGGATCAACATTTTTTACTGATATACTCAGTGTAGGTTCATTTGTGATTATCTCAACTGTTGGTTTAGAGTCCATAGACCTTGAATTACCTCTAAACTATTCATCAATCTTCACATTTGCACTCTCAATGATTTTCTGCAATCTCTTATTAAAACATATATATGCCTTGCTCTTTGATGAATAACCAAGAAATATTCCTTCATCACTTCTAGGATCAAATTTGCCAATATAATCATCTCTCCTAATATAACATTTGCTTCCAAATATTCTGAAATATTTAAGAGTAGGAGTATTACCGAACCATAGTTCATGAGGGGTCTTACCAGTTTCACCTTTGATGTGAACTCCGTTGAATGTGTAAACCGTTGTATTGACTGCATCTCTCTAATACACATGAGGTAGGTTTTCTTTTGATATCATGCTTCTAACTACATCCAGAATAGTTATGTTCTTCCTTTCCACAACTCCATTTTGCTGGGGTGTCAGAGGTGCTGATAATTGTCTTTTGATTCCATTCACTTCACAAAATGTATTAAATTCCTTATATGTGAATTCACCTCCTTGATTTGATCTCAAACATTTGATTTTCTTACCGGTTTCATTCTCTACCATTACCTTGAATAGTTTGAATTTCCCAAAAGCTTCTGATTTCTCCCTGAGAAAAGTAACCCAACACATTCTAGAATAATCATCAATGATTAGCATAAAATATCTATCTCCTTGTAAACTTCTAGTTCTTGCTGGACCGCATAAATCAGTATGAATTAAGTCAAGAACATTATTAGATTTCTCTGTAATACTCTTAAAAGTTGTTCTAACTTGCTTTCCAAATTGACGTTCCTTACATACCGGATTGTGAGGTTTTATAATCTTACGTAAATCCCTTACCGCCTTAGTAGTACTGATTTTCACAATGCAATCAAAATTTACATGACAAAGTCTTTTATGCCATAACCAAATTTCATCAATATGTGCAATCAAGCATGTCTTCTCATTGTTATTCAAATAAAAGATATTACCTTTAGTCTGATTATCAGTTGCAATTTCCAAACCAGTTCTGTTCATGATTTTGCATTTACCATTCTTGAATTGTAACTGAAATCCCTTTTCAACTAATTGACCAACACTCAAAAGATTATGCTTCAAACCTTCAACATAGTAACTATTATTAGTATTGTGCTTAACATCAAAAGATATAGTGTCTTTTCCTCTAATCAAACAAGCTTTATCATCCCCAAATCTTACTAGACCTCCATTGTATTCTTGAAAGGTTAAGAATTTACTTTTATCACCAGTCATATGATGTGAACATTCAGAATCAATGATCCATTCATCCTTTTCTTCAATTTTAGCTACCAGGGCCTACTCTACTAGTTGTACAATAGGTGTCGATTGATCTTCTGTTATTGCAACAAAAGCCCATCCATTGTCTGCTGGTTCCTCATCAGAATCATCAGTAACTCCTTCATCAACATAGTAACATGATTTGTCTCCATTCTTCTTAAATCTATGTCTCTGATATTCAGGGTTAGGCTTATATGTTCTTTTAGCTTCTTCTTTCAATCTTGCATGTCTATTAGGACACCTAGATGCCATATGATCAATTTTATTGTAGTTCAAACATTTAAATTGTTCTTTACCTTCATACTTACTTCCAACTGGACCTTTAGGCATTTTCCTTGCAAAAAGTGCTTCAAGCTCTTCACGTTCTTCATTCTCTCTTCTGATTTCTTCAAGTTCTCTAGCATAGAGTGCTTTCCAATCAGATTTTTTAGATAATGATGATGATGATGCAGATGATGATGCTTTGAAAGTCAAATATGTCTTAATTGTAGCAACAGGACCAAATTCCTCAAGTTCAAAAGCTGAACATTTTCCAACCAAAGTATCTCTAGATGTTGATGTATTAGGCATTGTTCTCAATTCATTAATAGCATTTACTTTCATTTTTGTATGCCGGTGGAAATTCTCTTAAAACTTTAGAAACAATTTCATCTTCACTTAAGGATCCTCCACAACATTGTATACCCAAAACAATTTCATTAACTCTATCCATAAAAGCAGAAATCCTTTCATCTTCTTCCATTTTTAGATTTTCATACCTGACTCGAAAGCATTTTAGTTTTGTAATTTTGACAGTGGTATCACCTTCATTCAATGTCTCCAATTTATCCCAAATAGCTTTAGCAGTAGATCGATCTGATAATCCCATGATTTGTTGATCTGACAATGCGCTCAAAAGTGCTTCTCTTGCTTTGCAATCATTCTCCTAATCTTTAGCCAAGGTAGGTGGATTAGGTTGACTCTATGTAGGACTAACATAGCCATTCTTTGTAACATCCCATATGTCTTTTCCAATGCAATTCAGATGTGTCTCAATTCCAATCTTCAATATACCATAGTTAGTTCCATCAAGCTTCAGACTGTCCTTCCTGAAATAATTAGTTGGCATAGAATCTCCTCGAGCTGTTAAACTTATGCAAAGAGAGGACATAGGTCTAATACCAATTGTTAGGACCCAGAGGCAACTAAGAGGGGGGGGGGGGGGTGAATCAGTTGTCTATTAATTTCAACCCTAATATAACTTAACCAAACTTAATGCATAATATCGGTAAACCAAAATTAATGCCGGTAGACAGTTTAACAGTTAATAACAGTACTGGTAAAGTTTAATGCATGAAATAGAAAGACAAATAACATCCACAACACATAACACATATATTTGTATGTGGAACCCTATAAGGGGAAAAACCACTGAGGGAAACCTTACCCACAATCAGATGATACTACTGCAGATAGTATGTGTGTACAAATGGGGTCTACACATGCAGAAAGGCCAGCTGCCTAGAGCTCACTGCTCAATCACAAAATGGGAGTCACACTGACTACAATTGGATGGTTAGTGTATACACATAAAAATTGGCTATGCGTAATTAAATAAATATTTTATATTTATTTAATGATTATTCTTCTATTAAATAGTTAATTTGAAAAGATTATTTTATTTAATTCATTTCATGTCTTTCTATTAATTAATATTTTATTAATTAATTCATCTATCCTATTCCTCTAATTAATTAAATATCTAATATTTAATTATTCTTTTAACCAAGTTAATTAAATATCTAATGTTTAAGTATCTCCTCTAAACAATTAAATATCTAATATTTAATGGTTATTCTCCTATGCTATAGTCTCAACTATTAAATAGTTCTTAAATTATTTAATCCCTTTTCCAACTCACCTTCCATCTCCACTTCATCTTCCCTTTGCCAACTCATCAAACATGTGGCTAAGAAAATTAATATTTCTTAAATATTACTTTATCATTTATCTTCAACCACCAAACTTAATGAGTATTGTGTACATACACATATTCCATAACCATTTCCTATATTCTCTCCAACACCCCCTACATCTTAGGAAGGACTTGAGTCTACTTGTCCTCTCATGCCTAAATATTCTCTAACCATCCCTAGATTCTCTCAGTCAGCAACCCAGCAAGGTGAGATGAGTGACACTTGTCTTCTCCTTCCCCCTTCTCTCAACCTTTACCTTTTCTCATAGCCATTCAAATCTACAGATCTGATCATGACCGTTGATCTAAGCCACATCATCTAATCCTCTCAAGGTCTATAAAATCAAGAGCTTCAGTTGAGAGAGAGTTAGACTTCAAGTGCATTTTCAAGAAAATCATTTGTAAAACTTATGCATCAGTGACTTTTAATCTTGAAGCAAAATAGCAAATATCATTTAGCATAATCATTTT
Source organism: Cryptomeria japonica (assembly GCF_030272615.1). Taxonomy (NCBI): domain Eukaryota; kingdom Viridiplantae; phylum Streptophyta; class Pinopsida; order Cupressales; family Cupressaceae; genus Cryptomeria; species Cryptomeria japonica. The sequence continues at coordinate 283,317,746 of NC_081406.1, read as the reverse complement.
AGCATAATCATGTAGTATTGCATATCATAGTATTAGTTAACTATTAGTTATCAGTCCATTCTTCATACGCCATCTTGGAAGCCATTAGTGCATTGTCTGAGAGCACACCATCTGCAACCAAGAACACTGGAGTTAGGTCATAATGAGACATAAACCATGAAGGTTAAAAAAAAAAATTTTATTTTAATATGTATTTCATGTAGTTTCATTGGTTGAGTTTGGATTTCCTGTAGCATTTCCATTTGTATTTTGTGAAACTAACTTATTGCATGTAGCATTTTGAGGATGAAATTCAAGTCGACACATTTTGGCGCCCACCGTGGGGCTCATAGACCTCACATATACCTTTAAAAATATCACAAATAGTAAATTTAACGCATTTGTAATGCAGATTCATGCATGTGTGAATTTTGACAACATTTTTGTTTTGCAGGTTAGCGCATTTGCATCCTAGGTTAGCATATTTGCCTTCTAGGTTAGCGCATTTGCACCATAGGTTAGTGCATGAGCATTTTAGGTTAGAGCTTTTGTCTTAAAGTCTACGCATTTGCATTATGGGTTCGCACCTTTGTGTCCTAGGTTAGCGCATTTGTCAAAGAAATCACGTTTTTATATCCAGAGAGCAGCACTTTTGTAGCCTAGGTTAGTGCTTTTGACCTACAGGTTAGCGCTTTTGAGAAAAAGGATAGCGCATGTGTTAAATTAACGCTTCTGTTTACAAACTGACAAAAAAATTTCTTGCAGGTCTGAATGTCCAAGAAATCAAAATTTTCAAACTACTAACATGCATGTGCAGGATGGTGTTTAAGGCAAATTTTATGCATTTCCCCATCTAGTTAATTAAAAGTCTTATTTTGGAAGTAATATATCATATTTTGTTCATTTAATCTAACTAAGAGGGCAAATTGACAGCATGCAACTTGCATTTTTAATATTTTCTCTAAAATAGTTGCACATAGACTTTTAAGAGGGCTAAAATAAACACCATGCTTGTTGGAGCAACATCTCCAAATATGACTTATCCAACAATTGCTTTGAAAAGGTTAAAAAGAACACTTGTATTCCGTGTCTCAAAAGTGGTAGGTATATGCTCTCCCCTTAATTGGGTGACCAAAAAGCCAAACCCACTCTTTTACGCTTTCTTTACTTTCAAGAAATTAAATTCTTTAGAGGGCCCGCCTTCCCGAGCTGCCTTGCGGGGGCCAGTGAGAGGGGAACGACCTAAAGTGGAAACTGGCTAATATCGAGTCCTTCCAATCCACTATAAATAAATTGTGTTTGTGACGAAAGTCCCAAACAACATGTGTTGATAAGTTCATACCGACACTATGTTTCCCCATAAACCCTATGGAACATAACCTCTATAGGTTGGGAACCTTTTGTATTTATAGAGCTAAAAGTGCCACATGTATGGCCACATGACTGAAAGACTTTACTAAAAACCACTTGTACTAGTTGCCAAAATCCTTCTAATTGTTGGCGCAGGAGGTCAGACCTCTGAAGCGGCTCATATACATACAGTTCCTAGTAGAGATATAAAGTTTGCCATGGGAAGTTTTCATGGAAACTGGTGCTTGGCTGCCCTGAAGAAGTGAGTGCCAAGGGTGGAGCCAGTGGGGTCAAGCATCTAAATATTTGCTTTGAATAGCATAGCCTCAGGGGAAACCCCACATGAGATTCAACAACTATTGTCTCAGCCTGCCATAGGGATTGTATTTGCTTGTGAATTTTATTTTATTAAACATTGTGTCTTCTATGTCTGTAACATGTTCCGAATGGTCAAAAATTGAAGAAAATTATCATCTACAAGAGAGCAAAAATCCAACAAATTACTGAAAAAGTGTGATCAAAAGGGTAATACAAAAAACTTTCCAACACTTGAAGCACCAGATCAAAACCAAAGTGTCAAAATGTCAGTATCAAAATAATTCTTGAAGTAGGTTTGTCTCTAGACCATCACATATTTTCAAACTAGCTCAAATAACTAGGTCACTAATCCAATAGGTTGTTCCCAAAAGGTTTCTATAAACATCAACATTCAACAAGATATTGACTCAAACATCTTAAGTGCAAAAAAATCAACATCCTTATCAAGTTTCTCATCAGGATAATCAAATCCTCTATCACGAAGCTTGATCAATCTATACTAGGTTCCTAATCTTGGATATATCTTTCCTATTTTGAACCTAGGTTATATCAAAACCAAAATCACACCAACATTGGAATCAAACAAACTTGTGAATTGTCAAATGCTTATATGATTTTTAAGTATCACCCTAAGAAAAGAGAACCCAGTTGTAAAGCTACTCAGAAAAGGATAGGATTCTTGTATATCAATCACAAGATCTTATTGAAACATAGGACATTCCTACACCGTTTTTGTCACTACTTATGTGGCTATGGTATAGAATTTGATGGTGAAACTTTACAAAGACGTGCTTTTCAACAAAGAGATGCTTTATCCCAAAGAACAAACAATAGTGGTACAATCAATAAAGCATATCTTCCTAAGCCAATAATCACCTATTGACTTTGTCCTTTAGAAATTTCAGTAACTTTGAAATAATCACATGCCAGTTTGGACTAGAGCCCAATACGAACAACTTAGAAAACAACAACAAATGGAGGAAGAAGATATTCCAGTATTCCAAACTTTTGGATTTACCGCTGTCGATGAAGAAGCAGTCAATAGCACCATTAGAGACCTTGAGCAAGATTTCAAATTTCATAGGCTAATGAAAAAATTATTGGCAAAACAAAAAGAAAAATATCTCTTGATGCTAGTAAAATCTGGAGCTAAACTACCACAATACTTTAACATAGAAATCTTGAAACAAGATGTGGAGGCAAGGAACACCCAAAACACAAATGAGCCAAATAACGAAGATGTGAACAAAGAAAGCAATGAAGAAACAAGGAAAGAAAGGGATGATAAAAGAAAAGAGTGTAGTGATAAGAGAACTCACGAAGAAACAAGGAGAAATTATGTGAATAATCCATTGTCAAACCTTACTCAACAAATACAAACTTTACAACAACAGATACAAGACATGCAAAATGGGACAAGCTCCAAGAAGTATTCATTAGAAGATATATGCCCATATCCTTTTGATAAAAATCTGAATATGATACCATTTCCACAACATTGCGAGATTCCTAAATATGACAAATACGATGGAAGATCTGATCCTCAAGATTACATTAGGGAGTTTTGTACTATGAGCATGGAATTTGCTCATGATGAAACTTACCTTATGCATCTTTTTCCTAGGAGTCTAAATGGACAATCAATGGAGTGGTTTTCAAGATTACCATCCGGAATCAAATCCTTTGAAGAAATTATGAATAGATTTATTTCACAATACTCCTACAATATAAGGAATGAAATAACAATGCTGGATCTCTGCAATGTTAAACAAAAGAATGGTGAATCCTTTATGATCTTCTTGCAACAATGGAAACACATGTTTACTAGGTATCCCCAAGATGTACCCGATTAAGAAAAAAATGGACATATTCATTGATAATCTTATTAGTGAAATGAGTTATAGACTAAGGATGCAATGTCCTCCCTCTCTTGCCAAAATGATTGAAAATGGTCTGAAAATAGAGAACACAATGGTAAAGAAAGGAGAACTAAAACTTTAGAATAATTCATACAACAACAACAACAACAACAACAATGACAAACCCAAGTTCTTGTCAAAAAATAGGAATGTCAGCAATGAAGGGAATGACGATAATAGTACTACAAAACAACAACCACCAATTTTTAATCTATCAAGTCAAACCCCAAGCAATAACAATCCAGAAAACAATAAAGCCAAGTCCTTTTTCTCCAATCCTTGGAGGAAATTCACAAACATTGGAGAATCTTTGGAATCAGCTTTAAAAATGTTGCTTGCCAACAAATTGATTGTTTTACCAGAAGCAAGAAGTTATGAACCACCAGTCAAGCCAAATTGGTGGAATGACAATCATTTTTGCAATTATCATCAGAATAAAGGACACCTAACAAATGATTGTAAGAGATTGAAACACCTTATCGAAGATCTAATTGATAATGGAACCATCATAGTGGATAGCCATAAGACAAACAAATCACACTTAGCTTTCAAAACTCCACTTCCGAACTATGACAAAGGAAAAGCCAAAGTGAATTACACTTATACATACGACGATGTGGTAAATATGATCATTGTTAAAGATAATCCATCTTCAGAACCAATCAATCTTATCACGAGAAGCAAAGCAAAAGTTACCTTTCCAGGTATAGCAAAAGACCCAACACCCACTTCACAACAATACAATTTAGTAGAGCAATTACAAAGAATACCTGCTCAAATATCAATTCTGGAACTTCTCAAGGTTTCACCTATACATAAGGAAATTTTGGAGAAAGCTTTAGTAGAAACAACAGTTTCAAAAGATTTGGATGTAGATTAGTTCCAAAACATGGTAGGACACCTTATAGCTCCTCATTGATTATCATTTTATAAAAATGATGACATATCCTTACAACATCCTCACAATGCTCCCTTACATGTTGAAGTCTCCATTAATAAAACTCATGTTAAACATGTACTCATAGATGGAGGAGTTGGCTTAAACATTTGTGCATTAAGTTTGATAAAAGCTTTGGGATATTTAGAGAATGCAATAGACTCAAAAAAGAAAATAACCATCAAGGCTTATGATGAAGCAGAACATTCTTCTAAAGGAACTGTTGTACTACCAATAAAAATAGGACCTATGGAAAAGGATACATTGTGTCAGGTTTTAGATTTGAACCTATCTTACAACATTCTTCTAGGAAGACCATGCATTCACAAGATGCAAGTAGTTCCTTCTACATATCATCAATGTGTAAAATTTCCTCATGAAGGAAAAGAGATCACTATAATTGCAGATTCCAGTCAATATTGCAATAATTTGAAGCCAACACAAGATACAAGAGTTCCACATAACAGGGAATCAGTATATCCTACCAAAGAAATTCAAGCAAAGTTATGGGAAACTTTTGAAGAAGAGCTCAAATTAAATGATGAAGGAATGGGAAAGTATTCTTTGAAGAATTTTCCACTTTCCCCTAAGTCATATGGTAAGCCTACAAATATTCAATCAAAGCCATCAAAAAGATCAAAACATATGTTTAAAGGAACATTGTTAGTGCTGGAACTATTGAAGAAGAAAATGAAGACAAAGACATTCTTGGTTGGTTGTACAAGAATGAAGACAAAACTATAGCAACAATAGCAGAAGTCAATATTACCACAAAACAATATGGCAAAGGATATGAAATCATGCAAAAGATGGGATATGGAGGGAAATGACCAATTGGTAAGCAACATCAAGGTATTTCAGAACCTATTTGTCCGCACTCACAATCCACAGAAGATAAATCTGGGCTGGGATATCTAAAATCCAATCAAAAGCAACATAATCATCCACACCAAAAGTGGAGAAAGAAACTAGTTTCTAAAGAAGAAATTGGCAAGAAAAGCTACATCAAGCATCCGAAACAATAACCAATAAACAAAAGAAGCAAGAAGAACATGAAAAGAAAGAGGAGGAGATTGCCATCCAAGGTGACGAAAAATCTTGTCAACAAGTTCTGAAAATACAAATGAATGCAAAATATGAACAAGATATTCCAGAAGTAGTAAAAATAGAGATGACAAAAATCAGAGACCTTTTTGCACCATACGACATTCCAGTATGGTATAGTGGAGTAATCTTAGATTAGGATTCAAAGACAGATTCTAATGAGTATGAATGAGGTCCAAATGTCTTATCTACTACATCAAGTAAAGAACATAATGAAGACCAAGTAGCTATCACAAAAGAAGACTTGTCTATTGCAGAACAAAAGATGAAGTTAGAAAGAAGGCAGGAAAAACTCAGAATTCAGAGAAAAGAGGCGTATGCAAAAAAGAAAGGAAATGTCAAAAACAAAGAAGTAATGCCACAAGAAGCACAAATAAAGATAGATCAAGCATCTAGAAATACAAGATTTTTATCAAAAGAGGAACAAGATGTATCCAGATGTGGTAGAACCCTAAAAGAACTAAGAGATAGTCAAGTTGGATTGACTATTAGTCCAAAAGAAGTTGAGTTTGAAAGGAGACAAAATCTATTAAAAGAATCCTCTTTATCATGTGCACAAATATGTCAACTTCTAAATGCAAATGAGGTCAATCAAGAAGGAATTTGTAGTATTAAAGATGTGCATGTGGATATAATCCATTCATTTAAGGGACAAACGTCAGTTGAAGAACCACTTGAGTGTGAACTACAAAATGGTAATATTAATTTTGTGAAGACTAATTCGGAAACACTTAAGATAGACAATTCTCAAAAACATTTAATCTATGACAGTACCTATTCTATGCCAAATTATGTTCATTATGTCATGAATGTTGAAACACCTAATGATGACACTGAATATGATTTACCCCTTCTTCATCCTAAACTAATTGATTGGGATAATTTAGATAACCCCGAACTGAATGTCTTTTCCAATGATCATGACTTAGCCATGTACCTTAATGTAATTGAACCCACCCATCCTCAGATATCTTCCATTGTAGAATCAAGTAATGTTTCTCGTAGTCAAGAAAATGCCAAACTTTCCAGTTGCAAAAGCGAAATAAAACAAGGAAAGAGACCTATTGTTGAAAACCATTTCATGGCAACATTAGATCAATCAAAAGAGAAAACAAAGGACGTATCTGATGGTGAAAACCTCCTTGAGGCACCAGAAGATGGAAGGCTTAACATTCTTCCTGCATATTTTCAAGAGAGATCTGCTATCCTGATAGAACCAACAGAAGCAATAAACATTGGTACATAAAAGGATCCTAAAATACTTCATTTTGCTGCCTCATTGTCAGAAAAAGAGAGGAAAGAATACATGGAATTATTTAAGAAAAGGCAAATGATTTTTTCTTGGTGCTATGTAGATATGCCAGGACTTAATCCAGATCTTATCATGCATCATCTTAATGTGGATTTAAAAGCAAAACCCATAAAGCATAAGCTAAGAAAGATGCATCCGCACATTGCTCTTCTTGAAAAACTGAGCTGAAGAAACTATTAGAAGTGGGTTTTATAAGACCAGTTGCTTATCCAGAATGGGTTTCAAGTATTGTACCAGTATCAAAGCCAGACAAAAGCATAAGGGTCTGTATAGATTTTAGAGATCTAAATAAAGCATGTCCAAAAGATGATTTCCTGCTACCAAACATTGATATCATAGTGGACTTATTAGCAGGACACGAGATGTTTTCATTAATGGATGGCTTCTCAGGATATAATCAAATAAGAATCGCACTTGAAGATCAAGAGAAGATAACTTTTACTTGTGCATGGGGAACATATTACTGGAATGTTATGCCATTTGGGCTTAAGAATGTAGGAGCGACTTATCAAAGGGCTATGACGACAATTTTCCATGATATGATGCATACATTTATGGAAGATTATGTCGATGACATACTTGCAAAATCTCACCCAAGAAAAGAACATTTGAACATTTTAAGAACGATTTTTGACAAGCTAGAAAGATATCAATTGAGACTAAATCCAAAGAAATGTGCATTTGGGGTAGCCTCTAGAAAGCTCCTTGGGTACATTATATCAGCTCGTGGCATTGAAGTAGATCTTGAAAAAGTCAAAGCTATCATAGAGATGGAGTCACCTAAGAACATAAGTCAATTGCGATCTTTACAAGGAAGATTGCAATCAATCAGGAGATTTGTTTCTTGGTTGGCCAATAGATGTCTTCCATTTACCCATCTTCTACATAAAAATGTTCCATTCAAATGGGATCTAAAATGTGAAGAAGCTTTCTTGCAAATTAAAGAATATCTTATGAGTCCTCCAGTACTGATATCACCAACCAAAGGGAAACCATTGTTACTCTATGTCTCTGCAACAAGTGTATCATTAGGTGCTCTCCTAGCTCAACATGATGATGAAGGAAAAGAAAGAGCATTTTATTATATCAGTAGAACACTTGTTGGCTATGAATTGAATTATTCCTCAATAGAAAAGATATGTCTAGTAGTCGTATTTGCAACTCAGAAGCTAAGACATTATATGTTGATTCATTCTATAAAACTCATAGCAAAGATAGATCCTCTCAAATATTTGTTGAGCAAGTCAACATTGATAGGGAGACTAGCCAAATGGGTTGTGATACTGAGTGAATTTGACATAGAATATGTTGATCAGAAAGGTATCAAGGGACAAGTTATCGCTGATCAATTGGCTGATGCACCTTTACAAAATGACATGCCTTTGCACATCGAATTTCCTAATGCAGATATCTTGATAATAAGTACAAAATTTTGGGAATTGTACTTTGATGGTTCTTATACCCAATATGGATTAGATGCAAGAATATTTTTCATCACACCTCAAGGACACACAATTCCAAAATCATATAGACTGCGGTTTCCATGCACCAATAATACTGCAAAGTATGAAGCATTGGCTATAGGGCTTAAAATGGCCATTGAGTGGAATGTCAAAGAACTACATGTCTATGGTGATTCACAACTTATCATTAATCAAATAAATGATAAATATCAAACAAAGGATGATAAGCATATGCCATACAAACAACTAGTGGAGGAGTTTAAAGGACACTTTAAAGAAATCACATTCACCCAGCTTCCCAGAAATGAGAATAAAGCAGTAGATGCAATGGCTACAATAGCATCTCTCTTGTAAAATAAGGAGAATCAACAACATTATAAATTTCTCATGGAAGATATCTTAAGCCCTACGATTCAATCCCAACATACCTATCGAATTTGCCATATATCGGGAACTAGTCAATCCTTATATGGTCAAATTTATCAGTATTTAAAAGATCATATCCTTCCTCTTGGATTATCTCGTAATCAAAGACAAAATTTTATCCATCAGTCCTCTCGCTATACTATTATTGCTGATATCCTATATAGGCATGGTCTAGATGGTACTTTGTTGAGATGTCTTGAAAAAGATGAATTTGACAGAGTTCTTAATGACATTCATGCGGGTATTTGTGGTAAACACTCAAGTGGTTTAACATTGGCTAAGAAACTTATTTGTATGGGTTACTTTTGGCCTACTATGGAAAGAGACTCATTCACATATGCTAGAAAATGTAAACAATGTCAGATCCATGGAAATCTCATTCATGCACCAGCACAAGTTATATCCTATGATAGGATCATGGCCATTTTCACAATGGGGCCTTGATTTGGTAGGAAAGATCAATCCCTCATCTTCTAATAGACATAAGTTTATTCTGATTGCTACTGAATATTTTACTAAGTGGATTGAAGCAGTGCCTTTAACAACAGTGACAGGAAAACAAATATCATCATTCATCTTGAATTATATAATCTATCGCTATGGCATTCCTATGACCATTATCACTGATAATGAAAGACCATTCAAAAATCAAGATGTGAAAGAGCTATGTGAACAGTTTAATATCCAACATAGGTTCTCTACTCCATACTATCCACAAGGTAATGGTCAAGCTGAGGCATCAAACAAAACTATCTTGAAAATCTTGAAGAAAACAGTCAATGAAGTTGGAAAAGATTGGCACATTCAGCTAAATCCTTCTCTTTGGGCATACCGAACTAGCATCCGCACTCCAACAGGGGAAACTCCATATTGTTTGTTTTATGGATCAGAAGCCATATTACCTATAGAAGTAGAGATACCTTCTCTACAAGTATCCTTGCACGGTCTTATACCAGAAGAAGAAGAACGAGTCTCTCAACTCCAAGAACTAGAATTGATTTAGGAACATTGCCAAAATGCAACAAAACATTTAAAAGTATACCAACAAAGAATTGTAAGAAGCTATAACCATAGAGTCAAGCCACGTATTTTCTAGATTGGAGATATAGTTCTAAGGGAGAATCCAAGAAATCAACAAGACCAGGAAAAGAAGGGAAAATTTGAACCAAATTGGCTAGGACCTTTTTTCATAGTAGCAACATATGGATTAGGAGCATACAAGTTATCTACCCTTGAAGGTGATTGGTTTGATGAACCTATCAATTCTATCCATCTCAAGAAATTCTATGCTTGAGATATAAAGTCCTCTAAAAAAATCAATAAAAAACATATAAAGTCTTGAAAAAATCAATAAAAAGCATATAAAGCCCTGAAAAAATCAATAAAAAGCATATAAAGTCCTTAAAAAATCAATAAAAAGCATATAAAGTCTTGAAAAAATCAATAAAAAGCATATAAAATCCCAAAAAATGCAATAAATTTAGATGGCGAAAACCTAGTAAACAAGTGCTATCTAAAAAGTGAGTTCCTCCATCTATGAGATCGCTTTGCGCACCTATCCACTCCATCCTATTCCATCTATCATTTCCATCATATCCTAACTTATCCATTCCATTTTTCGCATCCATTTGCTCTAAACCATTTAGCAAGAAATATGCAGCTTACCAACAATTATCACTCTTTAACATACTTGTTGTAGCCATTGTCTTAGATTTTATCAAAATCAATCATATTTGCATTTGTATCCTGCCATGGTTTGGATCTTGATCAATTCGTACATCCATCATAAAATTTTGTTTCCACTGGGGACGAAATTCTAATTCTTTTTGCTAAAGGTGATCTTTTGAATCTTGAAAAACCCCAAAACATTCGAAAAACTTAGAAAAACCAAAAACATCTAGGATTTTGAAACAGATAACGAGCAACAAAGCAATGAAAATCAAGGCATTTCATCAACAACTGAATCATGAAACTCAAAAACTAAAGAATCAATTAGAAAGTAATAAAGGATTATCAAAAGATCATTCATCAAGATGATTATATCAGTTAATAACCATAAGAACATGTGAATGACATGCAAGATTCAATGTTTATATCTTGATTTTATTGCTAATCATGTATTGTATGCGACTCAAGGATGTCCATGACTAGAGAAGCTATGATGGGGCATGATTATTTTCTTTGATTGTTATCTGTGGTTTATCTCTTACTACGGTATGAACTTGTCTCAGGATATGATCGGCAAAAGATCAAGGAGGATGTTCCAAGTCATGCATGAAAGGGGATAATCCTTGTCTGTTCTGCAAGCAATACTCAGGTCAACTTGATCCATTATATCAAGTTGCTTGTATTAACTTGCTATATCAAAATCCATGCAAGAAATATTCAGGTCATCTGTGAGGCCTCACCTCGACTCAGTCTGACATTTCAGTGGATTTTATATTTAGACTATTATGGACACTTTATTTTGATGCATTTTGAAACTTAGAATTTATATGATTTCGAGATTTGGATAACATTGCTATATTTTGATGATTTACTTATATGCTTTAGGAGATAGAACATTACATGATTGTTAGATAAGATGATATTGCGATGATAGATGTCGTTATTGAATTTGCAGGACTTTACTATGATAATAGAACTATGATGTATGGTTTAGTTTATGTGAATTAGGATGAAATTGCTTATGGGAAATTGCTTGATAAAAGATGTATTTAATCTGTTCGGATGTAAATTGTATGCAAGTGATGATGTGTATTTCTATCCCTTTGAATTATATTATATGTCGATATTTGAAAGTACTAATGTGTAAATTGAGATGCGTAGGAAATTAACCATGTGACTATGGAAAATTTACGGAGAACCAAACCTAGACTTATGTATGTTTGTAAGCCAGGGGTTGTCTATTTGGAGAGACAACACCCCGTTTGTGTTGTATTTTATTCATAACAGTATTTGCTGCATGTGTGTTAAGTGTTATTTAAATTTATTGTGTAAAATCCACAACAGACGATTTCATGTTTTAAATTGTAAAAGTGTTTTATTTGTGTCACTTGACACATGTGTGGATTTAAGTTTAAATGTTTTATTTTTGTCTCTTGGTGGGAAAGTGTTCAACTATAGCTTTTTCAAATAATGTAACGTGATGTCATAAATACCTTGGGAAAAGAATCTTTGGAGAGGTCAACATATGTTTGACCCGAAAATAAACTTTAGAGGGGTTTAAAATGGGTTAAATGAACACCTAGGGGTAGTTTAATAGGGTTTCCTAAAGCCTATAAGGTATACCTAAGGGTTAGGGGTAATTTTAGACAAGTTTCTACTCCTAAGTGACCTTTTCGACACTCTAAAATTTGGCTTTTCTGAGTTGTGCGAAAATTGAAATTAGAAGTTTGAACCTAGTTGTAAACTTTCCTATTTGAATGAGAGTTCTCTTTCCCATTCTGTCTTACTTTCCTCTTTAGTGTTTAGAAACTTGTGAGAACTGAGAGAATGAGCTTCTTAAGCAAGAATTTGAAAATTTGAGGGTAATCACCCACTCTCCATTTTTGGAGACAAGAGAATCATTGAAAAAGAATAGAATTTTTTTGAATAGAAAATTTGGCTAAGGGTAGAAGAAGAAGATCCGTGGATTTGGGCAGCTCTTCATCAAATACTATCCTACCTTTGGGCAGATTAAGGTTGGTTTCATTATTCTTAAAATGACTTCTTTTTGCATGTATTTGAAAGTATGCTGGTGTAAGAAATTTGTTTTCTTGTATGTCTTTTTTGGAAATTTCACTTGGTATTTTTGTATATTGTTTTGTATGTGTTGTTTTGGGAGTTTTTCAAGACCTCTTACTCTTGGGAGAGAGGAGGATCTTGTGGGTGGTAGTAGTGACAACCCTCGAGTGAGAGACTCTCATTATGAGAGCGATCACAAGGGATTTTTGTGTGACCCTTGCTGCATGGCCTGTTTGTGTAATGGGGGTCATAAGGAGGGATATAAGGCTAGAATGCCTTGGGGGACATAAGGAATAAGGGGTTGAAATTCTTGATGTATTTGTTGTGCCATGAGGTGGCTACATGTTTTCCATACTTGCAGTTCTCCTCAGGGTATTGGTCCACTACCACCCTTGAAAAGGTCATCACCAAAGTGTGGTGCAGTGTAGCCAAGTTGGGAGTGTGTTTGAAATCTGTGTGTTTCCTGCCTTCTATGTGTTTGCATGTTTGTTACCCATCTAGGGCTTGGTTCTCCGAGCTCGGGGGTGGCTACCAGTTAGCCTAGGCTGGGAGGTGAGCACTCCATGGTCATACTTGTGATTTAATATGCAAGGATGTCGGGAGTAAAGAATAGGACAAGTGAAGGTTGCGAAAATTATTGTTACAGAAATTCATGTGCAGTTGTAATTATTAGTTTTAAAAAGGAGAAATATACCCTCATTTGTTGAAATGAGAGGCAAGTTGTAAATTTGAAATATAGACATGAGATTTGTTATTGTATTTAAATAAAGAAACATCTTCTAAATTTTGCAGAATATCTTTAGTGTTGTAAAAAGCTAGATATATTTCTATTTTGTATTTGAAAAGAATTACTTTTGAATTTCACACAATAGTCATTGAATATGAAAAAAATCAGTTTTATTTAATTCTGTGTTTTGCTTTAGCAGTGAAATTGTATTCATTTTAATTGCAGAAAGTTGAGTTGTAGTTGTTGTTAGATTTTAAATAAAAATATCTATTTAGTTACAGTAGAAATTTCAAAATCAGTAAATGTATTTTTGCAGAAAAGAATAATGTATTCCTAAATTAGGATTCCCTAAGTTCAGAAATAAAGTTTATACGATGTGCTGTGATGAATAGATTAGCAGAAAAATTATTTTATTCTTAGGCATTCAAAATGAAATTAAATAGAAAAGGCATAAGTTAGATTTGCATGCATATTTTATATCAAAAAAATTAAACTAATTAATTTTGTTTTCTGTAAAAACAATATAGTAGAATGAAGTTTTGAAAAAAAAAATCATTTTCCCATCTATATCCTCTTCATCTAAATTAAAATACTAGAGCCTATTTATTTTAAATGGATGGCTCATGGAATTTATAAGTTCATACAAACATAGTATTAAGGCTGTTGCATGTATATCATTTTAACTAAGTTTTAAAGAAAAAATAAAATAAAATAAAATGAGTTGTATATATATATATATATAAGAAGAAGAGAAGTATATCAATATATATATAAATAGAAGAAGAGAAGTATATATATATAAATACACCTATTTAAATACATATATATATATATATTTAAAAATAAAAATAAAACATTATTAACTTTTAAAAAAAAAGGTGGTTTTCTTGTATGGTCGCGGACCCCACTATGTGTACACACGGTGTGGGCCTCGCAGCTTCCACTGTGTGAACACACAATGTGGGCCGCGGCTTTCATTGTGTGGTCACACAGTGTGGGCTGCTACGGCTCCCACTGTGTGGGCACACAGTGTCGGCCGCAGCCGCCACTGTGGCGCCCCCGTCACCCCTTTGACCTGCGAACTTCCTCCATGGCCGTCGCTCGATGGGTTTCAGCCCTGCACAGTCCAAACCAAGATTAAAGTGAAAGGTTCAATAAAAAAAATATATATATATTAAATGGAATGCCCTAATCCAAGAACTTAGGGTTAGGGCAAACCAAAATATGGTTAGGGTGAAATAATAAAATATCCTAAGGGAAGTTCTATTTAAAAAAAAAAAAAAAAAGAAATGGGTTTTGAGATAGGTATTTGATTAGGTAGGGTTTGAATGGGTAAAATCCTAGGTAGTTTTATGTACATTATATAAGGTTGTCATTTTATAATTATGTTCTATATAAATGTAAATAGGTAGAAATGGTTCAAGTTAAAATTGTATGGGATTATTATTTGACTTCTCAAATAGTACAAAATGATTTAAATTAAGTAATGGAGAAGTAAATAATTATTTTAACTTTATTAGCTTGAGAAATTTTAAAATAAGATTAAATTATCTAAATTAAGTGACACTTTACACGATTATTTTTATGGAAATAAAAATGGATTTTGGACAATATAGTCTTAATGGAGACTAAATTTATCTTCATCTTCTAGTTTTAATGAGTTTGTTTTAATTAAACTATTGACTATGTTGATGAGAAAATAAATTAAATCATTTAGTTTTCCGCAAATAAATTTTTAATTAATTTCGTTACTTAGTTAGTATCAGAGTTAGCTCGAATATTGATATGGCAAACATGTTAATGCATGTCGAGTTAGCGAACTTTGTTAATTAATTAGTATTTAAAAAAAAAAAATTCATTCTATTTTGGCCCTAAATTTTGGGCATGACATCATCTTGAATCATTATGTCAAGTTGCTTGTATTTTCTTGCAACATTTAAAGCTCAATGATGAAATCAAGTACTGTTACAAGATAGCATATGAAGAATGGCAGTATAATTTTTAGTTAGATAATTTTATTAGCTCATTATTCGTCTGCATTATAAGCATACCATTTCATTAACAGATCAACGGTCATAAATAAAGATTGAGTATACTTGGACAAACAAAAACAGTTTGCATTTAATCATTGTAGGTGAATTCATTTTAGAATCATTTTAATCATCATCCATTTTCATTTAGTTGTATATAAATCATTGCATTAGTTTGCATTTAATTAAGTGCATTGCATTAATCATGTGGTGGATCATCATTATTATTTGCATTATCATTCCATTAACAATTATTTAGTTGCATCTTTGCACTTAGATTCACAAACATTACATATAAAATCACAAACATTTCATATAGATAATTTACATCATCATAAAATAAACCACATTAGTCATTCATTTGAATTTCCATATATATCATTACATTTTTGCATCATTTTCATATCATTTAAGTTAGTAATCATTTACATTTGCATCCAAGATCATCAAAATTGAATATCAAACAAAAACATTTATCATTGCATCATATAGGTAATAATCATAAACCACATCAATCATTCATTATCATTTCCATATAATTCATGCATATAGATTATCATAAAAAGATAGAAACATGCATATAGATCATTATCCATCTAATCACTGCATCATCATATAAAGCATCATCATCAAATAGAATAACATACATAATAAAGAAAGATCATCATATAGAAACCATTTCCGCATATAGATCATCGTAAAAACAATAAAAGTCCAAGTATACAATGATATCAAATAAAGAATAAAAATGCTCCAAATCAAGTCACGATTGTCCTGTACCACTACCACCTGACTATATCCGTCTCTATGGCTGTGGGTGAGAAGATCCTCCAAATGCTTGTCTCCCATGATCACCACTCCTCTGAGGAGGTCCCATGACCCCACCACTGCTAGTGTCCATCAACATGGTGGTATGATAACTACCTTCTCTCTGGCTCTCTGCAACTACCTCCTCATATCATCGTCGCCAGTGGGAAGTATCCTTCCCAGCCCAGACTAATGCTTTAATAGTGTCAGCTAAGAGAGTACCTGATCCAACCTGCTGAATGTGATCAAGAAGGCCCTGAGTATCCTATTGTCTCCTAACAACTCTATCCCTCTCCATCATAAGAGTTTGCACCTATGCTAAAAGCTGATCAATCTGTGCTCTTAGACTGTTAATGGTATCCTGCTTTGGCATGTCATGCTCTGGTGCAACTTGCTCTAGCAAATCCTGTTGTGGTGCATGAACCCCAATCCCCTCACCACCAACCTGTCCAATTACTGGAATCCTCATCTGAGTAACTCTCTGAACCCATCATCTAATCAAGGGAACATGATCCTCTGGATCCTTATCATCTCCACCATGAGCTAAAATAACCCTAGGGTCTAGCTAAATCTAACCAAAATTAATGCCTCTCCTGCAACCCCCATCCAGTCCAGTCACCCTGCCTCCTCCTATCAATGGCAACCCTCTCGGTGATCTCATCCCTCCCACCCATAGGACGTGGTCTCCCAATCCTGCTAACCGGTCCAAACGGTCCTACACGAACTCTCAGTCAACCTCCTCTCTATCCAGGTCTCCTACCACCACCACCTCCATCCCCACCCTCATCTCCACCTCCCCCAGCCTCGTGAGAAGCTCTAAGCTCTCGTCTCCATCTACGTCTCCTAAAAACTGGATCATCTGAGTCATCATCCTCATCTCCTGAGATGGGAAGAGGATTTGCTGGATCAATAATACGAGGAAATGGATGAGCTAGTATGTACTAAGCATACTTTGCAGTAACCCCATGATCAAGAATGTGCAATCTCATATCATAAGCCACTCTCGGAGTAGCAACAAACTCTGCATGAGCAATCTCAAATGACAAGGAAGGTCCCCAATCTCATCTATCTCTGTAGCATCAAGCATATATCATCACACCAGTAGGCATAGGTTGGATGATACCAAACTGTCTCAAAATGCGACCAATCACTTGTCACTCAACAATATAAGGAGTTTGACCAATGAGATATCTACTCTGCATGATAAATGGTAATGTTTGTGCATCATCCATCCATGGCTCACAATCAAGATATGGTCTCCAAGTAATACTATCCAATGAATCAAGCACCCACCGCCAATACTCCATCTTACCTAGCTTATGCTCAGTAAGGATACCTGCATAAAAATACACATATGGCTACCTCCCTCCATGAACTCTGTGATGGATAGGCTGAGTAACAATAATGTGCTCCCAAAACTAGATTTGTAATAATGTGTATCATGTAGACAAACTCGCACTCTCATCATACACTACCTGATGAAGATCTTGATATAAATGAGCCAACATGCAAACACCCCACACATATCGAGTACGATGCTGCATCATACTCACGGGAATCTCACCCCATCCAATTGAAAAACCTCATGATCTCCTATCAGGACATATAAATCCTCCAATCTGACTAGCAAGAATAATGGGAAGAGCCTTGTAATACATCACCATATCTACCAAGCGAATCTCTCCTCTACCAATGCTCTCATCAGCAAACACGACTCTGCAAGCCTCTGTACCAAAACGATCCTAAAAATCATACTGCATTAGCTCGCCAGTCACTGGGATGTGTAGAATCCTATAGACATCCTCAAGAGTCACACTAATCTCATCCGTAGGAAGGTGGAAAGTGTTATGCTTTCTATGCCATCTGTCAGCTAACGCTGTCAACAATCCTCTATTATGTGTAATCTCAAGCATATACAACAAATGGCATAAACCACATGCATCTATATGTCTAATCTCAGCCTGTGTCAACTCTGGCACTAAATGTCGTACTACCGGTAATTTCTCCTGACACTGGAGAACATCAAGTTTCTCCTATTTATCAAGAGAAATCAATCAATCATCAAATCATCATCTATCTATCAAATTAAACTAAAGCAATCTTTGCTATCTATCTATCAAATCAAATTGAAGCAACTTACGCTATCAAATTATTTTAAACCTATCAATCATGGTTTTCTATCAATCATTGAGTTCACTCACAACTTTGCTAAGCTGAACTATCAAGTAATCAAGCTAATCAAATCAATCTATCAATCTATCAAGCTATCAATCACGCAATCAAAACAATCTATCAAGCAATCAAGCTAATCAAATCAATCTATCAATCACGCAATCAAATCAATCTATCAATCTATCAATCACACAATCAAAGCAATCTATCAAGCAATCAAGCTAATCAAATCAATCTATCAATCTATCAATCACACAATCAAAGAAAATATATCAAGCAATCAAGCTAATCAAATCAATCTATCAATCTATTTATCCAACAAATCGCTCAATCAAGTCCCTATTTCATCCTCAATGCATATTAAACATGTTAAATCTAATCATCAAAGTGATTTTTAGCCTTTGCACTTATCAAAAACATCAAATTTGAAGAAAAACGCTATCTTATTGAGCATTTGCGCTAAACTAGTGCATATGCACTATCCTTTTGAACAAATGCGCTAAATCTGCAAGCATATGCGCAAACCCATGCAAAAGCGCTAACAAACGAATCATTTGCGCTATCCTATGCAAAAGCGCTAACATCTTTAACATATGCATTAACAAAAAGAACATTTGCACTAAAACAGGCATTTGCGCTAATCCTAATTGCATATGCACTAAAACAAATTGCAAAAACACTAACCTAACGCTGAAAAAAAAAAAAATTAAAAATTAAAAAAAGAGCTAAAAATATGAAAATTTGCACAAAAAGTTGAACATCAAGCTTGGGATAAGCTACATACCGGATACCCATGCACGACAGGTCACTGATATCGCCGAACATGCTCAAAACGATGGTTCTCCATGGGAATCACCATTTCGCCACCTCATGAAGAATATTTTCTCCACAAGCTGACAAGGATAACAATGAATTAAAATTAGCCTTGGTTAATTTTATATTTATTGTTTGAAGAGTAATTAATTTCAATGGGGTAATTTAATTTCAATGGGGAACACAATCAGGATCAATCTCCTAAGGGGGCACACAATCAAGATTTTCAATCTCTATCAGGGGCATTATTGAGACTTGATTTAATCTTTGAAATAATGTTGTCTTCGCATCATTTCAAAGAGGGGCAAAATGTATACACATAAAAATTGGCTATGAGCAATTAAATAAATATTTTATATTTATTTAATGATTATTCTTCTATTAAATAGTTAATTTGAAAAAATTAATTTATTTAATTCATTTCATGTCTTTCTATTAATTAATATGTTATTAATTAATTCATCTATCCTATTCGTCTAATTAATTAAATATCTAATATTTAATTATCCTGTTAACCAAGTTAATTAAATATCTAATGTTTAAGTATCTCCTCCAAATAATTAAATATCTAATATTTAATGGTTATTTTCCTATCCTGTAGTCTCAAATATTAAATAATTCTTAAATTATTTAATCCCTTTTCCAACTCACCTTCCATCTCCACTTCATCTTCCCTTTGCCAACTCATCAAACATGTGGCTAAGGAAATTAATATGTCTTAAATATTAATTCATCATTTATCTTCAACCACCAAACTTAATGCAATATTGTGTACGTACACATATTTCATAACCATTTCCTATATTCTCTCCAACACCCCCTACATCTTAGGAAGGACTTGAGTCTACTTTTCCTCTCATGCCTAAATCTTCTCTAACCATCCCTAGATTCTCACAGTCAACAACCCAGTCAAGGTGAGATGAGTGACACTTGTCTTCTCCTTCCCTCTTTCTCTCAACCTTCACCTTTTCTCATAGCCATTCAAATCTGCAGATTTGATCATGATTGTTGATCTGAGCCACATCATGTAATCCTCTCAAGGTCTATAAAATCAAGAGCTTTAGTTGAGAGAGAGTTAGACTTCAAGTGCATTTTCAAGAAAATCATTTGTAAAACTTATGCATCCGTGAGTTTTAATCTTGAAGCAAAATAGAAAATATCATTTAGCATAATCATGTAGTATTGCATATCATAGTATCAATTAACTACTAGTTATCAGTCCATTCTTCATATGCCATCTTGGAAGCCATCAATGCATTATCTGAGAGCACACCATTTGCAACCAAGAACAGTGGAGTTAGGACACAATGAGACATAAACCATGAAGGTAAAAAAATAATGTTTTATTTTAATATGTATTTCATGTAGTTTCATTGGTTGAGTTTGGATTTCGTGTAGCATTTCCATTTGTATTTTATGAAACTAACTTATTGCAAGTAGCATTCTGAGGATGAAATTCAAGTCGACACAATTAGATCCAATGATAATGTATTTCTCAAAATAGCATCTTCATATGTTGGATTCAGTACTGGTTAAGCTCTGATTGTCTTCTTCATACCTTCCTTGAATCTTCAAATGATGTTTGCGTGTATAGCTCTACTTATATCGAATATCATAACTTTGTAATACCTTATTGCATTCCTTTTCCACACCTTATCCATAATCTCACAAATGAGATCTTACATATATACCAAAACCTAAGACCAAATGTGAAGATTGACTCACTAAGAATATTACAATTAAATCAATTACAAATGAATCAATATGTGATGCATTATGTCGGCTCAATGCATTTACAATAATAGCCAATCAATAAGACATCTCCACAGTGTGCTGTGTTGATCTGGAATAGATAACGCTTGCCGATAACATCAAATATACAAACTTGATTAGACCAATAACCAGATCACCAAAACCAAGTGTCCAAACAATGTCTTCAACATAACCAAGTAATCTCCAGATGATAATAGATCATCCTCAGTGCCGATGAATAATATAACCTGTCATTGAACCAAATACCGGTGACTGTGCATAAGTCACTGAACATAGATCTCCAGTGCTGATAAGTGTTCACAAGTGTTGATAAGTGTTGACATCAATGACAAAACCAATGCAACACATCCATAATACCAACACCTCTTCCATACTATAACATCACAAATTGTACACCCTCAATTGGGTGGTATAATTTCACGCATAGGTTAGCACCTGCCTTAGTGTGTTGCATTTTGTATTTTTTTTTCTCTTTAAGCATTTAATTAATTAATTAAATTAAATCCAAAGTCCTCTCTCATCATTCTACACATCATAAAATTGGGCCTGCATATGGTGAAAAGTGATGATGATAAACTATTGTAAAACCATAAAGATCCAACCACAAACAATCTTGGTCCTACAATGAAATATCCACCAATACCAATAAAGACACCTAAGATCATGCAAATCAATAATAACAAAACAAGATATACCATTCACATGTATAGTAGGGTTTCAATCTCCATTGATCTTGTTTGATATATTTTCTCTTAGATTTTGTGTGTGCACAAGAGCTCAACAAAGAACGAAAATGTGGTTGATAGCTTGATTGCAAGAAGGCTTGATTTTTTTATTAGCTAGCTAGATTGATTAGACTCATTAATTAGACAGTTAGGGTTGATAATGAAGGAGAGTATCCTCTTATATAGAAGATGCTTTAGAAAATGGAGGGATAAGATTAAGAGGTGTAAAGATAAATGGTCGGCTAGGATTAAAGGGTAGGTAGAGGAAATAATTAAAAAGGGGGTAGGTAAGAGAAGAATTAAGAGATGAATGACATGTGTCATTGAAGGACAAAGCTAATGAATTAATTAAATAAATAAAAATTTATTTAATTAATAGAGGAAGTGGGATCAATTAAATAAATAAAATATTTATTTAATTTAGGAAAAGGACAATTTAAATAAATTAAAGTTTATTTAAATGAGGAAAGGCTTAGAAGAGGATAAATGAATTAATTAAATAAATAAAGATTTATTTAACTAATAGAAGAATTAGGGTAAAACAATTAAACAAATAAAAAATATTTATTTAATTAGATAGGACAGTTTTAGGTGTCTACATTTTGCCCCTCTTTGAGATAATGCAGCTCATCATGTTGGCTCAAAGAAGATAAGATAAACTAATACAAAGTTGGCCCATCACGGGAATGATATGTACCCTTGAGAGATTAGATGAAAATGTTTGAAAAGATTGCAAACAATCTCTCGATAAGAAAGAAAGGCTAGAAAGGAACTGACAAGATAGGATGACAAGGTCACGTAGGAAAAACATACTTGACATGAGAGACTATGGTTAACTAGCCTGTAAGATAGGGCCACAAGGGAAAGATCCTCATTTTCATCCACACACTTAAGAGATCAAAGTAAAGATAGAGAGCTTAGAGTATTTAGATCAGTCAAAAACGATGGATATAGTTCCAATTTTTTATCGAGTCCGACGATATCAGAGACCAGAAGACATGGGTGAGTCGGTAAGTAACTCGGAGCCAATTTGTATGTTTTTGCATTTATTACTGTCATTAATGCATTTTAGGGTAGATAAAAAAAAATGCAAAAATGGTGTTTTGTAGTAGGACCACTTCTAGGTCATTGCCAAGCACGTCTAGGTAGGAAAAGTGCATTTAGGTTAAGTTTGGTCGTGTTTATGAATTTAATCACGTCTAGGTATAGTATGGACGTGTCTATGTGCAAAAGGCACGTTTGTGTCACAAAGGCATGTTTGTGTAGGATAGTGGCATGTCTATGATGTTCAAGCGCATTTAGGGAAAGAAAGTACATTTGGGTTGATAAAAACCATGTCTGTGTTGTAAAAACATGTTTGTGCTTAAGTGGGCCCAAATCGACAGTTTTGTGATGAACATATGTTGTCAATTGGATAAGTTGCTGAGAGGATACGCTCAAGCAAGTGCCCCAAGAAGACAAACTAAGAGATAGGCTAGAATTGACAATTATGTGATGAACATACATTGCCAATTGGATAAGCTATTGAGAGGATACACTCAAGCAGGGCCTCTAAATAGGATCAAGTGCAATGTGATGAACATATACTCTAGGATGCAGTGCCATGTGATAGAAATAAGCACTAGGGTAGAAGTAGCACTATGTGATAAACATGAGTACAATAAATATTGACATGATTGGTTTGGTTGGATGCATAAGTACTTGCCCCAAATAGAGTCATGGGAGAGATTCCCTGTGACACAAAGGTTGCGACCATAGTTGACCTTTGAGGAGTGGGAAACTATCAAGGGTATGGGATTGAGACATATCATGTATCTACTTGAGATTCGGGTGAATAGAGGATTACTGACTACTCTATCAGAGAGATGGCACTCTGATACCTGTTCATTTCATTTGCTGATTGGCGAGATGTTAGTCACTTTAGAGGATGTTTATAGGATTATGAGGATATCAATCCACAATGGGCTAGTGCTATATGACCAAGAGGGAGACAGGGATGAACTGAGATGAGTCTTTGGAGACCTAGAGTTGGAGATGAGATCAAGTCATGCCAGTTAGGATGTTATGCTAGCTACTGGATGCAGACTATTGACAGTAGTTGGAGGAGTTATTAGTGGTTACCTATATCTAGACAGGGCGACATGGGGTATGGCTATTGGTTGGGGGAGGACTCTATAGACACTGGTGACACAACACACTAGATATACATGGGGTCCATGTGTATTATCACATTTGTATCATGATATGCACCAGTTTTTATATCTCAATGGATGCAAGTTAGGGTGTGGGGTGACTCTATTACAAGTGTGGTCACATGAGCATATTGCAGTGACTAGACTAGTGCAATTTAGAGGGAGAGGAAATGGACAGTCCTATGCACACTTGTACAATATTATCACTTCCCAGCAATAGATTGGGAAGGTAGAATATTGGAGATGGGTTATAGATGACATAGATAGTGTCAGATGGAGACCCTATCTAGATCGTGAGGATTGGGAGGATGATGCCATATAGATACCTTATGTTTTAAGGAGCAAGTACCAGATCGGGATGATACCTTATATAATGGACATGCATTTGATTGACAAGGTATGCAGACAATTTGGATGACAACAAAGGATGCCTTGGGGATCAGGAGAATTTGCACGGACAGTGCAGGAGAAGACTTACTAGGGCCCGATTTTGTCCTATGATGCTACAGTGACAGTTTGAGTAGATGGTTCCTATGCCTTGGGATCTATTGAGGGATGAAGTTGATGTAGGTACAAATGTAGAGTATGATGCTTATTTTGCAGCACATCCCATACTGAGGTTGAAAAATCTAGATGAGCCTATGGCAATGGAGGATGATGATGATGAGGATAATGATGACAGGGGTGGAGGGAGATGGAGGAGAGGAGAAGTGCAGAGGGTGGTGAGGGGTAGGGGTGGACAAATGGATGCTAGAGAAAGGGATAAGGGGAGATAGGATCCACAGGGAGAGAGGCCACCGAGACCACCGAGGGGTAGAGGAGGACATGTCTTACAGGTTGGTGGACAACTACAAGGACATGTACTAGGGAGAGATGCCTAAGGATAGGTACAAGGACATGATAGAAGGAGGAGGGTGCTTAGGGTGGAAATGAGGAGGAGGATGAGATGTTATCACTACGAGAGATTGCAGTAGGACATGCCGATGAGATCAAGGATCTTGAGAGATACGTGAGTCGATTGGGCCATCTAGAGGTATACTGAAGCTAAGGAGGCACTAAGGGAAGACATAAGAGTAGTTGAGGATACAAGGAATGGATATGCATATGTCCTATGGGTAGGGGAGGAGATAGCCTATTGGAGATATCTATACTACATAGTTGTTCCTATAGAGCTGAGGTCTAGGAGCTTTAGGAGAGCTTCTAGGATGACTACCATAGGGGGAGGGGACATACAACAAGCATCCAATGGTAGAGTTATGGATCCACCCACACCTCTAGGAGGGGGAGATATAGGGGGTGATATTGGAGTAGGGACTTTGAGAGTTTAGATTCCTTCAAGGCCAACTAGCTCCGAGGGAGGGTCTTCATCATAGCTCTCTTAGATCCAATTTTTGTATCATTATTTTGTATGATGATTTAGACACCTTTGGGTGATTTTTTAGCCTTATGAGATATTTACATCATTGTATTATGACACATTATTTTTTGATATATATAAATGAGATGATGCATCCTTGCGACAGCTATATGCATGTGTACTATGTGTTATGATTCTTATGATATGGATGCCCATATGTACACAATGGAATGCAATATATATATATGTATTATTTGTATGATGTAAATGTAAAATGCAAATGGATGTCTACTTATGATTTATTTACATGATGAGATACAAATTTTTTTATGATGTCTATATGATATACTAATCAGTGGTGTGTATAGGATGTGATACAATTATGATATCTATATGTATGCATATAATGAAAATTACTAATATGTGGTGATGTAGGTGAATGAAATGCAAATATTTTTTTGGCGTGTCACTATACTCAGTTATGTGATAGCAGGCTACACGGACTCAGGACAGATGATGGAGGTCAATCATGAAAGAGGGACGAAAGATAGAAGATATGGAAGTGAAAGAGCTTCTTGTGATATATCATCATTGAGCTTTATTATGGCAAATAAGTTATGACCATCTAGGTATAAGTTCAACCTAGAAAATTATTGTACCCATTTGCATGGAGATCAGACAGTCACAAACAAGGAATTCCCTAGTTCATGCTAGACTCATAGTGTCCTCATATCCTTGGACAAGTCATAGCATTACTAAGAGATAATCCACATACAAGAAGACAATAGTAGGTGAACCATATCCCATCCTTGCCTTTCTATTCAAAAACATCCCGGGGATAGAATCTCTAGTCAGAGACATCCTAGAAAAGCTAAAAGACATGTCACCTTAAAAGATGAAATCAAAAGAAAACCAAGACTTGACACCAACACACAATGAAATATTAAAGTTATTTGTGTTTCTTGCCACATATGTTAACATGTCTGATTTGGTCACAATGTTGTTATCCTGATAAAGGACAGATAATGCTGAAAAACCGTGTTGTTGCCAAAGTCCACTGAAAGATTTGATATTTTGAAAGCCCACTACTGCTTGTGTCTCATCCGAAATTGACTGAATCCATATAACTGATTCTTTATTGAGAAGAAGATCAAAACTTTATTGCAAATTGACAATTTAAGAGACTTTTTTTTATTACAGATTGGCGATGCAAGTGATCTTTTATTGCAGACTGTGTGCGAAAAGGATGAATGAAAAGACAATGCTCCTTAAAACATGCGATGCTCAGGATACCACTTCCATCACGAGATTTAGGATTTTTCCCCAGTTATAGATTGGACCTGATTTATTATGGAAGGAAAGGGTGAAAATGAAGGTTTGTTATGAATGGCTTACCAATCTTAGGTAGATCAATAACAAGCCATGATGGGAATGGGTAAATTTATTATGGATGGATAGGTTGTGAGTGTGTGCAAAGTGAAAGGATGACATTGAATCCTAAATGAGGGAGGATCAATTTCTCTACACATGGTGTTGGTAACCTAGTTTTCACCATGGTACTTGCCCAGGGCATCATCTAAGTGGTTTTCACCGTTGGACAAATTTATTTCTCTTTACTTTTTTCAATTTTTTAATATTTTTTGTGTAACAAGGTGCCTGTTTGCCAGGTTTTCACCAAGTAACATTTTTTTAATTTTTTTTAATTTTTATTTATTTATTTGTATTTTTGAATTAGGATATTCTGAAAAAGCTATGTGTAAAACCTACGAAGGTGCAAGCTATTGATAGGATCTTCCAAAGGTTCTCTGCCTAGTGTTGTGAGCTAATATGCACCTGATCCATAGACCATTGTGATGATGTAAGGACTAGGCCAATTGGGCTCAAATTTTCCTTTCTTTTCCCTGTCTTGCTAATTTTTACGATTTTCTTTGAGATCTAAGTCACCCACCTCAAATGTGCAAGGCTTTACCTTGTGATTACAACTGCGGCATTCCTTGACTGAGTGATATGTTGCTTCCTTGGTTGTCTTCCTTGATAAAGGAACTAAGGTAGAATTACTAATGTGTGAACTATGTTCGCCCATATGCATGTCACCTAGAGAAGTTTGGGCATCCTTGACAACAAAGTCCTTCGAGGAAGTTCCATAAAAGGTCCATTGATGTGATGTATCACCAAATGTCACGAACCATATTTATTTGTAATTATTTATTATAAAAAAATGCTTATTTTTCATTTATGAAATTTAAATGAAATGAAATGGAAATGGAATTTTTAGTGAAATAGATGATAATGAAATAAAAGTTCAAATGTAATGAAATGATTTACATGCAATTGAATGATCGGTATTATTTTTATTAGGAAATTGGGATCATCTTTGCTAATGAGCAATTGAGTACAAGTGAATGCAGGAATAGGTGAACGTGAATGAAGGCAAGAACATGGTTCATGTAGAGTTGTTTTAGCTCTTAGACTTCGTTAGAATGGATGGAAATCTCACACACCACTATTAGAACATATAAATGTATATAATAATGACTTGATCATATACATATATATACATAGGTAATTATAATATATATATATATATATATATATATATATATATATATATATTGGTTTACTCATAAATTTGATTACTTTACTTTTTTTTTTATTAAGTATCATAGAATCACAAAGTTCATTTTTTGCTCATTCGAGCATCCACGTTAGAAACTTATTACATACTAGCTCCTTTCGAGCACCAAACTAGAAACAACAATTGGAAAACCAAGGCTCACAACTTAGAAATCCACTTTAAACAACCAATGGAAGACCAAGAGTCACAACTTAGAATTTCACACAAAGGTGTCCCTCATGGGAGTTGAACTTGGGTCTCCACATTGAGAACTTAATGCTTTAACCAACTAAGCTCAACCCCTTGGACTGATTACTTTACTTTTTGAAATTATGTACATTTTTACATATACATAATCTTTATGTTCATATTTTCATATACTTAATCATTTGACTATATATATATATAAAGGTGGTAGACTTTTTGAATAACATGTTTTTAGTAATACCTAATCATATTGCATGATATAAGGAAGTCGGCATAGTGAATTCGACTTGGTAAGTACTTGCTGAGGAAACGGTATTAATTACGACTCAGAAAAATATGAGTTAAGGGGGGGAGTCGATAATGATATCAGCTCATGTAGCAAACACTTCGAATTTGATTTGATCACGGACTTCTTTATGAATATAACAAGCAAAGTTTGAGTTAAAGTTTTAACAATACATGTAACAACCGTTGTGATTTAGGAGGTTACGTGGAGATTATGGTTGAAATAGTCTTTTGTGGGCCAACTGAACTGTTAGACATGGTTGGAAAACTGTTAAGCATCGCATGGAATGCAAACTAATTTGCATACCAATGGGGGTGCATGAGAAAGCTAACAACTACATTTATAACAATGGGATTCATCGACTACCCACATAGCATGTAATCCATGCTAGTAGGGTCGATACCCCACATAACCATGCTTGTTTTCATTGCAAGTAACGGTTGATTTTTTAATCAACTATGTTTTGAATTACAACCAAGCTAATAGAATTCAAAGTAATTTTTTCTAGCCATGCATACGTGGTGTATTCGATTTGCCACATGCTATGATAACTTGGAGTGTTGTGTAGTTGGCACAAGAAACAGTCAATGATGGTTAAGATGAGCCCAGAACTAGGAGGAATTATAGTTTGAAAATAGCATAAATAAGACTGTTACTACACATAAAACACACATAATAGAAGGGAGAGAAGATGGTATTGTGGAAAAGAGAGAAATTTGCAGAGTATAGAAAAGATAGAACTAAGAATAGAGAATGGAAATATAGAGTAGTAAGTAGAGAAGAGAGAACTCTTGAGATAGAATAGCGTAGAGGGGAAAAACATTGGAATATAGACATATTGCAGATAGATTTGGGAAAGGTTATCATTGATCATAATCCAACTTGGATCATATTTCAGAGGTGGGCTCTTATTTGAGCAATAGTTTATTATATATTTATAGAATAAGAACAAAATTATCTTAAGAATTATTTATTTTAGATCACTAATGAAGAAAGAGTTAAACTTTGAATTAGTTTATGCATTAGAAGACGTGATAATTTATTTTGAGATTTGTTTTGAATAATCCATATAGGTATGTGCATTATGAAATGTCATCTTACTAAATACTCGTTGTAGAAAATTTACTGAATTTAGATAGTTGAATTCGTAAATCATAGAAAACACATGTTCGTATCAAATTTAATATGTTATTTGAAGAAAGAATGTGTACTCATATTCTATTCATTTATATGTAAATATACATACATGTGTTACACCTTATTTTAATTCTTATCCTTGAATTACTTAAAAAGATAGAAGCGAAAGATTGCTTTCTTATTGGACATAATTGATTTTAAACGAAAGATTGCTTTCTTATTGGATATAAATAATTTTAAACAAAAGATTGTTTCTTCTATATTTACTTGAAAAGATAGAAGCGAAAGATTGTTTTCTTATTAGATGCAATTGGTCATAAACGAAAGATTGTTTCTTGTATATCTCTTAAACAAAAGATTGCTTCTTCTATATCTCTTAAACACAAGATTGTTTCTTCTATATCTCTTAAATGAAAGATTGTTTTCCTTAAGAATGTAATTTTATCATGCGAGAATTGGGGTGCTAGAAAAGAAAGATTGTCTTCTATGTACTTCTCTTGATTTTATATGAATACTTGAAAAGCTAGATATGTTTGTGTTTGTGGGAAAGTTACCCTTCGGGATGGGTGCTGAATGTGGAATCAAAGAGAGAATAGTTTTCTTTTCCAAACCATCTTTTATTGCTATGCATGGCATTATACTCGGCCGAATACTTATTGACCATTGAAATAGATGGATTTATTTATGCTCTCTACCATATCCTTGATTGATCTTGCTTGTTTCTTAATGGAATTAGAAAATTGAAAATGCATGTATCATTCTAGGCATGCACTAGAATCCATCTTGTCTATCAAATTCTTTTTGCTAAGAAATTTGTGCAGGGTCGGGTATTCTTGATTGATTGAGAATTCTGGGGAAGTGTAAGCTTCCAGGTTGGGTGGAAAAATCACCTGAATCTTGTTCTCATCTTCAATTCTAAAGATTGCATTGAAGATAGCTTGGATTGCAGATCAAAGGATGCATCTCATCCTTTACTTTATATTTATCTTGTTTTATGAACTTAAGGCATTTGAAAGGCCTAAGTATTGTATGTAGATATGATTGAGATACTACTTACATATTCTTATTGAATAAAAAATCATTCTCTTAAAGAAATCTCTTATTTATTGTGATATCATTGGAATGATCATTTAGAGATAAGAATGGAAGAAAATAGACTTATTAAAGGAGTTATGAGTTTATTTAAGAATAAAGAGTATTTCATTTTATTATTGAATTTAGAACATTTTACATCTTTACACCAAAAGGGAATGGATGTGAGGAACAAGTGGATGAGTTATGAAGGCTTATGATTGCAAAAAGAAATGAAAGTAGGATGGCATGATGGAGACTTAGGATCAACAAGTATTCTATTTGAATTGAAATTTTAGAAATTTCGCCCCCAATTATTTTGGTATTAGGGGGGACCATCTCTTGTTCTTTTTCCTTCGTAGGATTTTTGTCCTTGAGTTTGATTTTTGTCGGGTCCAATAGCTTTTGATTTTGATTTGTACTAAAGGACTTTTCTTTATTTTTGACTTTTAGATTTTTCGTTTCAAAGCTTGATTTTTGATCCCCAATAAATAAGGGCTTTTGTGATTCTTGTTGATCCAAGCCTAAGAATGGAGTGGAAATGGAATGAGTGGATGATATGGTAAGTCTATATGAGTTCTCAAGAGGGCTGAAAATATATTCAATAGATTCTTTATTGGCACCACTCTTAGGACTGTTGATATCAAGAATTGCTTGCACCACTAGAGGAGATTTGCATTCAAACTTAGTAGCCACAATATTAGGTGCTTCGTACCCAATTCCTTGGCATTGAAAATTGTTTGTAGGTTGTTCATGTCGACTAAATTTATTAGGAGATAGTGGGAGTTGATCAACATGAAAGATATACTCACCACATCCCATGTCTTTAACCTTGATTTTTTTTTTGAGATTTGCTTGCTTTGATGTAGAAGCTTTCAAGGATTCTAGATCCACATATGTTGATGATGGATTTGCTTCTCTATTAATTGTAATTATTATATCTAATCTTGGTCGCAAGTTATTGCGACACATGGACTAATTTGGATGACCTTTTATTGTTACTTAAAATCCATTATAAGGGAATTTAATACATCGATGATATGTTAATGATATTGCTCTCATCTCATGAATCCATGGACGTCCCAAGAGCATATTATTTGTGAGATCTAAATCAAGGACTTGAAAAACCACATCCTTTGTCACCAACCCAACTTTGAGAGGTAAGGTGATTGTGCCCTTGGATGAGCGCTTGTCGTCATCATATGACTTTATGTTGTTTGTTCAGAATATTCAAATTGTTTAATAGTATTCAACATACAAATGTTCAAACCTTCTCCTCCATCTATTAAGACTCGTTTAATATGGTTTTTATGGAGAAAGGCCCCAATTTAGAGGGGTGCATTTTTTGGTTGGCATTTGGACACATCATCGACTTCTGTGAATGTAAGGCAATGTGGAGTGGAAAGGTATCCCACCATAGCTTGAAACTAGTCCGCGTTCAAATAAGTGGGTATAGAAGTCTCTCTCATAGTTTTATCAAGAATGGTCTTATGTCACGGGGATATATGAAAAATCTCAAGGATGGATATGAGGGAGGGTGTTTTCCCTAGCTGATCTACAAGGTTATACTCATTGTTGGTGGATGATGAGGTTGTGGTCTTGGATGGATAGCCTTGCAAGGTGACTTTACCTCTACGGGTTGTGACATTACATTGAGAGCTTTCATCTTTAGAAGATGAGGAATATGGTCTAATACCTTTTAAAATAACTTTACTCCTTTCGGTAGACCCTTCAAGAGTTTTATCCTTTATGATGATAGTAGAAACATGATTATCCATTGAAATGTGATTACTAGTGGAATCATAATCATAGGGTGTTTTAGTATAATTAGTTTGATTGTTTGTAGTTTTGGCTTTTCCCTTGTCATGTTTAGGAAATGGCTCCTTGAACATCGCATGTTCTTCATTTGAGGTATGACCATCAACTTCTATGCCACCTCTATCAATGAGATCTTTTATGATATTCTTCAATCTATGACAATTTCTAGTAAAATGCCCCTTTCTCTTATGATATTCATAATATTCATCATCATTCAACCAATTTGGTTTTACTTTTGGCTCATATGGTGGATTATCTGGTAGTGTTATGAGCTTGTTTGTGTTATCTCCCAGAGACAACTGAGAGGGGGGGGGGTTGAATCAGTTGTCTTAATAAATTCAAACCAAAAACAACTTAACCAACTTTAATGCTTAAGACCAAACTTTATGTCGATAGATAGTTTATCAGTTAATTACAGTACCGGTAAATATTAATGCATGAAACAGAAAGACAATAACATCCACAACACATAACACCAATATTTGTACATGAAAACCCTGTAAGGGGAAAAACCATGGCGGGAAACCTTACCCACAATTAGATGATACTACTGCAGATAGTATGTGTATACAAATGGGTTTTGCACATGCTGAAAGGCCAAGCACCTAGAGCTCACTACTCAAACACAAATAGGATTCACATTGACTACAATTGGATGGTTAAATCCAATAATGACATATTGCTCAAAATAGCATCTTCATATGCTGGATTCAATATTGGTTCAGTTCTGATATGCCTTCACAAAAACCTTTCTTCACCTTCAAATGATGTATGCGTGTATAGCTTTGCTTATTCTCACATATACCAAATTATTATCCTTCTCACATTCACCTTTTGATCTTACAAATAAGATCTTACATATATACCATAACCTAGGACCAATTTTAGTAGGTCGGCTCTAAGAGATATTACAATAAAATCAATTTACAAGTAAATTAATAACTAATGCAATAACCAATACAACATGTTGGCTTAATACATTTATAAAAATAATAAATCATCTCCCAAGCATGTCGTGCTGATCTGGAATAGATAAGCCTATCGGTGCTTATTTTGGACCTATTTGCCGGTAACAACAAATATGCAAATACGAATATACCAATGAACAAATCTCCAAGACAAAGTGTCCAAGCAAAATCTTTGACATAACCAAGTGTTTTCCATGTTATTCCAAGTTCCGGTGAACATTATATCCTACCAGTGTACCAGATACCGGTGATTGTGCATAGGTCACTTGCTTGCCGATGAACATTGCCGATTCTTCAAAGTGCCAGAGTTGATAAGTGTTAATAGGTGTTGACATCAATGAAAAAACCATATCAATATAACCAAAATACCAACAATCTCCCCCTTTGGCATTGATGGCAACACAAGATGGAAAAACCATCAAAGTGCCAAAACAGAAATGCCAAATACCAAAAACCAACAATCTTCCAAAAGAGATCAAAACCAGAAATCAATCTCTCCCAAGATAACAATCTCTCCCCTTGAGAGTAACATGTGTTTTTCCATATCAATCTCTCCCCCTTTGACATCAAATGCCAAAGTAGTACAAATCCAAGTTCAAATACAAAATACCAACCAATTCAGTATACCAACTACTCCCCCTAAGAAGTAGCTCTCCTCATCAAGGACGGAAAAATATTTTTCTGTTAATTCTATCGGTTGATGACAAACATCAACTGTCTAAGTCTCTACCAATGGGGGTATGACCCCAAGCTGATCTCTGAGATATTTGAAAGTCTCCTTAGGTAAAGGCTTAGTGAAAATATCTGCAATCTACTCTTTAGTATTCACATAAACTAGTTTTACTTCTTTTGCTTCAACATTCTCTTTCAAA
Organism: Cryptomeria japonica; assembly: GCF_030272615.1. Classification (NCBI taxonomy): domain Eukaryota; kingdom Viridiplantae; phylum Streptophyta; class Pinopsida; order Cupressales; family Cupressaceae; genus Cryptomeria; species Cryptomeria japonica. The sequence goes on along the minus strand of NC_081406.1, from coordinate 283,283,643 downwards.
AAATTCAGTTTGATAGAAACATGTTCAGTTTTAGAATGTAGTACCAGATTCTTAGATATATCAATTGCTACAGTGTTATCACAATAGATAGTTATGGGTTCCCTGCACTTTACCTTTATGTCCTTCAACATTTGCTTAAGCCATAATACCTGCGTACAGTTAGTTGCTACTACAACATATTCTGATTCTGCTGTTGATAAGGATGTGCAACTTTGTTTCTTACTTAACCAAGAAATTAATCTGCTTCCAAGAAAAAATGCTCCACCGGTGGTGCTTTTTCTGTCATCCACATCTCCTGCCCAATTTGCATCTGTGTATGCACATAATTCAAATTTTTCATCTCTAGGATACCATAAACCAAGATTTGTAGTGGCTTGTAAGTACCGGAAAATCCTTTTTACTATTGGTTCATGATTTTCTCTAGGATTACTCTAAAATCTTGAAACAATACATACTGCATTCATAATATCAGGTTTGGTTTGTGTCAAATACAATAGCCCTCCTATCATAGATTGGTACCTAGTCAGATTAACAGGTGTAGATTCATCCCTTAGTGATAATTTGTCATTTGTAGTCATAGGTGTGCTTACCAGTTTAGAGTTTTCCATCCCAAATTTCTTTAGTAACTCCTTCAAGTACTTGGATTGACTCAAGAATATACCTTTATTAGTCTGTGAAATCTACAATCCTAAGAAGAATTTTATTTCTCCAATCATAGACATTTCAAATTCTTGTTGCATTTCAATAGAAAAGTCTTTACATAATCCATCTTCTCCTCCAAAGATTATATCATCAACAAAAACTTCTATAACCAAGATGTCATCATTAGTCACTTTATAGTATAAGTTGCTATTAGTATTACCTTTAGAAAATCCAATTTTCAAAAGATATTTATCCAATCTAGCATACCAAGCTCTTGGAGCTTGCTTCAACCCATACAAGGCTTTCCTTAACCTGCAAACCATATCTTTGTTATTTGTCAAAGAAAATCCTTCAGGTTGCTCAATGTAAACTTCTTCTTCAAGATCTCCATTCATAAATGCACATTTAATATCCATTTGATATACATTGTAGTTCTTGTGTGCTGCAAAAGCCAAGAATAATCTGATTGCCTCAATTCTAGCTATCGGTGCAAAGGGTTTCATTATAATCAATTCCTTCATTTTGAGAATATCCCATACACACTAGTCTTGCTTTATTTCTGATTACCTTCCCATCTTCATTAAGTTTGTTTCTGAATACCAATTTTGTTCCAATCACATTTTTGTCTTTAGGCTGGGGAACTAATGTCCATGTGTTATTCTTTTCAATTTGTTCTGGTTCCTCTTCTATAGCTTTAATCCAGTGCTTATCTTCACATGCCTCATTAATTGATGATGGTTCAATTTGAGAAATAAGATATACCTCTTCTTTTTCCAATCTTCCTCTTGTCATAACTCCTTGATACTTGTTCCCAATTATCTAATTTTTAGAGTGGTTCAATCTTACATACCGGGGTGTCTTCGTTTGTTGTTGTTCCTCAGTTATAGTGGAATTTTCAGATGATACCAATGTAACTGGATCTTCATTCTGTACCGGTGGGTTCAATGTAGGTTCATTTGTCAGTATTTCTGTTGTCGGTTCAAAGTCTATATACCTTGAAGTTCCTCTAAACTGTTCATCAATCTTCACATTTGTACTCTCAACAATTTTCTGCAATCTTTTGTTAAAACATCTACATGCCTTGCTCTTAGATGAATAACCAAGAAATATACCTTCATCACTTCTAGGATCAAATTTACCAATATACTCATCTCTTCTAATATAGCATTTACTTCTAAATATTCTGAAATATTTAAGAGTAGGAGTAATACCAAACCATAGTTCATGAGGGGTCTTACCGGTTTCACCTTTGATGTGAACTTTGTTGAATGTATAGACCGTTGTACTCACTACCTCTCTCCAATATACATGTGGTAGATTTTCTTCTGATAACATACTTCTAGCTACATCCAAGATAGTTATGTTTTTTCTTTCTACAACTCCATTCTGCTGTGGTGTCTGGGGTGCTGACAACTATCTTTTGATTCCATTCACTTCACAGAATGCATTAAATTCCTTAGATGTGAATTCACCTCCTTGATCTGATCTCAGACATTTGATTTTCTTATCGGTTTCATTTTCTACCATTGCTTTGAATATTTTGAACTTCCCAAGTGCTTCTGATTTTTCTCTGAGAAAAGTAAACCAAGACATTCTAGAATAGTCATCAATGATTAGCATGAAATATCTATCACCTTGTAAGCTTTTAGTTGTAGCTGGACCACATAAATCAGTATGAATTAAGTCAAGAGCATTGTTGGATTTTTCTAGAATACTTTTAAAAGATGCTCTAACTTGTTTTCCAAATTGACATTCCTTACATACCAGATTGTGAGGTTTGACAATCTTAGGTGAATCTCTAACAGCCTTAGTAGTACTGATTTTTACCATGCAATCAAAATTTACATGACAGAGTCTCTTATGCCATAGCCAACTTTCATCAATATGTGCAATTAGGCATGCCTTTTCATTGTTATTCAAATGAAAGATGTTACCTCTAGTTTGATTACCGGTTGCAATTTCCAAACCAATTCTGTTCATAATTTTGCATTTTTCACTCTTGAATTGTAACTTAAATCCTTTTTCAATTAATTGACCAACACTTAAAAGATTATGTTTTAAACCTTCTACATAGTAAACATTGTCAGTATTATGCTTACCATCAAGGGATATTGTACCTTTTCCTTTGATCAAACAAGCTTTATCATCTCCAAATCTTACTAAACCTCCATTGTATTCCTGAAAGTTCAAGAATTTACCTTTATCACCAGTCATGTGATGTGAACATCCTAAATCAATGATCCATTCATCCTTAACTTCAAACTTAGCTGCGAGGGCCTGCTCTACCGGTTGAACAATTGGTGTCGATTGATCTTCTGTTATAGCAACAAAAACCTATCCATTGTCTATCGGATCCTCATCAGAATCATTAGTGACTCCTTCATCAGCAAGATAGGAAGATTTATCTTTATTCTTCTTAAATCTGTATCTCTGATATTCAGGGTTAAGCTTGTATGTTCTTCTAGCTTCTTCTCTTAGTCTTGCATGTCTATCAGGTCATCTTGAAGCCATATGACCAATCTTATTACAATTAAAACATTTAAAGGGTGCTTTACCTTTATACTTACTTCCAACTGGACCTTTAGGCATTTTCCTTGCAAATAGTGCTTCAAACTCTTCAAGTTCTTCATTTTCTCTCCTGCTTTCTTCAAGTTCTCTTGCATAAAAGGCTTTCCAATTAGATTTTTCAAATGATGGTGCAGATTATGTTGATGCCTTAAAATCTAAATCTATCTTTATAGTAGCAACAAGACCAAATTCCTCAATTTCAAAAGATGAAAGTTTTCCAATCAATGTATCCTTAGTTACTGATGTATTAGGCATTGTTCTTAACTCATTTATAGTAGTATCTTTCATTTTGTATGTCAGTGACAATCCTCTTAAATTTTTTGAAATAATTTCATCTTCACTTAAGGTTCCTCCACAACATTTAATACCCAAAACAATTTCATTAACTCTTTCCATAAAAGTAGAAATCCTTTCATCTTCTTCCATTTTTAGATTTTCATACCTGACTCAGAAGCTTTCAAGTTTTGCAATTTTGACTGTGGAATTTCCTTCATTCAATGTTTCCAAATGATCCCAAATAGCTTTAGCAGTAGATCTACATGATAATCCCATGATTTACTGATCCAATAATGCGCTCAAAAGTGCTTCTCTTGCTTTGCAATCGTTCTCTTCATGTTTGGTTAGATTAGGTGGATTAAGCCGACTTTGAGTAGGATCAATATAGCCATTCTTTGTAACATCCCAAATGTCCTTTCCAATACAATTTAGATGTGTCTCCATCCTGATCTTCCATATGCCATTGTTGGTTCCATCAAGTTTAGGACTGTCCTTCCTGAAATAGTTAGTAGACATTGGATCTCCTCAAGTTGTTAAACGTTTGCAAAAAGAGGACTAAGCTCTGATACCAATTGTTAGGTCCTAGAGACAATTGAGAGGGGGGGTGGGGGTGAATCAGTTGTCTTAATAAATTCAAACCAAAAACAACTTAACCAACTTTAATACTTAAGGCCAAACTTTATGCCGGTAGACAATTTATCAGTTAATTGCAGTACCGATAAAGATTAATGCATGAAATAGAAAGACAATAACATCCACAACACATAACACCAATATTTGTACGTGGAAACCCTATAAGGGGAAAACCCATAGTGGGAAACCTTACCCACAATCAGATGATACTACTGCAGATAGTATGTTTATACAAATAGGGTCTGCACATGCAGAAAGGCCAAGCACCTAGAGCTCAGTGCTCAAACACAAATAGGAGTCACACTGACTACAATTAGATGGTTAAATCCAATAATGATGTATTTCTCAAAATAGCATCTTCATATTCTGGATTCAGTACCAGTTCAGTTCTGATATGCCTTCACAAAAACCTTGCTTCACCTTCAAATGATGTCTACGTGTATAGCTCTGCTTATTCTCGCATATACCAAATTATTATCCTTCTCACATTCACCTTTTTATCTTACAAATAAGATCTTACATATATACCATAACCTAGGACCAATTTTAGTAGGTCGGCTCTAAGAGATATTACAATAAAATCAATTTACAAGTAAATCAATAACCAATGCAATAACTGATACAACATGTCAACTTAATGCATTTACAACAATAATAAGTCATCTCCAAAGCGTGCCTTGCTGATCTGGAATAGATAAGCCTACCAGTGCTTATTCTAGACCTATTTGTCGGTAACAACAAATATGCAAATACGAATATACCAATGAACAAATCTCCAAGACAAAGTGTCCAAGCAATGTCTTCCACATAACCAAGTGTTTTCCATGTTATTCCAAGTATCGGTGAACATTATATCCTACCGATGTACCAAATACCAGTGATTGTGCATAGGTCACTTGCTTGTCGGTGAACATTGCCGATTCTTCAAAGTGCTAGAGTTGATAAGTGTTAATAGGTGTTGACATCAATGACAAAACCATATCAATATAACTAGAATACCAATAGTTTGTGACTAGCTTCTTGAATGCTATTTCAACTGGTTCTCCCAACAGAGTGTAATTTCTTTGAGGTTTTGATTGTTCATATTAGAAGAACTTGCACCAAGGAAATTTATCTTAGGTTTCACAACATTTGCATCTACTACCCCGTCATTGACTGTGTTCTTATTCTTTTTCCAAAAATGGGGTTTGTCTTTCCCATTTGATTCCTCTTTGTTCTCTTTGAATATTTTTATGATACCTTGTTCAATAAGGACTTTTTTTGTTGCCATTCCTTTCTCAATGACCTTCTTGAAGGTGGACAAGCAGGCTTTTCTTAGCTCATATCTGATATCATTGTTGACGTTTTGAGTGAATATTTCTACCATTTTTTTTGTGGGATATCACAAGAGCATCGACTAGAAAGACCTCTCCATCGCTATAAGAATGAAGAGAAGGATTCTCTATTTTTTTGATTAATATTGCACAAGGTAGCTACTGACACATCTGTTTCAATGTTGTATGAGAAGTGTTGTATAAAATCCTCTTCTAGATCACTCCATGACTTAATTCCAGGTGGAAGGTGGGAGAACCATTCCATTGCTTGTTCACCTAAGCTTTGTGGAAACAATCTCATGAAATATGTTTCTTCTCTTGCTACCTCAATGCAAGTTGTGAAAAACTGTCTTATGTGTGCCTTAGGATCCCCTTTGCCTTTGTACTTATCAAATTTTGGTGTCACAAAATGTGGAGGAAATGAAGGCATTAGAATGCTTCTATCAAATGGGTAAGGACATATATCTTTCATTGTGTATTGTTGCTTTGGTTCATTCATGTCTATCATTTTCTTTTGAAAATCCTTGATTTGTTGTTGCAAATCATTCTTTGGTGGTGTCTTTTCTCTTTGAGCTAGTCCCATGCTTGAGCCACTGGGCGGAGGAGGAGGGATACAATGTATGTATGGATGGTATTGATCATAGATGTGTTCATATGGAGGCAGAACATAGTTATAGCTTGTATATGGATCACTTGGTATGGTGTTGTAATAAGGAGCACTAGGTCTAGATCGATACATGTCATGATCACAAGGATATGAGGTTTCATAAGAATGGTCTTGAGTATTGCCCCCAAATTTGACATGGGGTTTCCTCATGTCATGATTTTGAATGTTTGACTGAGTGTAATTGTATGTATTGGTATGATCTTGGTCATGCATGGTGGTAGTTCCTCCCCATGGGAAAGGATGACTGCAAAGTTGTTCATGGGAGGTTCTATCATAACCGGCATGAGAATGAGTGTATGTGTTTAGAATTTTAGGTTTTTGAAATAGGGAGGAAGGTGACTCAGGCATGAGATGCTCTTTCTCATTACCACTATTATTGGGCCTCCTTTGTCTTGTATTAACTTGATTTATTTGATTTGTATCATCCTCCAAAATTTGTGACATATCAAAATCATGGGGTAATCTTGTTCCACTTTATGCCATAACTTGTAGGAAATACTGTCTATCCTTCTTCATGATTTCTTGAACCAATTTATTAAAATGGGGGTCCATGGTAGTTTCCTCAACTTCTGTAGAATCCATAGATACATTATCATTGTCATTATTATTTCCATTGTTGTTATCATTGTTGCCATTGTCATGGTCTAGTATATTACTGCGATTGTCAAGTGGATTGTAGAATTCCTCTCCATTAAACTCATAGGTACTCATGTTTAAAGACTTTAAATCTTCTTTAGCTTCCCTTCTAGACCTTTGTGAATGGGTTTCAACCATAGACTAAAGTCTTGACCAAAGTGAAAGGTACGATGAAAATATAAAGACTATGGAAGACCAAGAGGTGTATGAAGTGTAGATGAATCTAGGGTAAACTTGCAATATACAAGAGTGTAATACCAAAGTATGCATGTTTGACAGTAAGGTGTGGCTTCTAAAGAGATGATAGATCTCTTGATGAGGTAAGTTTACCTTGACTCAAGAAGACCAAATGAGACCCTAAAATGATAGATCTTGATGCGGGAATCACCTAGTGTTGTGTTGTAGTATGTTTGTAAAGTGTGATGAGGACAAGCAAAGTAACCTTTTGACTCAAATTTAGAAAATATGTATGAGGCCAATGCAAATGAAGGAAAATGATTGACTATGTGTGACCAAGATAGGTTGACTAAAAAAATGAAGCCCTATCGGAAGCAAACTTAGAAGCTCTTTGAATCTAAAAACTTAAGCCCCTTTTGTTCTCAATAATTTTTTGTAATTTCTCAACTATGAATGCAGACACAATTATAACAAACCCAGACATAATTTATGATCCCAGACACAGTTCTAGTAGACAGAGACGTTGTTTTTAGGTGATCATGACAATTTTAGCCTGAAGGGCAAAGATACAATTTCGCTCTGCATAGACATGATTTATCAACATAGATGTGGTTCTAATAGTCACAGATGCAGTTTCTGAAAATGTGACAATTTCTTGCTGATATTTTGTTGTGTGACATAGACGCAATTCTATACTACACATACGCAATTTCTCAACACAAATGTGATTTTAATAGTCATAGATGCATTTTCTGATTCTTTGTGCAATTTTGTCCAATTGTGAAGTTGTTTAATGTGATCAAATCTCAATGTTTTGACTCTTTTTGTGGCAAGAGGACACAATAATAGTGAAGACTCAATGTTTGAAAGTGTTTTTGTCTAAAGGATAAAAAATATTTTCAAATGTAAAATATAATGTGAAATATTTTGTCATGCTCGAAATTTAGGGCAAAAACGGAACAATTTTTTTTTAAAAGATACTAATTTAATTAACAAGTTCACTCTTGCGACAAGCGTTAATGAAATTTCCATTATTAAATTCGAGCTAATTCCGAAACGAACTAAGCATCGATTAATTTTTTTAAATTTTAATTGCGGAAAAACTTCCTGGTTTAAATTCTATCTCCAAGAGATACTTAGTCAATAGTTTTATTAAATTAATCAAACTAAAGGAAATAGGAGAGAGATTTTAATTTATCCTCCAAAATGACTATATAGTCTTTTCAATTCTTTTATATTTCTCTTTATAATTTATCCCAACATTAAAATCAGGATTATATAAATATATACATATATACATATTTGTATATGCATATATTTATATATTTATAATTTAATTACTTATTCAAAATACTCAAAAATTCATATATATACATATATATATATATACCCATATATATATATGGATATATATATATATATATTATATTTGGCATAAATGACAATATTTTAATTCAAAATTTAAAAACCATTATATCTTCCTAAATATGGTTTCAAATTTTCCCCCAACCCTAATTAGGGTTTTAATCTCCCCACTTAAATGTTATCTAATCTACTTATCTTATTTATTTTTAATAACAACTTGCCCTAGCCCCATTCGGCTAGGGTTTTAAACCATTTATATATATTTTTTAACAGTCTATAATTTTGGCTGGGCCGAAGCCCTTGGCGGCCATGAAACCATTTTATCGCAGGTCACAGAGGAAGGGAAAACGAACTTGGCTGCGCATGCCACTGTGTGAGCACACAGTGGGCGCCGCGACACCACTGTGTGCCCACACAGTGGGCGCCGCTGGCGGCTCCCCACTGTGTGGCCACACAGTGGCGGCCGTGGCCATCCACTGTGTGCCCACACAGTGGGCGCCGCGCGGTCGTCCACTGTGCGTACACATAGTGGAGTCCGCGGGGACCCAAAGCATTATTTTTTTTTTAATTTTTTTTAAAAAATATAATATATATATATATATATTGACATTTACATAACTTAAATAAGCATAGTTAAAAAGATGAAATTTATTTCCAAGTAAATTTATATATATTTAAAAAAAAAAAAAAGGGTATTTACATGCAAAATTTTAAACTCATATAATAAAGGGAAAAACATTAAGTTAAATCAGATTTATAAGTATATATATATATATATATAATCAATAAGCTTTTAAATCAATGCTAACTACAATACAATTTAAAATACTTTTAAAAAGATACAAAATACTTTTTTCTAGAATAAAAGGAATTTTTCATTGATTTTTCTCCTCTAATCTAATATTTACATAAAACTACTTTTTCATTAAAAATACATAAATTCTTTCAACATCAATAAACTTCTATTTGCCACAAGTGAAATATAAATAAAATCTAAATGAAAACAATCCTTTTATTTCTTTCCATAATACAAGCAGCTTTTGCATGCAACACAAATTAACTTTTCTTTTTCAAATAAACCAGAAGTAGAAATAACAAGCTTTTCTTTTTTTAAAACATCTCTAAGATTTTCTACCAATTTACAGAATGTTTTCTTTGAATAGTCACAACAATAAAACTTCAAGTCTACTTTCACAAATTACAACTTGCTTCTCTTTTCTATGAATGAGGCATATTTCTATAACAACTTTAAACAAACAACTGCAACTGAACTCAAGTATCTTCAAATACAATCTTCTGTATCTCTTTCATGGTTCCTATTCTCTTTCCTTTGAATTTCCTGCATAATAGAAAACACAAAAATGACCACGGAGTGCTCACCTCCCAGCCTAGGCTAACTGGTAGCCACCCCCGAGCTCGGATAACCAAATCCTAGACGGGTAACAAACAGGCAAACACATAGAAAGCAATGCATACAGATATTCCAGACACATTCCCAACCTGGCTTTCACAGCACCACACTTTGGTGATGAACATTTTCAAAGGGTGGTAGTGGACCAAATACCCTGAGGAGAATCTGCAAGTATGAAATAAACAAGAAGCCACCTCATGGCACAATAAAAATATCAAGAATCTCAACCCCTTATTCCTTATGCCCCCCAAAGGCATTCTAGCCTTATATCCCTCCTTATGACCCCCATTGCACAAACAGGCCATGCAGCAAGGGTCACACAAAGATCCCTTGTGATCGCTCTCAAAAGAGAGTCTCTCACTCGAGGGCTGTCACTGCTACCACCCTCAAGATCCTCTTCTCTCCCAAGAGTAAGAGATCTTGAGAACAACTCCCAAAACAAAACAATTCATAAAACAAAATATCAAAAACCTTTCAAACATAAACTTCCAAGAATACAGATTTTTTATTCAAACAACTTCTAGACATAAACAAGAAGAAGACATTAAAAGTAAAAATTGAAACCAACCTTAATCTGCCCAAAGGTTATTATGATATCTGATGAAGAGCTGCCCAATCCACAAATCTTTTTCCTTCCACCCTTATTCAATTTCTCTATCCCATAACATTATTTTCCTTCCAAATTTTCTTCTGTCTCCAAAAATGGAGAGTGGGTGATTACCCAGCTATTCCCAAAAATCTTCCTTAAGAAGCTCACTCCCTGAGTTCTCACAGGATTCTAAAAAAAACCAAAAAGAAGAAAGAAAGCAAAATGCAAAAAGACTCCCCTTCCAAAAGGAAAAAAATCTTGATTTGATTTAACTTCAATTTTCAATTTTCGCTCAACTAAAAAAAACCAATTTTTAAAGCGTTAAAAAGATCATTATAAAGTAGAAACTTGCCTAAAATTACCCCTAACCCCTAGGTATACCTTATGGGCTTTAGGAAACCCTATTAAACTACCCCTAGGTGTTCATTTAACCCATTTTAAACCCCTCTGAAGTTTATTTTCGGGTCAAACATAAGTTGACCACTCCAAATATTATATTCCCAAAATATTTCTTTGACAACACATTAATTTATTTAAGAAAATTATAATTAAACACTTTCCCACCAAGAGACAAAATAAAATATTTAAATTTAAATCCACACGTGTCAAGTGACACTAATAAAATACTTTTACAAAAATAAAACATGAAATTGTCTCTTGAGGTTTTTACACATAAAAATTTAATTAACACTTAACACTCATGCAGCATATACTGTTACGAATAAAATACAACACAAATGGGGTGTTGTCTCTCCAAATAGACAAACCCTAGCTTTACGAACATACATAAGTCTAGGTTTGATTCACCATAATTTTCCATGGTCACATGGTAATTTTCCTGCACATCTCAATTTACACATTAGTACTTCCACATATCCAAATATAATATAATTCAATAATATAACAATGCACATCATCATTTGCATACAATTTTCATTTGCACAGATTGAATACATCTTTTATCAAGCAACTTCACATAAGCAATTTCATCCCAATTCACATAAACTAAAAATACATCATAGTTCTATATTCAGAGTAAAGTCCTGCAAATTCAATAACGACATCTATCATTGCAATTTCATTCTATCTAATAATCATGTAGTGTTTTATCCCATAAAGCATGTAAGTAAATCATCAAATCATAGCAATGTTATCCAAATCCTGAAATCATATAAGTTCTAAGTCTCAAAATGCATCAAAATAAAGTATCCATAATAGTCTAAATATAAAATCCACTGAATGTCAAACTGAGTCGAGGTGAGGCCTCACATATTTTTTGTATACACTTGAAAACACGATAGACACAATGTTTCTTTGTTTTGCTTGAAAATGTTTGAGTGTTTTGATCATGCAAGCACAAATCCTAGGGTTAGCTAGGACAATAGTTGTTGAATCTCACTTGGGGGGCTACGTCGAGCTATGCAATTCAGAGTGGATATTTAGATGTTTGACCCCACTAGCTCGACCCTCGACACTCACTTCTCTAGGGTAGGCAAGCACGAGTCCTTATGAAAATCCCCCATGGTGAAATTTGTATCTCTACTAAGAACCATTAGAATGTGATCTGCTTCAGAGATCTAACCTCCTGCACCAACAACTAGAAGGTTTTTGACTTCTAACACAAAATGGTGTCTAGTAAGGGCATCTATTCGGGTGGCGTGTTACGCTCCATTAAATGGAAGGCCTCCTAGCCTATAGAGGTTGCACTCTATAGGGTTTGTGGGGATTCATAACGTCGTTATACAAGCATGTAATACTCGTTTCTTGCAACTTTCATCACAAACACATTTATTTATATGGCTTGGAAGAGCTTGGATTTAGCCTGTTACCACTTGGGTCATTCCCTCTCACTTGGCCTTATGAGCTACTCGAGAGGCAGGCCCTCTAAAAGGTAAAACAAAAAGAGCCTATTACTCAAGACACAAAAGATACTTGTTAATTTTAAGACCCAAAATGAAGTGTTTGCTAAACTAAAGAAGACAAAGTAAGCAATCTAATATCAAAATATTTTCCCAAGGTCCTGCACCAAACTTGTTAATAGTTTTGAAATGATACCCCTCCTACAAGCACACAAGTTAGGTAAATTTTAAGATCCAAAACACTTTGTGAAATAGGGGCCTTCAATAAGATGTTTTTCTCTTTTTCAAACAGCTGCACCACTTTGTTAGTTAGATCAAAAGAGGTTAGCCCCAAAATCAAATCTGAAAATCCTAAATGAAAGAGAAAATGCAAAGCTGAAAATACAGACGCAGCTATACCAGACGTAGATGCAGAAACAAATCACGTATGCAAAATGCTAGAACAAAGACACGGTTTCTAGATCTGAGACCTACAAAATATATATCAAAACATAGACATGACAAAAATTTGCATAGATGCAAGATCTGAACACAAAAGCAAAAATATAGCTCATAGATGCGATTCTAATAATCTACAACTGTAAAACTAAGCAAAAACCTTGTAAAAACAAAAACACCACAAAAAGCAACGCATATGTGAAAAGAAAAGAAAAACGTGATTAGATGCTACGCAAACGCAATTTTAGAATGACAGATCTATGAAAACAACAAAAAATAAAAAACACAGAAAAAGTAATCGCAAACACAAAAATAAAACAAATACATGATTAGACCCGTCGCAGATGTAGAAACATGCAGAATCATTGCAATGTCGAACGTGCAACTTTTAAAAATACAAAATCTGTAAATAAGATGTCAAAATAAAGGGACAAGTGTCCCACCGTGCATGCCGAAATGTATATGGTGAAAATGGATAATGAAAATAACAATATTGAAAGACTAACAAGGATCAACCATAAAACCTTAGCCTAACAATGAAAAGCATCCACCATAAACAAATGAAGATACCTAAGACCATGCAAATAAATAAAATAAAACAAGATATACCATTCATGTGTCTAGTAGGGTTTCAATCTCCATTGTCTCCTATCTCCATTGATCTTGTTTGATATATTTGCTCTCAAATTTTGTGTGTGCTCAAGAGCTCAACAAAGAACAAAAATGCGGTTGATAGCTTGATTGCAAGAAGGCTTGATTTTTTTATTAGCTAGTTGGATTGATTAGATGATTAGGGTTGATAATGAAGGAGATTATCCTCTTATATAGAAGATGCTTTAGAAAATGAAGCGATAAGATTAAGAGGTGTAAAGATAAATGGTTAGCTAGGATTAAAGGGTAGGTAGAGGAAATAATTAAAAAGTGGGTAAGTAAGAGAAGAACTAAGAGATGAATGACATGTATCATTGAAGGAAAAACCTAATGAATTAATGAAATAAATAAAGATTTATTTAATTAATAGAGGAAGTGGGATCAATTAAATAAATAAAATATTTATTTGATTTAGGAAAAGGATAATTTGAATAAATAAAAGTATTTATTTAAACGAGGAAAATCTTAGAAGAGGATTAATTTATTAATTAAATGAATAAAGATTTATTTAATTAATAGAAGACTTAGGGTAAAATAATTAAATAAATAAATAAATTTATTTAATTAGATAGGACAATTTTAGGTGTCTACAGGGCCCTTAACCTTAAGTGTGCTCCTTTTTATTTTATGCTTTTAATCAATTAATTCATCAAAGCCCTAATTAGGTCCCACTTTGACCTTCAAGGCCCGATTTCGCATATCCAAACACCTTGAATCATCACACCAACTTGGGGATCACCTTATAATCACGATACCTTTCATCCCTAGAAATATGGAAAAAAGTTGATAGGACTGGTGTGAATCACACCGGTCCCACCTTTTTCTCCCTAAATTTTGGGATCATGTTTTTGGCACTATGATAAGGTTTAAATCCATATTTTGCAAAAAATATCATTTCTATGTCGGTCTATGATAAAAAACAAAGTTAGGGTTTCATATATATAGTCTTTTCTTTTCTCATTTGAAGGATCCAACAACTCTAGCAATTTAAGGAGCCTCTTGTGAAGTGAAAGTGAAAGCTATGTGAAGTCTTCAATTAGAAAATAAAGCATTCATCAAGTCTACATCAACCATTTTCTTCATCCATTGGAGCTTTGAAGATATCGAAGAATAATAGGAGATCACCAACTATTGATTGGCTTGTACCTCTCCCTTAGGGTTTAGTATGCTTTCATGTTATTTTCATGTCTTTATATGAGTTTCACAACACTTTTTTTTTTAGATCTATGTTTTTTCATTAGATCCATTATTGCATTTTTTATTTGAAGCATTCTCATTTACATCTAGAGTTTATACTCATAACATAGGGTAGAACTCTAAATTTTGCATTCTAGCTCATAAGATTCTAGCACACACACATTTCAATACATTATTGGCTATTTGTGGAAGTGGAAATAACCAAAACAAGGGGTTTGACTAAGGTAAAACCCTATATAGCAACCCAAACACCATTTTTGAAGTTGCAGGTGCAGACACAGAAATCCAACGGATTTGCAATTTTTCAAAAATAATTTTTTTATAGGTATAGGTCCATATCCAGAAGAAGGTCCCAAAACCTTAAGATCGGAGCAACCAACTCTCTGGTCCAGGACTAGAGCACCCAACACCCTACTCCTTTGCATTTTCTAATATTTTGTGGCAGTTTAGTGTCTCGGGGCTTCAAGTTGTAGATTCCAGAAGATCAACTCAGTACAGTAAGAGGGACTAGAGAACCCAACACCCTTGTCCATGTCAATCAGGCTCATATTTTGATACTAGGTGCACATTAGAATTTCCCCTCTAGTTCTGTACTTTATACCTCAACTTCAATTTTGACTATCTCTGTTATTTCAATTTATTTCAGCATTTTGTCCATCTCCCTAGCTTAGTTTACCATTACTGCACATTTAGCTCATTTCCCTTCCATAAAAACAAAGGAATATAAACCCTAAGAGTATACCTTGACTCTCTTTAACAAGAGTTAGTGAAAGTGAATCACTTTCTTAGGCTCTTTCCTATTCCAATGTGTGGAGGAAAGTGGGGTTAGGTCCTAAACTACTAGATCCCATTTTTTACCATCACATTTTGGTGAACCTGACATGAATACAACCTTCTTACATCTGCATTTTCTAATTAGATCTTGTTATTTCATGTTTCTTTTCTATCAAAAGCATCAAAAATTGAAAAATATTGTTATATGCATTGTGTGTTCATTTCTTAAACATATAACTCACACACTTTTATGTTTGCACTTAGTTAATCACATAACTCCTTCATTTCTTAGACATTTAGTTTACTTTCTTTTCTTGCATTGTTTCTTTCATTACATTTTGTAAAAAAAAAAGGGCATTTCAAATATTTTCATGCCAATTTTTTTTTTCGAGGTGCTTCCCCGATCCCCATTCCATGGATGTCGGCCTTCGACTGACTTGACTTTGTATCATGATAGTTTCTTAGACCTCCTAATGACTCTTCACCCCTCCCCTAAATATCGTACTAAGGACATTTTGAGGCAAGCAGATTATTTCAATAACATATGTATTAATTCTCTCCCTTCTAAAGATGAAGCATTAATATATAATGCTAGTTGGCATTATGCAGGAATTGATAATGTGTTGTCATTGATGTCAACATTGGTCCAGTTGGTTACTGAGCTACTCTGGTTGGCTGCTGACCTATTTCAGTTTGACATGATTTTGGCTAAGGTTTTTAGAGATTTTGACCCGGTATGATCAAATTGTTGGATTTGGGTTTGGATGGTTATTCAGGATGATTATATGCTTGTGATATTCAGTTGGTTCATGATTTGGTGCTCCGGAAGCTATCATTTATGTTTTGGTTTGCCAGTTGATATTCTTGGTACTGGTTGGCAGTATCGGTTGGTGATATTTGATGAAATGGTTAATTGGTTTTGGTACAGCTTCTAGAAATGGTTCCTAACATGTTGAAGGTGTTCTTGATCATGTCCTAATTGTTTGGTGGCTTCGTATTGGCTGGTGTGATGATTTGGTGATCCTATTTGGATCCAGTTGGTTATTCTATGTTATTGACACTAAGGGTTTCTACCAGTTGATGAAACAACATTGCATTTGGTCTTGGTGCGATTTATGGTGGTTATAATTATTTGGGAATTTGAAATAGGTCCATGCTATGTAATGTAAATCATAATAATGGTCCAGTGGTATCATGTGATGTAATTTATGTAATTATGAGTTATGGGTTTAGGGTTTAGCTGACCTTGTTTATCAAGGTTGATGATCTTTTTATATAGGTGATATATTCATGTAATTGGAATAGGCTGGTATGGTATGGTTATGTCTGCATTATCAATGAGTGTTTTATGTGTGAACACGGTTATATCATTCAACGAACGTTTGAGGAGAGTTTGGTATTGCAAGGTAGACATTTGTGCTTAACCGGAATTGTATTAAGCATTAGGAGATGCTAATTCTATAGTTCATTTTCTTTGGATTGTAGTCTGATGTTTTATGTAAGTCAGTGGGACTTCTGTTTTGTGATGAGTAGTAAGCTCTAAGCAGTTGGCCTAATTGCAAGTGCAATCCCCATTGTAATATTTCACATATTGCTGTAGAAGTATTATCTGACTGTGGGTAGGATTTCGCACCGTGGTTTTTCCCTTAACTGGGTTTTCCATGTCAAAATATTAGTGTTATGTGTTGTGTTCTTTCATGCTTTATCTTTCACTATGTTGTTTTCATTGTGATCCAGTAGAAGGTTTATAATTTGTAATAATTTTTTAACTTGTGGAAAATTGATTCATCCCCCCTCTCAATTTTCCTTTGGTTCATTCTAACTATTGGTATCATAACTCTTTAACAATTGGTATCAGAGCAAGGTCCTCTCTGCAGAAGCTTAATTGCTCGAGGAGATCCAATGGCATCAAGTTCTACATTTAATCCTACCAAAAGGAGAGTCCTGGATTTGATGGTACAAGTTACAAATTATGGAAGGAGTGGATGAAGATTCATTTGATATGTCTTGGAGATGAAGTTTGGGAGATAGTAGAGAAAGGGTATACACCTCATGATCCTAATTCTAGAACTCTGACACATGCTGATGAACAGAAGAGAGCTGATAATGATGTTAGAGCAAAAGAAGCATTGTCAAGTTCCCTATCTGATGAGAAGCTATTGAGTGACATTGAATGAATGAATCCTTATTAAAGGATAACGAAACCCTAGATGTAATCCCCAATGCTAAAATTAGGAGAACTAAAGCAATGCAAAGTAGGAGCTAAATTAAACTCAACTACATCTAGAAAAGCAAAGTCTAGATAACAAAAAAGAACCTAAGTTTAGCTTAAGTAAAAAATTAATAAAGAACCTAATTAATAAATAATTAGACAAATGTCCTGATTACTCCAACAATATATCATAACTTCTTTAGTATTAGAAGAATGTTGTTCTAATTTGTATGTATTATTTAAACATATATTAGTGAAATAATAAGGACTATCTTTGTACATAGATATTCCGAATAAAAGTTTTTTCACTACCAAAGGTCCATAAAATAAAGCATCAAGATTTTAATTAAATAAGTACACAATATACAAAAATATAATTCCAAAAGTTCATATGAATCGTTTAAGTCAAAAAAATAAAAAATTCATATTTAAAATCAAAATATTCCCTATAAATCCTTCATTGTGTACTTGTATCTCCACATGAAACAATGCACATTGTCACTAGAATATATTGAAGCCCTATAATTTTCTTCCAGCCATTATAAAGAAGGAACTCTAAAATAATAATTTTCAAGTCTAGAAGGATATGTTAAATTGCAATGCAGATGATATAAATAAGATAAAATAAAAAAAAGATAATAAAAGAAATAGTTAATAAGCTAAATGAAAAAGTTATAAATTGTGTATGTGGATATAAAATGGTAACAACCTGTGTTTAGTTATTGACCTAAATTATTTTTCATACAAACTTTATTTTAGAGACAAAAAATGATAAGTTACCAAAACTAAGTACAAATCACTACAAAGATAGTTTTGTGATTCTTTAAATAAATCATAATGTGTATTATAAATTTTTTTATATAAAAATCACTTGCACCCAATAATATAAGATATATTAAAATGGTAACACCTTGCATTTAGTTATAGACCCTAACTATTTTTCAAACAAAGTTGATTTAGAGACAAGAAAATTTAAGGTATCAAAACTATGTCCAAATCACTATAAAGATAATTTGGTGATTATTTAAACAAATCATAATCTGTATTCTAGAATTTTCTATACAAAAATCACTTGAATAAAGGAAAGCACCTAATAATTATGTTTAATGAACATTTAAAATTGGTAAAAATTTCTAAATGCAACCTTGCGAAATTGAAACTCATAAGCTATAAGGGAATCAAATAAAAAGTTATACAAGTGAAAAAATTAGAGTCAAATACACACACACACATGATGTTGTAATGATAAATTTGCATACTATATAATTTTATATTATATTTTGGACTCAATTTAGTGCTTGTCTCTGCAAATGTTTTTTTCATGTCCATTCAACACTTACCCTTTTTTCCCCATGTTGTCAAGGTCTTGCCTCTCATGGTCCTTTTTAATAAAAGTAATGTTACAAATATTTTATTCTTGTGTCTTTTCTACTATTTAACCCTTTCTAAAGATGAAACTATCTAGATTTGAGCTAGAAGCTATGAGAAAAACCTATCCAAGGTCACCAATTAAATTACACACTAGAGGGTCAATCGTTCAATATGAGTAAATAAAAATTACAACAATAATCTGAAAGGTAACAATCTAAATAATTAAAAATTTTAGAATACACAATTTAATCAACAAAGACCTAATAGACAATGGAATACTAGACCTAGTAATGAAATTTTTACTAATCCCCTAGATAATAACAATAAAGTAAATGGTAATGATTATGCTAATCTAAACCTTATGTCAATGTCAAGATGAAAATTCTAAGAAACTATAGATCATAACAAGGATAATTTTCCAAAGATAGAGAACATATCCATTATTTAGACAAAACAAAAACCTACAACTAGTGAGATGAATTCTACTGTGATGATATATTCTTATACATTCCTCAATGAAGGTGATCTAAAATAGAATAAAAAAAATGAGGAATTTACTTTTCCTTTAGGAAATGAGAATGAGCCCAAGTTTATAGGTGTGCAATCATTTCAAGAAAAGAAGAATACTTAGTATTTGAGGAGAAAGAATAAAGATCCACTCATTAACAATATCACATGAAATAATGTTGTCACAATCCAAATTATAGAAATAATCCTCATACACCTAAAGGTCCCTTTGAAGCTACATTTAGACAAACTATGCCTTTTCCAAATATGTCGACAATATTGCATTCAATAGTATATTGATATCCATGTAGTTGACATCCTTGAGATGTATTGTATGCTTTTAAGAAAATAATGGACTAAAAATAGTTAAAGATTTGGTTTTCTATTGATTTCACACAATTATGGTTACCTTGATAAGGATAAAATAACCAAATTAAAGTAGACATTGAACTAAATATTAAGCATATGAACATTGAGTATGATACTAGACCAATGAGAAATTTTTTGTTGATGTATATTTGGTAGTGTACAAAATGAATGAAATCTTGGAAACTCATCTTCTACCTAAAAATAATTTTACATATGAGAAAGTAGAAGAACCCAAACATGATATGGAGTATAAATTTATGCAAAAAGTTATTAATGATAAGATTACTTTAAAACTTTATATAAAAACCTCATACTTGTTTCTCCCAAGATGATGTAAAACACACAATGAGTACCATTTTGATTTCTCATGTCTATATTATTAGGATGTAGTTGGAAGAGTAGAAGTAGGGGTGATGAAAATTAATCTCTTGGTTCCTAATAGAGACCTAGAGAAATATAAAGAACATACTAAGTTTGAATTACAATTGCAAGATGTAGATGTAGAACATAGTTGTAGATGCAAGAATCTAATACTAGTTGTATTGATTTTGATAACACTAAAATTGATGTCATTGATGCCGATACTACTAATTTAGATGTTTCCAATACTCATTATTTTTATACCGACATTGTTCACATGCTAAGTGATGTAATTTATGAGATTGACATTATCGGTGTTTTGAGAGATGTCTCTCAAGTAAAGAAACTTTCTCCTAGTGCTAAAGAATAATTGAAAAATCCAAGAAGGGTAGACTGGAGAAGTCTGATGATCCTTAGAGGATATATATCCTTGGTGTCTCTATTGGTAAAATCTCAAGTCTTCAAAAAATGCATTTATGTACATGTTGAGATTTAATGGATCAAAATATAAATAGGGTTGTGGTGTTGGACATGAAATATCTCTCAAGGATAAATATTTCATTACTTCTAGAAGATAAATAGTGAAATCCTTGAAATACTATAGGAAAGTGATTTCTTTGGGATATGAAGAATTAAAAATATGTGAGATCACATAACCCTAAAGTATGGAGCAAATCAGTTTAGAAAAAAACAACATCTAAATCTATTGATCCTAATATTGATTAAATCTATCATGAAATTGCCCCTACCTAATAGTAAAAAGGATTTATTATTTTTGGCAAGATCAAAATTTATTAGAATGTTTATCAGTGGATTTATAAAGATTGTTCACCCTCTAAATTATTTGATGAATAAATATGCTAATTGAGTCCAAACCCTTAAAGCTAAGAACGCCTTTGAACATATTGAAGAAGCAATTTCTAGTGTATCGGTGCTCTCCAGTCTAGATTATGTATAAGGCCATTCATTTATACCTTTACTTTTGAGAAATTTTTGTCTACCATTCTGACACATAAAGGAGATGATTGAAGTGGAAATATGATTTTATTTATCATTTCCCCTTTTAATAATGTAACGCAGGGATATCCTAATTTGGATAAGAAATAATTTTCCTAGGTGAGAGTAGTGAAGAAGTTCAAGCAGTAAATCTAAGAGGTAAGGTGACAACTATAGATTTTGACCCAATAGTTTTAAATATTTGTTGATGTAGAGTGAGCTATGAGAAAGAAGAGGAAATTATGGATGTTCATCTTGTAAGAATTTGGTCTAGAGATACAACCTATGAAGTGGGTAAGGGGATAGGGCCTTTTCAAGAGTTTAGTAGGGGTAGATGGAAAGTTGGTTTTCTATCAATATTTATGGATATCGTCACTTGTGATGACTTGTATAAAGATATCATTTATTATATACTCCAAACTAGGTTCCTTGAAGGTATGAATGCAACTCAAAGAAGGGCACACAAGATGAAAATAGTGATTTCACTTGATTAATACTAGGATTTATTATAGTCTCCCTTGAAGGATTTTTCAAGATGATATCATCTTTATGCTAATGTCATCCTCCCATTAGACTTTCAAACATTTAAATTTTCCTTATCTAAGTACTCATGTAGTGCTCCCTTTAAATTTTGATATTAATCCATTTTGAAATGTCATGCTTATATAACATTGACATCATGCTAATGTTAGCTTCTTGTAATATTTTTGGACCTTTAATTACCCTATTACCCCATTAGTGATCCTCATGAAGTTCAATCCCAGTGGATTTAAAGGTAAACACATTTTAGAGTCAAAATTTAAGAGCTCCCTTATTCTAGCACCCAATTATTGACTTCCTCTAAGACCAAACTAGATAAATTATTCCCTTAGTGGTATCCTTGATAATTGAACTTTGATGATCCTTGGGATGCTTATTCTTTTAGTTTTGAAAATGACCTTGATTTCACTTTGCTACATTCTTTAAATAAATTTTGAAAGTGTTCTTGAATATGTTAATAACTAATAGAATCTAAAAAAATGATAAATCATATTTCATGATAAGGTAATTAAACAAAAGTACCAATGAATCTCTTATGTTTTACAATACTCATGCAAGGAGGGCAAGCTTGAGATAAAGAAATGAAGTATGAATACTAGGGCTACCCTCCCCAATATAATATGTTATCCCCATGGACAAACATTGGAGACATTGATGTAGCCCATGTCAACATTCAAAAGTTTCTAAAAAGATCCCTTTAGAGGCATATATAAATTTTGTGGCTTAATGCATGGCTAGGTTTCTATTAGTTTAGGTTGTATTGCATTCCTGATTTCCCTCTATTCTATAGAGATTGGTTTGGCTTATACTAATAACTAAAATCAAAGAGAAATAAATTTGTTTGGCCTTGCACGCTAGACTATCCTGGACATTAGTTGAAAAATCATAGAAAGGGTTTCTTGGCTCTCCACATATGCCTAATATGTAAAGACAAACATGAAGGAGGCTCTAGGATATTATGAGAGCCACACCCAATCAATTGTGAATTTTGTAATAACACTATGTTGTTCACTAAGATGAAGTATGTTATGAACATGGCTAATGTAATCCACAAAAGTGAGATAGAAGAAGATTTATTGGACCACATCTTTTAATTTTTTTCTCATAAAATAATATCTATATTCATTGCAACATTCTTGTAATTCCTTCATTTTATTATTTTAGTAATCCAAGCAATTTCAATTGCTCATCTCCATCTTCTTTTATCAACCAATTTTGATGGGGACACCAAGTTGATACCCAAACACATTGAATACACAAGAACTTACAACCAAATTATAGGGAAATAATGATAGGAAGCTCAAGAATTAACCAGTTTCTACAAGCTTCCTATCATTAGTATGACAATAATAGAACGAAGAGTAATTAGATTCTATAATAGAAATATATTGAAAATAGGAACTATGAATAACTAAATTGATCAAATAGCACTGTGCTTGCATAAAGACTAGGAGACAACATTATCAATCAGTAATACAAATATTGAACACCAAAACTTTAACTTTATTACTACACATCATATGATGTTGATAACATTCAATGATAGATGTCTACATTCAAACATTTGGCCATACACCTATTCAATCGACTTCCTCTCTATATTTTTCTATGCCTCTGCAACTCACCAATGATCTTGCACTTCTTTTTTGTCTCTACACACCTCCTCTTCTAGTCTTCACTATCATGGATCTGGCTGCTATCTTTTTACTAGTGTATTTATTCGTTATGTTTCTTGTCATTGTTCTACCTTTTATGTGCTTCAGTATCCTCTTTTATTTCCCTTAATACATTCTTCTCTGATTATCCTTCTACTTTCTTATCGTTTGGTCATCCCTAGACCGTATTTTCCCACCAATTTTTTTTCTCACATACGACCTCTCACCTTTCTATGTTGCAGCCATTCTATAAAGGGGTTTCTCTCTTCCCAAAACTGATTTTATTTCTCTACATTCAAATCAAGACTTTCCTTACTGTCCAAAACAAAACTCAACTATTCGGCCTCTCTACCCTCTTTTGACCCCCCATCCTTCTACTTTTGTTTACCCATTTTATCTCTTGGTTCGATTTCTCCTAAACTACTCGATCACTCTTGACAGTTTCATTACCATTCATAACTAATTCTCTTAAAAATTATCATTAATCATTCATCTCCATTTTGCCAAAGGAAACTTATTCATTTTGTCCAGCTTCCTACTCACATGGTAATAGGTTATGTAACCATCCAAACCGAATCCTAAATACTCAAATTAAAAAAAAACACTTAAATAAATAAGTTATCACAATGCTCCTGCATCAAACTCCCAAGGCACAAAAGAAAGCATGTGGTCCTGCACATGGGAGTAACAATTCAAAACTGTACTCATTAATTTTTCTTCTGCTTCTTCTGACATATCTTTGGTTCAACTACCAGATTCCTCTAACATTGTCCACATCTCCACTCTGCTCTGATGAAGTTATCACCATTATCTACCATCTTTTCCCAAGATCTTCTCATCTTTTTATCCACACACAGAACATCATAAACAAATAGATAGAATTAAAGTTTTCTATTTTTTTAAGATTACGCACCCCATACATATGTATTACAATATCTTCCATATTTGCTACCATTGCACTTATCATTTTAGTTGCATACTCTACCTCCTCATCCAACATCTTTCTAGAGCCACTCTTCCTCCAAGGGAAACTCTTCATGCATCATTGTAATAACTTCTTCCTCTATAGGACCAATATACAAATTTGAGTCCTTCAGAACTCTACTTGTCTTCATGCCTTCAAGTTTGTCTTTCCAATCTTTCTCTATTGTTGCCAATTGTATCCACAAATCTTCCTTCTTATCATTATTGCTAGAAATTATGTCCAATTCCTTTGTTGCAATACTTTATCTTGCATCTCTTTGCCTCCATCATCTTTAATCACTGCTACTCCAACATATGCCTCTTTACTTTTTGTTGATCTCTCCATCAAAAATTTATTTGTCTTCTTTTGCTTCCCCTAAATTTGCTTCCATCTTTGCTTTTGCATCTTCTATATCATCACTTGTGTCTATTATATAGTCTCAAGTTTTTTTTTTTCTCATCTAACCCTTTGTTTATCAATTTCCACCTGGTAATTGTGCCTTCTATTCTTTCTAATCTATCTATGCTTATCTTCCGTCTTCTTCTTGTATCTGCTCCTTCTCACCTCTTTTTCATCTACAAGTCTCTATAGCTTCATTTCCCATTCACATATGTCATCTTCATTAGTTGATGCCACGCCCTTTTTATCTTCTTCCTTCAAATTAGATTCCATCCAACAACTCCATCCAAAGATTCAAAAACATCTACACTGTGTAAAAACTAAAATATTACCTCTTTATCTTCTACATTTTTGACAACCTCTATCTGAGTTGGAACCTTTTCCATCAAGTCTTCACTATCATTTGCATTCTCTCCTCTGTGATATTTTCTAGCCACAAGACCTCCACAAGTTCCTATAATTCCCCCAAACTCTACAGCTATTGTAATCTCATGGTTTATTTCTTCATTTTCAGCCGCTAATACCCTTGTCTTCTCATCTTCATTTGCTCCTTTCATGCCCTTGTAAGTTATTTTCCTATTACAAATACTTTCTCTTTTACACCCACAAACATTATTCTCTTCACATCTTCTATTTACTTTAAGTGTCTTCTTATTACCATATTTTGGAACATCATTCTTCTTTTATATTGTCTTGCTCTTAACCATCCATACTTTGCTTCCCATAACCTTGGTTTGATGTTGTTTCATTGTGGCACTTGTCCTTTCTGAGTTATCAACTGAACTTTTCTTTAATCATCTCCTTTATACTTCCTTTCTTCACAACTTTCTTTATGTTCTTGCTTCCCATTAAACTTTGTCATGCCTTTCATTTGATGGGCCTATTTGTTGTCATAAACTTTAGCATAATATCCTTTTCCCTTGCACTTTAATTTCTTCCTCTCACCAATTTGTTTTCTTTGCCAACGTGTGTTGGATTTGTGTGAATGTTGTCATTGATGTCAAACCTGGTAATCTAGTTAGGACTAGATGTGGTATGTTGTTGTTATGGCACTAGATGTAGTTTTGGTATTGCAGGTCGAGCATCAATGGAAGATAGGAAGCAACAAGGAATATATGATCTACTGGAGTCATTTCTGGAAGATCCTCTTCTTTGAAATCCGGTGTTGTGTTTATCTTGGTTCATATCTAGTTTCAAGATCAGTGGTATCAATTATATCAGTTGTATTGGTTGTATCACATCTAGAATCCGTGGCATCTGTATCTTGGAGTTGGGAGGTTTTGTACTTGGACGTTGTGCTTATGGATCCATATCTATGGGTTTGATTGACTCTTGTTTTTCCTAGTTATTAAGGCATACATGTCAGTAAATAAAGTCTATAAAGGAAGTGTGTAAGAGGTTGATATAGGTCATCTTGTTTAACCTATTTTTGGTCGAGTCATGCCTTGGATAACGTGTTGATTTGAGTAGCATATTATTGTGTAACTTATTTGTGCTTGGCCAACATATTATATATTTATAAAGTAACAAGTATGTGAAGAGTATGAGATAGAAGAAAGAAGAGTATGTGTGGTATAGTAGAGTAAGAAGTATGTGAGTGACAAAGTTGTGGACAACAGAGGAGTTATTGCAAGAGAAGCAAGTATACAGTATGAGTAGTGTATGAGCGAAGGTATGTGAAGAAGAGTTAGATTGTGGACAAAGTTGTAGTAATCCTTTACTGGATCTACTATAAGTAGTTGGTTAGATAGAGTAGTGCAGTAATCCTTTACTAGACTTATTGTAGGCAATTGTGGATAGTGGTACATTGATCCCTTACCTGACCATCTAAGAAATTTTATGTTTTCAAGCAATTAATGATTTGTTTTAGAAATATTGTGCATGAAATGAGCTTCTATCTTCATAGGGGAAGCATGAGAAGACGTTGTAGGCAATAAAGACCACTACAATTGAAGTTTTACAGAGATCATGAATCAGATTGGCTTCAAACAGGTTGTTCCCATCTCCTTGAAGCTCTCCTCGTATCATTAGAAGAACTTTAACATTTAGTTCACATGAAGAAATGAATTTGTCTTTTTTTTTTGAAATAAATCATTAGTTTAAAAAGACATTATGATATGCATGAGCATGAAGGTATGAAAAGAGAAAGTTTGTCACATGAATAATGGCTTTATGATGAAAGCCTAGTCAAGAAGCTTATCACAGAGATCAAAAAGCAGTCCAAAAGTCAATGGGAATGATAATGAATATCTTACCCTAGGACAAAGGTATCAAGAAATATCACTATCAAATAAGGTATAAGGTCTTGAAAACAACCATAGAGAGATAAAGAGAGTGGCCACATATTCAAAGGATAAATGTGGAAAAAAGTGGTCTCACCAATGATAATGTACAAAACAAGAGACCTTGGGACAAAGGATGAACCCATAAGAACATTCAAAGTCATATAGGCTTAAAGCATCAACCATATTATTTTATTGTGACTCATAATCTTGTTGTTTCTACCTGTCACTATCACATATTCCTTATTAACTCTCAAATGATTGGAAGACAAGGTTGCAACATTTATTCTAGCAGAGAAGTGGTTTGTAAACAACAAGAGATATTGGACTTCATAGTCATTGTGTTTATCAAAACCATTATCAAATTTGTCATGAGAAATCATTAAAAGATAATGTCAAATGAAAGCTTCAAGATAGTGTAATATATTCATTATGTAGTCACTTCCTAGACTCCCTATTGAAAGCCTCAAATTGTAGCATAATTTAAACTCCACCTTTTGGTTTCATAGGTAGCTTTGTAAACTAATAGTATAACGAGTTACAACTGATTAGTGAACCTTTAAGTTGATTTGAGCTTGAGTTTGACTTATTCTTCCTATGTCTTAGAGGATCTTCAAAGAGTTTATTTGATTGCATTTTCTACAACTCCACCTTTTCATCAACTCAAACTGATGTCTTTATCATGATTAAATTTACTTTGGTTACATTTTGGGTTGCTACAAATATTCATAAGACTCACTGTCATATTCTCAGGTTCATAGTTCTTTTGATTCTAACATTTATTATTGTTTTTGTTGCTCTTTAATAACAAACAAAACATCATGATTTGTATTTGGCTCAAAGAAAAGGTATAGATACTTAATCTCTTCAACCATTTAGAACTTCCAGTCACATTCTCAATGTTGTCCTTTATGGATTGATTTGTGACTTTCTAACTGTAATGATATTCATGAACCTAGGATACTCCTATTCTTGTGATGTTTTTTTATTTGTCTTTTGAAAGCCCATTCTATCCTTTACTATCCTCAATCAAAATGAATCATCTTCTAATTGTAGTAGCACTATTTTCTTTGGACTATGACTTCTTCGACTGCTCTAGATCATAATGATTGCAAATACAACATAGGGTGTATCCTTATGCATTCAGAAAGGGATTTCTCACACTTCATTGTATGCTCATAGGGTTGTACTTTAGTCTCTTTATTTCATTCTTGATAGAGTAAAATCATTGTTCTTTGTATCATTTGACTGCAAATTTCATGACTACAAAAGGATTGCTATTGTGTTTTCCAATTCACTTTCCTCATTGTGCCTACAACTTGCAAACACTTAAGTTTTGATCTATTCATTGTCAAAATAATGAGATATATTGTTTATTATTTATTCTGAAAGCTTTTGCTATTGGTCTTCGACTGCCCTTTGAAGGCCTCCTTCCTTGACTGGGTGAAAAGCTTTATCTTTGTCTTGATTATCTTTGTAACTTTACTCATAAATGTCAAATCTCATACTTCTACAAGTCTTCTCTTCGGGTTATTCTATTATCAACACTATCAAATTTTTGGATGCCTAGACCAAGTCTTAAACAAGGCCCTTATATTAAGACAATGTGCATTCTTGTTCTTTTCTTGTTTGTTGGCCCTTTAGATCTTCATCATCTCTGCAAATATCTTCATTATCATTATCTCTATGTTATTGGATCTAATGGATTTATTTTATCTACTCTAGCATGGGTTGTTCGAAAATAAAGACTATAATTCTACTCTTTGCTACAATAGTAGCTCTCTACTAATCTTCTATTTTAACTATTATTTTGGAGGCTTTTAATGTTTCTTTGATACTGTTAAATATTTTTAATTATTTTACTATCTTATTGCCTTTGTAATGTTTTGGATGCTGCAAATTATCTCCTTCTCTATTCATTGTGTCCATTGTCTTATCATTAGACTACTCTATGAATCAGGTTGTCGTAATCACAAGGGACTAACCTGCTCACTGCTATTTAAAGTGCTTCATGATGAAGACTATTCCTATTCCATCATTCCTTTAGGCAACAAGAAGACAGGAGGAGAGGAAGCCATATCTTCATGATTGTTGTGATTCAAATGCTCCATCATTGTCATTACTTTCAGATATATGTTGCCCTTGTTTGATGTCCAATAATGCTCTTTTGTGTTGCATTATTACTACTCCGTGGGGGGTCTACAAAATATAGAAGTCAAAACCTCTTTGAAGACAATGATATCACTAATGATGGAATCTCTCTAAATTTTTTACCTTTGCATTGCACTTGAACTATGGCCTTTGTCATTATTTTTTCAATTTGGTTATAATTAACTGTTTTTCTTCACATCAACATTGACCTTGTTGCCCTTTAGTTAGCTTATGGATATCTTGATCAACCTTTGTCATTCTATGCTCCCTCTTGGGACTGTAAGGTTGTTGTTTTGTATCTTTCTATTGAAAATTTTTCTTTGAAGACTGATCGAAACTATCTTTCAACCCCTCTGCTCAATAATAGAGTAGTAAAAGGAATTGATTGAACAAACCATACAAGTATTTTGTTAAGAAATCATAGTCAAATGGATGACAATATAGCTATGATCATGTATTCTATTGTGTGGAAAAGTCAAGAAAATGCAGTGAGAAGACATAGTTTTCTTAATCAATAGGAACTCCATGAATAGACAAAGGTAGAATGAAGAAATACATAGTATGCTCTTCAAGAAGCCTTCTCATTGCACTCACAAGGTAAAATTGCTTGTAGTTGCTCTTAAATCTATTTTTTAATTGTTGCATGAACTCAATCCTTTAGTGATGCATGATACAAAGACCTAAATTAAGGATTTGGGACTGATAATATCTTTGTTAAGTGTAGACAAAATCCCAAAGACTTAAAACACATCTTTTATTATAATTTATCTTTGTAATGCATCTCTATATTTGAACTTTCAACTTACTATTTGTTCACTATGGTCTTTGTATGATCATATACCTTTATATTGAAAAACACTCACATCATCTATGTACTTGTTTTTGATCCATTAATAGTTTTTTGAGCCTCTATCCATGCTTGAAATTTCTAAGTTAGCTGCTAATAAGGGTAGTGATCTTGTTTATTTTGATAGTAAATATCTTTTTGATCTACATGATTGTGATTTGTATTGGCTATACAAATGATCTCTCCTCTATGTACTAGTCATTGGCTGCTATCCTATACACTATTGTATATGCCTAGAAGACCACCTTAACTATTATTTCATTGTGTTGTGATTGTCTTTGTCTTTGTATACATACATGTATTTAGGGTATTATGGCTCTTTCATATCTATGATTTATACATTCATTATCCTATGATAGTGATCTATTTTGTTTCTCTGATATACATACTGCAAAACTATCTCACAGATCCTTGAGGCTTCTTCTCACTGTCTAAAATTTTCATATTTGTTAGGAATGTGGTCTTGAGGTTGCTCACTGCTACTACAACAATCACCCTTTTGAAACTGCACCTCTATTGTTTTAATGCTATAATCTATGACTTTTCATGAGGCTGCAATGTTGTAGATTGTCCCTTGGTGACTATGTATTGTATTCTTCTAGCTTTCTTGATAGTGGCTAATCCTCTATGTCTCTGCATCATGATTTTTAGTGTTAGGCCCAATATGGAAAGCTCATGTACTGAGAGAGGAGGGGTGAATCAGTACTTCAAAACCTTTTAACAACAATATCTTTACTGTTATGCATAAACCAAAAATTTCTGCAACATAACATAAAGCTAAAACAAATAGAAAACACTCATACATGATTCACTCCATAACACATATATTTTGGTTCTGCAGAAACTCTTGGTTAGAGAGAAAACCTACAGTAGGGATGGCACCCACAACTTCACTACTGCAATAATAAAGAGTGCTCGGTTAGAGCTACATGTTTAGCTATTTCTAATAGCTTACCTTGTTAGGAGTATCAAGATCTTTAGATCTACCTTGCTAAAGGATTTTACAACACTTATTCTAAATGTTGCACCTGGTTAAAGGCTTTACAATTTATAGACTTTGTTAGAGTCTTTTACCCTGTTAAAGGTTTCTCTTACAACTTCAAAATATTACAATAAAATCTTTACAAATATCTGCAACTTTACATTTGAAATGTTATAGCAGATTCTATGTGCTCAAAGTGAGATTACCTTGCTTATAGCATACCTCGGTAACCCATAAAGTAACTCGGTAAACCCTTATGTTTACTCTGTTCTTTGACTGTTCTCTAAAATCCTTCTCGGTGACCTCTGTGTCTCTGTAACAGTCATAACACTTGGTGCTTTCTTCATGCACCTCTATATCTCTTCTTATCTATATATATCTAATCTCAATCCATGATGTATAAATAGATCTCTTATGTCAGTGACCTGGTTCATTGCATCGATCTTACAAACATGATTTATCGAATGAATAGCCATACAAAATATTTCATTGGGTAGATGACCTCAAAATCATACACAATCCTTAAGTGCAATTTACAATGTGATAACGGTTCTTTGTTCCTCGATCTTGTAACACGTTTCCACATGTGTGTTTAGGTTCAATGAATCTGGTAAAATGTTTCACTCGATGTATATCAACTCAGTGTATCATTATTGTTGCTCGGTAGACATGGAATGTTACTTGGTAGACAGCTCGGTGTATACTAGGCTCTGTGACTACTTTCTTCTTTAACCGACTGTTCTGTGCATACCGACTAAATGTTTCGGTAGTAGTAACCAACTAGAGTATATAGAATGACTTTGGATATAAAACTAATGGTAACTATAATAAATAGTAACAATCTCCCCTTTTGACATTAGTTGAGATGTTTGACGAAACTACTTTCAAAGTCATAGCTCAAAAATCTATATACTTGCAAAATTTGACTAAACAAACAATATATACATTAGTCAATGAAATAGTATATTTAGATATACTCCCCTTATCACTATACTATACAAAAATCTGATTTTGCATGCTCTGTGATCAATGTTTTGTGATAACTGCTTGGTTCACTACTTTTCTGTCAAAATTAACTGTGCATATGAATACTCTATTCTGCTTAGTATACTCCCCCTGTATACTACATTCCCCTATATACTTTGATGCTATACTCACTCCCCCTTTTTGACAAACATCAAAACTTAGTTACCATTCGGTGGTGGCAACTGGTCAAAAATGGATTTGTACTTTGTCTTGGCATCGGTGAGAGCGGTAGAGAGGGCATCCTTGACACTGTCCATAAGTGAATTCTAAGTTGTAATGTCAGCTAATAGTGAAATTAGTCCATCTAAGGTGCTTCCCTCTTGCTGAGTGGATAGGGAGGTAGCCTTGTTGATCTATTCTTGGATGGATGAAAGATGAGGAATGAATAATGTCTGAAGTGTCATTATGTCTATCCTTATCTTGTGCTCTTCATTCCTTAGTTCCAATTGTTGAGCCATGAGCTGTTGTAGCTTGGTATAAAAATTTTGAATAGAGTGTGGCTCAGTGGTCAACTTATTAGAGAGATCGGTGATCTCTTTCTCAATTACTTCTGTTTTATTTTTTATGTCCTTAATGAATAGAGAGAATGTACAGAGTTTCTGAAATAAATAAAGAATGTGCTTGAGTTGAGGGGACAACTCAGCAATAAATTTGACAAGTTTAACTTTGCCAATAGCAATAGCTTTCTATACCTCTTCAATCATTTTAGCAGTGAGCTTCTTGTCCTTGAATGTGGATGGCGGCATCTTTTGTCACTGTTGCTTCAGGTAGCATATCGGTTAAGAGTGATTTCACCTTCTGAAGTACTTTATTTTTCTTTTGAATGGCCATTTGCTTCTCCTGTTCAGCTTTGGCTTTGCATAGTTCACCGAATTCAATGAGTGCTTTCCCTTTTAATTTGGATATATTAACATTGGGAAACACTATTGGTTTTGACAAATCTAATTTGAAACTATGTTTTTTCATCTTCTTTTCTTTACCTTTCATTGGTTGACCTAAAACAATGGCTTGTGAGGCTTGTTGACCCTCGGTAGGTTGCTTGGTAGAGGCAACACTTTGGTCAGTTTCTTTAGCCTCTGATGTAGCCTTTGTTGTGTCCATTGGTGCTTCTGTGTTTGGGGTCTCAGATGTAATATTTTCAGTGCTAGAAGGGGCTTGAGATGTCTGTCCTTCGGTGGCCTGAGAAGCAGTTTCTCCTTCTGTAGACTTGTGACCTTCTGTTCCTTGTTCAGTATCTTAAGGGGCCTCGGTTGAAATTGACTAAGTGACTAGAGGATAGGGTTGAACTTGCTCCAAAACTAACTCACTGAATACCAGTTTGGCATATGCATTCCCTTCTATCATTTCCTATTCTGGTGCCTCGATGTCCATTATATCCTCATCAATTTGTATAGTGTCAGCAGGGTCTTGCTTGGTGATATCAGGATCTTCCTCGGTAACATCAACTATTTCAACTTCAGATTGCTCACTAGCATTCTTGATTCGAAATATTTCCTACCATTTTTCCTTGGTCTCATTCTCTACATCCAAGTAAAGGCCATTCATCAATTTCAAGGCTCTTTGCTTGACTAGGAATTTTGTGTGGCAGTTTTTCAGATGTTCGATGATCTCATGTACCGACATGTCTGGGAAAAGATGTACTAGACTTCTTTCTCTCATCTGTTTCTCTAAGTCCATGGCATACTTCCACTTGTTGTCAATATGAAAATATAATTCATTTGGAAGAGATTTAGATAATTCCAATGGGGCCAATCAGAATTTCAATAGTGTGTAGATGACAACTTCTTCTATTTGTCTCTTTTCATCATCAAATCTGGATTCATATTTAACATATCTAAATGCTCCAAATCCACCATATTGCTTTAGATTAGCACAAAAAATTTCAACACTATGTACATTTACCTTTTTACTCTTGACAATCTGAAATTTACTTGCATCTTCAGATTCAGTGTGACTAGACTCTTTAGCCAAAATGAGTCTTCGAGTAGATATCTTGTAAGTTTTTGTTACTTTTGGTGCGGCAACATTCTTTGGTTTCTTACTCAGTGATGCTGCAGATGCTCTTGTGTTAGGTCGCTTTGCTAGAGGAGTCAGTGATACCTTTGATGTATCCTGTTTCTTTCTTTTCAAAACTTTCCCTTTAGGCAATTCGGTGCTCAGTGTTATAGCTACCTCTTGGGCTTTAGATTCCTCTTTGGTGATGGCTATAGTGCCCTTGATAGGTGTGGAGGAAGAACCTTCTCCAAATTTCTCCGTTAATACCTTGATCATTTTTGTTGCCTTCCTTGTAGCCTTGGGTACTACAATGCTCATTTTTACTTTATCCTTTACTTCTTCATATGTTCCATACCTCAGCTCGATAGTATGCCTTGGTAATGTAAGAAAAGCATCCATCTGTTATTGTGTGATGTCAAAATCAATCTCATAACCCATAAGTGGCAAAGAGTGAGTTCTCGGTTCCATAGCATTAACATAGCAGTAATCAATGTCCACTTCAAAACATATGTCATCCTTGTATTTCTCTACTAACTGGGGTGGGATCCGGTACCTGTTATGCATCTTTTCCTGAAACTTGCTAAAGTAATCATCCATAATATCATTAAAATTATCACCTAGCTTCTTGATGAAGTCAATGATTTGATGGGTGATTGGTCAGTGTAGCTCCCAAACTACATTACCGATTGATGGAAAGAATTTCTCAAAATAGAAAAACATGCATACTAGAAGTGATCCAAACTTCAGAGTGTTAGCCAAGTTGTTCTTCTTCGGCTTTCTTATGGTGTTTAGATTCTCAAACAAGTTTTTCAGCAATACTTCACAAAGATCAATTTTCATTCCTTTCTTCACAATTTTATAGGCTAAGTCGACTGCTGCATAGGGTACATTGTTTTCCCTTGCCGATTGGAAGAAACAATAACCTATTACTCTAATGGAAAACTTTAGCTCTGCATTTGTTACATTGTTCAATTTCAGTCCTCTGCAATTTGATTCAACTCTGGTTAAACTGATCAATTCCTTCTGTGATATCATTTTCTGAGCTCGGGCATGATCAAAGATAGGGTAACCATTGATCAAATGAATGATTTCCTTGGTGATTTTGAATGGTTGCTCTGCTAACCACATGAAATCATCATGAACTCTACTTAGAACAAACTTGACCCACTGGGGTTTGAATACACGGGGATAGGTTAGGGCTTTGGTCAATCCCTTTATTTTGATGTGTTCATATTTTCTATCCATTTTACCATCGGTACACAATTCATCATATGTGTCTTTGATCTCAACATGACCTAGTTCCTCAACATGACACTTAGTGAAGAATCTTACATCCTCGACTAATAAAACTCTATCCGGAATGAGTGAAAATGTAGTTTTATCATCCGGTTCAGAAGCTACTTTGGGAGTTAAAGAGTATTTCAATGAGGGCTTTTTGATGTTCTCAACAATAATGGGATTCTGGATCTTAGGTGCCATTGTAGATTTCAAATAAACACTTAACAAGAGATCCCTAAGGTATGAAAACTTTCAAATGGCAGATGCTTTCTACTTAGCAAATAATAACAACTTGATATGATCGGTAAACTATCTTGATAAGGTGTTGTGATTGATGTAAATACCTTGAAATTCGCTCGGGAGGTGGTTTGATCACCTTGAATCAATTTGCTTTGCTTTCTTGAAAACTTGGTAAGTGAAAAATGACCGCACAATAGCTTTAAATACACAATATACCTTATCAGGCTTCGTGCAGTTAGGTCAAAAGACATTAAATGCAATCGGTGCCACTTCCTTTCTATGCTTTTACCGAGTAGCCAGTCTTCCTATATTCACTGACTAGACAAGCTTCCAAAAGACTTGATAGAATTCCAAATTTTCTAATGCATCTTTAACTATGCAAATTTTGAATTAAGTGCATGATAAAATAGGAACTGTTAAGATTTAACCTTTGAGAGAATGCAGTCCCTTCATACCTTTACCGATTAATTTGGAATAGGTGCACCTAACTCGGTAGGTAATGTGCTTTCTTCATTTGACACAATTTCCTTCTTTTTCCAAATCATTTGTAATTTGCCTTTTATTTCTTCAATATCTCCTCTAGGTTGATCTCTGCAATCTCTAGCCAAGTGTCCAATTTTGTGACAATGAAAACATGCCATACCGGGATTTCTCCATGATCTTCGGTTGTTCATTTCAAACCTTATAAAGTAGTTGGCACTTATATGTCCATATCTTCCACAACATTCACACCATATCCTTGTATTGTAATCCCATGGTACTGCAGAATACTGTCAGTAAGGATCTATGTGAGTTCGATAACCTCTAGCATTTGCTCGGTGTGCAGACCACATATAGTTCTCTTGCTTAAGCCAACACTTCTCGGTACTATGTCCATATCTATTGCAGTTTTTACAAAACCCTTTGAATTTTGCCTTCTGATAATTGTTAACAGTCTTTGTCCTACATTGATTAGATGTGTGACTATATTTATTGCAATTGTAACAATAACCATTAGACTTAGTGATATTCGGTTGCTTACCTTTTCTGACTTAGCACAAGTTAGTAGTATGACCTTGATTTCCACAATAGTTGCAAATAGGCTTCTTTCCTTTGATATTCTTCTTATTTCCAACTTGCTTTGATGATTCTCCTCTTTTGGTTGTATGAATTCCCTTCTCGGTAGAGTCTTTTCCTTTGTAACCGAGTCCTA
This sequence comes from Cryptomeria japonica, assembly GCF_030272615.1. Classification (NCBI taxonomy): domain Eukaryota; kingdom Viridiplantae; phylum Streptophyta; class Pinopsida; order Cupressales; family Cupressaceae; genus Cryptomeria; species Cryptomeria japonica. Next base: position 283,247,081 of record NC_081406.1, on the reverse strand, counting down.
CATCTTTGTTGGGTCTTCTTGTATTTAGTTGCTCATCCAACATCTTTGATGCTTCATAACTCCTTTTTAGTGTTTCCTTGGATTTCTTTTCTGTTTCAAGTTCATCGGTCAACCTTGATACTTCAAGTTTCAATGTTTGATTCTCATTATCCTTCAGATTTACTTCATGATGTGCATAACTCAATTGATCTTATAGATTACTTTGTATTCCAATCATCCTAGTGATTTCATCATTCTTTTCAGATACTAATGCTTCAAGCTGTTGTTTTTCTCTTTCTAGATCTCTTACTTTATCTTCAGTTGTCCTCAATGCATCAAGTTTTTCAGTCATCTGTGTGCTGAAATGTTCATGTCCTCTTTTCATTGCTTTTAGCTGATCAGTCAGTGCTTTGTTCTTTTCTTTTAGTTCTCCAATCATCTCTTCAGTCTCTTCAGATATACTATTCTCAAATGATGTCTCAATCTATTCCACTAGCTCTTGAGAGTCCTGCAAATCATCAAACAATCTTCTTCTCACTTTCAATGATTTTTTCATTTGTCTTTGCATGTCTGCAATCACTTGATTAGCATGATCCAATTCTTCTTGCAAATACACAATTCTCTGAGATTGTTCATAGCCTTCCATTGATAAGATCTTTTTTCTTAGGCTATTAAACCCTTTTCCAAGATTGAAGCTCTGATACCAATTGTTAGGCCCAATATGGAAAGCTAATGTACTGAGAGGGGAGGGGTGAATCAGTACTTCAAAACCTTTTAACAACAATATTTACTATTATGCATAAACAAAAAACTGCTGCAATATAATATAAAGCTAAAACAAATAGATAACAATCATACATGATTCACTCCATAACACATATATTTTGGTTACGCAGAAACTCTTGGTTTGAGAGAAAAATTGCAGTGGGGATGGCACCCACAACTTCACTACTGCAATAATAAAGAGTGCTTGGTTAGAGCTACATGTTTAGCTATTTCTAATAGCTTACCCTGTTAGGAGTATCAAGATCCTTAGATCTACCTTGCTAAAGGATTTTACAACACTTATTCTAAATGTTGCACCTGGTTAAAGGCTTTACAATTTATAGACTTTGTTAGAGTCTTTTACCCTGTTAAAGGTTTCTCTTACAACTTCAAAATATTATAATAAAATCTTTACAAATATCTACAACTTTACATCTAAAATGTTATAGCAGATTTTATGTGCTCAAAGTGAGATTACCTTGCTTATAGCATACCTTGGTAACCCATAAAGTAACTCAGTGAACCCTTCTGTTTACTCTGTTCTTTGACTATTCTCTGAAATCCTTCTCGGTGACCTCTGTGTCTCTGTAATAGTCATAACACTCAGTGCTTTCTTCATACATCTCTATATCTCTTCTTATCTGTATATATATCTGATCTCAATCCATGTTGTATAAATATATCTCTTATGTTGGTGACCTGGTTCCATTGCATCGATCTTACAAACATGATTTATCGAATGAATAACCATACAAAATATTTCATTGGGTAGATGACCTCAAAATCATACACAATCCTTAAGTGCAATTTACAATGTGATAATGGTTCTTTGTTCCTCGATCTTGTAACACGTTTCCACATGTGTGTCTAGGTTCAATGAATCTGGTAAAACGTTTCACTCAGTGTATATCAACTCGGTGTAGACATGGAATGTTACTTGGTAGACAGCTCGGTGTATACTAGGCTCTGTGACTACTTTCTTCTTTAACCGACTATTTTGTGCATACCGACTAAATGTTTCAGTAGTAGTAACCGACTAGAGTATATAGAATGACTTTGGATATAAAACTAATGGCAACTACAATAAATAGTAACATTTAGGACTGCTAAAAACCTTCTTATTGCTCTATTTTGGCTTCTATAAGATCATACCCTGTGAAGGGTGCACTTTATCTCACATCTCTATCCATATTTGCAATAGTTATAAGGCTCTTTACAATGTTATACTCTATCTCATAAGACCGTATCTTGCATTCCTCTCTATAACAAAGAACCCTTGACTTTGGAGAAGTTTGATGTGGCATCTTTGTTTGTACCTCGACAAGTCTGAGACTACTTCATTGTTTTATTCTGATGCTTCATTATTTTGTTCCTTTATATTGTCATGGCAGAGCTTATACCTACTCTATGTTGAAACAAAGCTTCACGCATTCTTGTCTATGATCATAGAAGCCTTTGATTGATATTCATGTCTAATGTGCTGCCCAAAGGATTTGTTTGCCTATTACAATTCATCTTGATATTTTGGCAAGGATCCATGCTCTGTTCTTTCTTCTATTTACTATCATTGTTAATTAGAATCAATCCTAGAACCTAACTCATGATACCTTTATCACACATTGATAAGGACTATTTCTTTTACCATCACAATGACTGTGTGCGAATTGTTTTCCTTGCATTGATCTATATCCTTTTGAGTTTGGCTACATATCCTTGGCTTTGTGATACTTCTTGGGAATGTATGTGATTGTCCTTAGAGATCTTATGAATTGGATGCATTCAGTAAGCTTCCATATCATAAATTCCTAAATGCATATGATATTTTGTCTCCCAATCTCTACATCATTGACTACCCTCCTTGGATCCTGGGTGATGTTGATGAAACTCTGACTCTCAAAACCCTCTTTGATCTTCGACCTCTGTTCTTTGGAATCTCCTTAAGGCTACTATTTTTCTACTTTGATGAGAGTGATATATGGTATTGTGTTCTCTATGATTGCAAAAATGTATTCTTTAGGTCTGAGGTCATCTTTGATTAGTATGATGTAAATATAAAAAGGTTGAAACCAAAATCTTATCTAAGGTTGACAACTTCCCTACTATTATTTGTTAAAATTGTGAAATACAACCTTACAAAACCCAGTGAACACCTGCATCCAAATAACCTATCACAACAATGGAAGATTCATACAAAACACAAAGGTTGCTTTGAAAACCTAGAGCAAGAATATGCAATAATAATAATCAGATAAAAGAATTACAAAAGGGATCAATCCTAATAAAAGGAGATAAAACTTAAAAACATAAACCCTAAAAGAAATTAATAATTAATTAATTATTAATGGGCCTAAGTTTAGCTTCCTAAATTTAGCTTAAGTGAACACGTTTTACTTTATTTTCACTTAAGCTAAATTTAGAAAGCTAAACTTAGGCCCATTAATAATTAATTCATTCTTAATTATTAATTGCTTTTAGGGTTTATGTTTTTAGGTTTTATCTCCTCTTATAAGGATTGATCCCTTTTGTAATTCTTTTATCTGATTCTTATTATTGCATATTGTTGATCTGGGTTTTCAAAGAAAACTTTGTGTTTTGTATGAATTTTCCATTGTTGTGACAGGTTATTTGCATACAGGTGTTCACTAGGTTTTGTAAGGTTGTATTTCACAATTTTAACATGGTACCAGAGCTTCAAACCCAAGGCTTTCATGTTCGTTTGATTGGGAGATTCTACATATAGTGCATCTTTTGTGCAATTTGGATTGATTTGGACCTCACCATTGAATCTGGAATGCGCAAAATAGTCAAGATTGACCTTTTGTTTGTCAATTTTTGATCCACGAGGGTTTGAAAATTCAACTTTTGTTGTGATCCAGGGGTCACCTATTTTTTGGAGAAATTTGGGCAAAAAAGGATGTCACAGTTGGCTTCAGGAGAATGATTTCATGAATTTTGATATATAATTCGATATATTTTGGCATCAGAGGTACAAGAGGCAAAAAAAATTTGGTTTCCCAGCCGTACAGTCCATACTAAACGACCCTGTTAGAAAAAAAAAATATAATTTTTTTTTCAAGGGCCAAAGCCCATCAGTGGTCATCTTCATTGCTAATGGTTACCGACAACGGCTAGTGGCAACCGCTGATGATTACTGGCCACTGCAATCGCTACCGTAGTAGTAATCGCTAGCAGTTTCCACCAATGACCACCGTAGCTTCACTCGGAAACCGCCACAGCCACCACTCCCCTAGCAACAACCTCCGCCACTCTGCCCAGCCCACCTCCTCCGCCCAACCATACCACTGTAGAGCCACCAACTCTCCATTTTGAAGCCTTTTTTAGCCTATTGGGGATGTTTTGTCATATCGGGAAAAAAATGAAGGCATTTTTCAACAAACCATATATCATCAAAAATCTCTTTCTGAGATGGATCCATTTCTAAATGTATTTTTTCTTGTTTTTCCTATTTTTCTATATTTATTGCCAGTCAAAGTCAGACCTTCTTTTGGTGCTTTCGAGGGCATATTTCTTGCATACGAACTTCATTTTTTGCAAACGAATAGGCATTGGAACGGTGTTGGAATGCTCTTTCCAAATTTGCAGCTTATTTTATCAGAAAAAACATTAGGTACACAAAAAAAATTCAAAAGTTATTTTTTCTTTTTCAGCTTTCTAGCTTTCAAAATTGTACTAGGGTTTGGTTTTTGTGTTGTGGGGGGTGTATTTTTATTGCTTTCTATATTATCATATCAAAAATCAAAATCCTCTCTTTTTAAACACATTTCAAAATTATAAACATAATGGCTGATACTTCTTCATGTGACCATCTTACTCCACACAATTATCATACCTAGAAAGCACATATGACTAGACTTCTCATGTCTATGGGGTTATGGTCCTGTTTGGGTGAGGTTCAGCCTCTCTTGACAAGACCCTTTGAGGTTCTATAACATGGGAATATAATGTATGAGGCCATGGGTTTGATATCCTTACATGTTACAAATAGTCTTCTTTTTCACCTGGAGGGTTGCATAACTCCTCGGGCTATATGGACTAAGTTTCATGATCTTTTTGGAACCATTAATCAATTTAGGGCACTTCAAATTGAGGCAAAATTGACCACCTTGGCACCCGATTCTTTTCCATCTATTGAAGATTTCTTGATGAAATTCAAATCAATGCGATCATTGTTGCAGGGTTGTGGTAAGACCAAAATAGACATCGAGTGTATATACCTAATTCTATCTAGGCTTTGAGGTTCCTTTCAGATATTTTCTTCTACCTTCTATTCCACCATGGATGCTTTTGGAACATGATTTACCATGCCTTCATTTGAGGTATTTTGTGATAGGTTGACACGAGAGTAATTCCACCTCACATAGTTGAATACTCTCACTGGTTTTAAGAACCAAGCATTGGTAGCTCAGCCATCTCGGGGGAAGGAGAAGAAGAAGTAGTAGAAATTGAAGTCGAAGATAGACTCAGCTGGTGATGAAAGTTCCTCCAAGACACCACCAAAGTTTACTTCAAAACCACAATCCAACCCTAAGCAGGCTAATTCTTCTAAGTCTAGTGAGTCTTCCTCTAAGACTAAGAAGAAATCAGGTGATCCTTGAAGTTTCTATGGCAAGGAAGGACATCCAATTTCTAGGTGGTGGAAATGATTAGAGGCTTTAGAGGAGGCCATGCAGTAGCATCACATCACCTCACCTCAGACACCTTCCCCACCCACAGGGAAAGGTCATGCTCTTTCTACATGAGTATTGCCTTCAGGATCCACTTGGATCCTAGATTCTGATGCTTCTCACCATATGACACACACTCAGGAGTTTCTCAATGCACTTGCCCATTGTGGCACTTCACAGATTATCTTTGGTGACTCTACACAACTTTCTGTTATGGGTTCAGGTCTTGTTTCGTTGGATGGTGGTTGTCTTCAGGAAGTCCTTAGTGTTCTTGATATTTTGACAAACCTCCTTTCCATCTATTAGATTGGCCACTCTTGCACTAGTAAGACAATTGATTTCTCACCACATGATGTGGTTATTTGATACCTTCATGATCTTGATTTGGTTGTGGCTACTGGGAGTGTTGATCCTGCATCCCGCTTATACAGATTTGATGTCTTTTACATGATAGATGGTATAGGTTCATCTCTTATAGCACATGTAGACACAATAACAAGACTTTGTCATGAGCATTTTGGCCATGTCAATTACAGATATCTATAGCAAATGAGTGCATAGGCACTAGTGATTGGGCTCCCACAAATTTCCTGTATTGATGGTGTTTGTTGAGGTTGTGTACTTGGAAAACATCACCAGGATTACTTTCCTTTGAGTGGATTTCCATGTGCTATGGCTCCCTTGGAGTTGGTACATAGTGACCTCATGTCATTTCCAACTTCTTTTTCAGGGGCTAGATATACATTTATTGATGACTTCTCTAGATGTGCAGGGTGTACTTTCTTAAGTACAAGTCTGATGTCTTTGATTCATTTCGAATATTTAAGACATTTATGGAGAAGTAGTCTGGACTTTCTATCAGGCGGATACGCACAAAAAATATGTGGGAGTATGTGAATTAGGCCTTTAGTGAGTTTTGCACTAAGCATGGTTCGCAACATCAGTTTACAATACCCTATACCCCTCAACAGAATGGTGTTGCTGAGAGAAAGAACAAGACTTTACAGGAGATGGCCAATTGTATGATTCAGACACTGTCTATGTATTCTTCTTTTTGGGTTGAGGCAATCAATTGTGCCTATTATATTCAGAATCAGATGCCTCATAAGGCATTATGACAACATCATTTTTCCCTTTCTGAGTTTCCATGTAAAAATTTCAGTGTTATGGTTGTGTAGTTATTTTCTTTGTGTTTCTGCATTATAGTTTTTGTTCTTTGCATCTGGTGGTTAAAGAATCAGTTTTATAAATTAGTAAGTTGTAGAACACTGATTCACCCCCTTCTCAATGTTCATTGATTCCAACAAATAGAACTCGAAAGATTTAAACAAGAAATGGGACACAAGGAACAAATTTAATAAAGGTTACAGTCAATAATGTTAAGAGAGCTAAAATCTTGAACTGAGAGGAGTACATTGAGATAAAGAATGACCTAGAGACAATCATAATAAACTCAAAGACCTCATGCAGAGTATACAACATCTGAAACTTTGAGTATCCAAAATCTTATGTCATGAAAAGTTAGCTTGGTCATCTACTCCTTTATTCAGCACTTGAAATGTCTCTTTCTATACATTTATGATTGAAGGAAACTATATTTTAATTTTCCCTCGAAAGAGTCGAGACATGATATGGATACAACTGCATGCATCTCTTAGCTAAATTGGCTTAGGCACTGCAAGTATGATTTCCAAAGCTAGATATACTTGTCCTAAAACATTAGTGGTTATATTCCATAACTATTGGGCTATGGAATATTTAAATTGATGAACACAATTTAAAAGATCTAACCATAACTCTTGAATTAGGTTAAAAAAGGATCATAGAGAGGCCTTTTTTGGGCTGCTAAAAGTGGAATTCGTTACTACTTTACAAGATAATTAAATTTCTGGATTAGAATCTAAAATAAGATGTGCAATGGAACTTCCAATTTCTTCTATTACATTCTCAAGTGGAATAAATTTTTTTTAGGTTCAAGATTGTTTATGGTTTGTAAGTATCTTGAAGCTTTGTATATGATTTTGAATCCTGTCACCCAAGATTTTTATAGATGAAAAATAATGCTTCAAAATCAAAACTTATAGGCTCAAAGATAAATCTCAAGCATATGAATGATGCAGGCAACTAAATCTACAAAGACATAAATATAGATGAATGGTTGAATGTGTGACACAGGTTGAATTTGATATTATAACAATTTACTCATCCCTTGTATATTTTTACAACTTATGGTAACAACATTCAGTACTATTATGAGAAAAGGCTACTCTTAGGTTCAATTTCATTATGAGGATAAATTTTAATGATTTAGATTATTGTGCACAACAAAAACTCACTTGAAATTTCTTGCAATTGTGTTTATATTTGGGGTATATGCGAAGGAGTTTGAATGATTTAATATTGTCACTGATTGTGCAGTGATGACATTTTAACCTGTCACTTGACTCTTTGGTGTAAATTTACTCATGCCATCAATGTATGAGAAAATATCAACTGCTACCAATATATGGCCCTCTTTCTCAATATTTTGATGACTTTTTGCTCCTAGATTGCATACTTTTTCACTGGTTTATGGTAAATATATAGCAGTGGCAATTGAAGATTTGTTGAAAGAGATCCATGCATTCTAGTTTTGTTAACTATGGCTTGTGATGACATGATTAGCCTTAATAGCACTAGAACATGAAATCATCTTTTACATTTTATGATAGCCCTCTATAATGCAATGTGGTGGAGGGCAGGATGCAATTTTTTCTTGTGTTAGTAACAAAACATTCCTCTAGTTACATCTGTTCAAATTATTAAATTAAACAATACTCAAAATTTGAACTCTAGATGCTCCATTTCTTTTCTAATACCTTTTTGCTACAAGTCCACTCATTTTTGAAAGAGGTTTCATAGTGAGACCATCCCTTACCAAATGTTCAACTCTTCAATATCCAAAAATAATTAACATACCAACAGTCTTGAATGTAGCAGTGCGTGACCACAATATGAGATCAAATTTGGGAAAGATGTGTGGGATCTTACTAGATTTAGAGTGCAATTGCTTCATGTTGAGATTGTAATGGGTTAATGTATTCCAATTATGAGCCAATCATTTGTCAAACCAATGAATTGCATTCTTTATTAAAAAACTATGGAAAATTAATGGGCATACCATGACATAATGAGCTTTTGAGAGGATTTGTTTGGTAGTGATGGTATGGTAGATGATATGACATAGAATTAACTTGACTTCATCAAGAGTTAGTTGAGAGATGCCCCTTATAAAAGCAGCATTTTGGGCTTCAAAATTTACTTGCACATAAATTGTTCTTCTCCATCCTAGGACTTGCAAAACTTTGTACTTTCTTGTAGTAAAACATAAGGTCCTGGAGGTAGAGAAGTGTATGGTCTCTCTTCATCAAAAAATATTCCAAAAATAAAACATAACAAGTAGTGCAAATAAAACAAATCCTTAGAAGATGAATAAAACAAGATGTAGTTTTTACTTGCCGAGAAGTGATGGCCATCTAAATTGCCCAATGACATCTGTTATTATGAGGTTCTAGTAACTACTGAAGGGGGGGGGGGGGGGGGCAGGGGGTTGAATCAGTAGTTAGATAAATCTGCAAAACTTCACAAACACTTCAAAAACCAGTACCGGTAACAACTTAATCAGTTCTTAAAACCATTTACTTAAGTGTTCATGCATATAAAGTAATGATATCAAATCCAGACATAAACAATTCATCAACAATATGAACACATAGATTTTTCACATGGAAACCCAAATGGGAAAAACTATGGTGCGAATTAGCACCCACAAAATATTTTCACTCTTTTGGAATGCACCCGGTTAAAGACCTAGCCCGGTTAGGAGCTTTACAATATGCCTGGTTAAGAGAAGACCCTGTTAGGAGTCACCCGGTGAAGGGATTTCAACCTTAGCTCTATTATGAGCTCTACCCTGTTAGGAGTAACCTTGCTAGAAAATTTTAAACTCAAAATAATGAGCCACCCAGTGAAGGGATTTACAAATAAGACCTGTTAAAGTCTACCTGGTTAAGGGATTTCAAACTGTTGCAACTGTTAGGAAACAACAGGCAAATGATCTGGTCTCAACACTTCCTTTCTTTCTTATACAAATCCTTTTCATCTCAATCCAGCTTCTCACATGCAGACTCTTCAATTTGGTTTGACACACTTTTCTTCTCAAATCACCGACGCAAAAAACTTCTCAAACTAGACCTAAATACAGTTTTCAACTAGGTCGGTTACAAAACCCTAGCAACATTCAAAGTACATTGAATTTATATCAAGCATGGAAAAATAGTCTACCAAAATACATTACAGATCATTACAAAAAATTTCAAGACAATTTACACCTTTGAATGAACACTGCACATCACCTCACATCGATTTGATAAACAATCAAACCCTTGTCACATTTTGATAAGCACTTTGTTGTTTCCCAAGAAATATGTTCCTTGTATGTGCTCAATCACCTTGTTATCACTTTACACAGATTCTCACACATCATCACTAACTTATGAACATGATAAGGTTCACGGCCAAACCATAAATCATTAGCAAGCAAAGAGCTGTCACCGGTATACATTCTTCTTCACTGAGTTCATGACAGTCAATCATAACTTACTCAATATACCAAATCTGTTGATGCGGTTCCAATCACAAACTCATACAAATATCACAAACATATTTTCCAAACTGCAATACCTAACTTCTCATCAATCGGTCATACCGGTCTCCTGATCATCACACTATTCTTGCTAACCTGTTAACCTTGTTGTCAACCGATTCTACTATCGGTAGGTCTAGATGACTTAGATGACTAAACCAACATGGTTTCCATCAGTGACAACACAAAAAAAGTCATCAAACAACTTAACATGATCATCTAGCCAACAATCTCTTTCATGACAACATATCAAACTAACAACTTGACCGATTCAACTTCTCATCTTATCATCTCATCATCTCATCAGTTATGTTTAATGTCAATAGCATCTTGTTGACAACTTCTTCATTTGATGTCTGATTTGAGTGATTCAAAAGCTAAATTAGAGTATATTCATAAGGATTTCTCCAATATAAACAGGTTTTAAATATGCCTTTATTTGATATCTTAAAAATGTTGATGAACAGACCTAGAAGGAAGAGTTCAAATGTGTTGGTTTTAAGTCACGTGGCTACTAAATGTGGCATAATATTTTCATATGACCTCCAAGTGAAGTGATTCAAGTTGTGTTTTAAACTAGACTTGAGGGCCTATCTCCCTTAGAAACAATTTTTTATGATGTAATGGTTTGGTATGATAGATCTTCTTGTGAATAATCAAGATGTGGGCTTGCCACGATGCAGATTTTATGACTAACAGGTAGTAATTTGGTCATAACTTCTCCATCCATTACCCGATTGAGGTGATTTGAATTGTGTTGGAGACTATATTCCTAGGGATATCTCCTTTAGAAACATCTTTTTAAAATTCTTAATTTTAATCCCCCAAGTATTGACTTTCCTAACTCTATTCTTAGGAAATTTTCAAAGTCAATTTGCTACAAAATTTAAAAAATGACCATTTTTTTTTCTAAATGTTATCTAGGTATGCAAGATTATTTGTGAGTGTGTCTATAGTAATGTCACTAGATATTCGTATTGTGGATTTTGACAAAGGAGATCTCCTACACCAAAATGGAGTCTTGTCTGGCAATGACCTGAAAACTACCTTTATATCTTCGTTTCCATATGAGCATGACATTTTTATGACTTAATAAGAACTTTCCCTCTATAGTGATTATCATTCAGCTGGGCTAATGAAAAAGTTATTTTTTTATAGAAATTATCTCCGAAACGAGGAGATACCCTTTCATGATATCTGATTTCTAGAAATGTTAACCTATTCTTTTTTTGGAACTATGCAGATAGGGAAAACAAATATTTTTCTGAGGGTTGGGAAAGTGGGAGAATTGGATGCTTGAATAACTGGGGCATTGGAAATATATATATATATATATATATATCGAGCAAATATTTCAGTCACATCTTGGTCAAAAAGAATTTATTGTTTTATAAAATGCATCTATTCATTTGCGGTCTTTATGGAGAGGCATTTTGGTACAATAATATGTAGGTCTACTAGTGGTAAAGTTATCCTCCATATCAAATTTTGTATTGCTGCTTGCAAAATTCTCAATGCCAGTGGTTTATATTACTTTATATGCTATGTAAATTTATGGGCTATACATTTTTTTATTTTGTTAAGAAAGAAATTTTTTTTTTCCAATATATTGTAGTGTTTTACTATTTGCAGGTAACCTAGCTTGCAAGATCTTTAAAAACATGAGGAGGGAGTAATTGTTTTTCTGTACATGGAGTCAACTTGAAAGGAATAGGAGATGCAAATGTAAACATTTTAAAGGTCACAAGTAACATACCCCTTTCTTATGAAGACAAAATAGATGGATTTGTCTGTCTGAAAGAGAAAGAGGGAGCCTTCACACGGTGGCACTAAAATATTTGCAAAAGATGACATAGTTGATCATGTTTATCATGTACTAGTTGTTAGACATCTTGGATCACTTCTTTATGCAGTATTTTGAATGTGTTGTTCAGGGGTCTTAATTATCATGGTGTATTTGAAAGAGTTGGAAACTCTTAGACAACTTTGACATTTTTTATTTTATGTGTGTGTGTGTATTGAATCAATCTTTTAATTCTAGCATGTTGTAGCTTGTTCGTATATGTAATATTTTTATTTTCTTTTATGTTTTAGTTCAAGTTTGATATTATGTTATTTTTGCATTATACAATTTATGGTATTTAATAAATTATTCATATCATGACTATATTTACTACCAATTAATGGAAACCAGTAAATAAATATGACTAAATATACTACTAATTGACGGTAATTAATGATTACAATGAATAAATAAATGACTACCATGACTAAATAAATGACCAGTTAACAACAACTAATGACTAAATATATGACTAAATAAATCACTACCATGACTAAATAAATGACTAGTTAACAACAATCACTGACTAAATTAATGACTAAATCAATAACTAAATTAACAATTAAATCAATGACTAAATCAATGACCAAATAAATGACTAAATCAATGACCAAATAAATGACTAAATCAATGACCAAATTGATCAATCAAAACAATTATAAATGACTAAAGGTTAAAAGCACAAAACTGTGTCACGTTTCAGGACAACTTATCAGCACAAGAGAATTTAAGTTTAATCTTAATTAAAAATTAATTTTAGTCAAACATATGTTCTATAGAGATTCATTATATATCTCTTATATATGGGCCACAACTTTTTCAATTGGAATTGTCTACTAAATGCATATTATATACCACTTTGGATCTAATTACCAATTTTTTTTTTTTTTGAAAAACTCGATGTTTTAACAATTCCTACTCTTATAAATAATTTTTTTTTTGAAATGTAAAAATACCTTTTTATAGATCTATGAGTGAATTTTCTAAAATATATATCTTTTAATATTTTAATTGTTTTTTATATTTTATATTTTATTTTTATTGAAAGTAGGTCATCAACACTAAAATATAAGATTGATTATCTTGTAAAGGAAAAATACTAAGATTTATATAAAAATTAAAAAAAAATAAATGCACTAGATAAAAGAGTCTATGTCAAGATGATATAATTCTTTTATAATTTGGATAAATAATTAAGAAAAAAGATGACACCAAATGGAAAGAGTTATATTTTAGTACACGCAACTTTTCAAATTTATTGAATGTTGGATTTGGTTGTTGTCATTGCTGCTGCTAGGATATGTTGTTGTCATTGATGCCAACATATTCCTATGATTTATTCTGGTGAGTTTGGAAAGAGTTTCTGATCCGGTTTTGAAGTTTGGTTTTGTTGATCACTTTTTTGTAGAATTCGATATTTCCTCTAGTATATTCTAGTGTGATAAGATCTTGTGCTGAGACTTTGGGATATTGTTTGGGATGATCTTGTGTATCTTCAGTTCTAACGGTTCATGATTTGGTGCTCTGCAAGTTATCTTTTTTTGTAACAATTGTCGATTGGTTGTGTTCTTGAGCTTTCTAGATGTTGATTGATGAAGATTTGAAAAGTGGTGTTTGTTCAACTATTCCGGATGGTTCTAACGTACTTGCTCATGTTTCCTAGTCATGTCCTATTTTTTTGGTGATCCTCTTTGATCATTGTGCGATTTTTTGGTGATTTCTATGAATTGGTGATGATTTTCATGTTATGCGATATTTTTGGTGGTGAAGAGTGTTGCGGTTGATCTTGGCGTGTTTTCCGGTGGATGTGATCGTTTTGAGAATTTGAATTAGGTCCATGTTATGTAATGTAAATCATTATATTGGTCCAGTGATTGATCTTTGTATCGTGTAATATAATTTTTATAATTATGAGTTGAGGGTTAAGGGTTTAGCCGACCTTGTTATCAAGGTTGATGATTTGTATTTATAAGTGAGATACTTATGTAATTTATGTGTTGGTATTATGTTTGTATTATTAGAGAGAGGTGATTGTGAGAACAAGAGACTTATCATTCAATGTCATGTTGAGGTGATATTGGTGTTGCAGAGCAGACAATTGTGCTTAACCGAAACTATCATCAAGCATTTGTAGATGATATCATTGCAGTTCATTTATTCTGGATTGTATTCTGAATCATATTGTAAGTCAGTGAGACTTCCCTGAGGGTTGTAGTCTTTCGAGCATATATCTTTTGAGCAGTGAGCTCTAGGTAGTGTGCCTGAATGCATGTACATTCCCCTTTGTAATATTTTCACATATTACTGCAGAGTATCATCTTACAGTGGGTAGGTTCCCACCATGGGTTTTCCCTTTATCAAGTTTTCCATGTCAAAAATCTTGGTGTTGTGTGTTGTTCTATTAAGTTGTTTATTTGATTCATTGCTACAGTTTATCAGTTTATGTTTTGAAGTTTAATTTTCTTTGATCTGGTGAAGACTGATTCACCCCCCACCCCCTCTCAATCTTCCTTCTTGATTGTTGCTAACAATGAAAAATATATATATACAAAAAATAGTTAAAGATATATTTTTGGACTAAAGTTTCAAGTTATCAATATACATAAAAAAATTGAAGAACAAAAGGTAAAACTTACTATATAAAGTGTGACCTCATGTAACTACAATTTCAGCATTTTATCAACAACTAAATTATAGTGTTTACTTTATAAGTAAGTATATTCAAATAATTTTTTAGATTTTTTTTTAAAATTACAAACATAAAATACAAAAAAAAATAAAAAAATACATTTTATTAGTTTACATCATTTCAAAACTCAAAACATATATTTCACTTTCTATTGATTCAATTTAAAAAGTTGAATCAGCATTGGCCATTTCCTTTATAAAAGTCCAACACAACTTTGTTCTTTTACCCTAAAATAGTTTAGTCATAAATTTGGTTGTGTTATAAATGACCAACAATAAACTACTAATGGTCACGTGACCAAGATTAGTCATTTATATGCAATTTTTAGTAGTTTTTTTAGTCATATATTGTTGTTTTTGTACTATTGGGATTTGCTGTGAGTTTTTGTGAGTTGTTATCTAGAGCTTAACTTGGAACTAAATTCATGCATTAGGAGATGAAATTTTCCTCATTTCAATTATTCTCTATTGCAGTGAGCATTCCGACAATGAGCCACTTTTGTATTTGACAGTGAGCCACCCCTTTTGTAAACACCATATAACTAGTTATATTATCTTGAGAGATAACCCTCTATGTGGTTTTTCCCATTTGGGTTTTACACATATAAAATCCGGTGTTGAATTTGTGGTTGTGCTATTTGTTTATTTTGATGAAATTGATATATCAGTAAAAATTTTAGAAATAGTGAGAATACTAATTGACCCCCCCACCCTCTCGGTATTCTAATCCATTCAACCAATTCAACAATGTGGTATCCTATAACCATGATCCCAACTAAGATTTAGAAACTCCTTTCTTCTTTTCTCCTCTTTAACTAGCATATCTCCACACTTAGTTCCACCTTTATGTTCAAGATCTATACTCTCACTACTACTTACCTCTGCAATAGACTATTGGCTTGATTCTCCTTGATTCTCGTCTTCATTTCTTATCAAATTCTCCACTCCAAGGATTTCGTCATCTGCAACATCTTCTGAAGCATCATAAAACTCTAGGGCCTCTTCAAATCTTTCATTATAATACTAGTAACTATCAACATCATCTTCATTTTTATATACTTTATGATGTACCTCTAATGTATATGGTTTCCCCATGGCTTCTTGGTAGGCTATTGCAACTTGTCTTCTCTCATTCTCATTCCCAACACTTTGTGCTGTTGGTTTACTTTCTTTGCCTCTCATCATCTTCAAGGTATTATTATTGACCTTCCTTTTCAAGTTTCTCATACCTACAAACACATACTCAAACACAACATTAGCAAATAAAACAAGAGACCAACATGTCTCCCTAAGTTCCTCTTTCATGGACATCATCCTTTCTTGGTTGCTTCCTCTTTGGAGTGCTTCTTCCTACACTACTCTACATTCTTTCTTACTTTCTTTCATGTTATCCACAATGAGAACTTCTTTCACCTCTTCCTTGACATGATTCTTACTCAGTAACTTTCTGTTGTCCAAACCTTTTCTATCTTCTTTCTTCATGGTAGTCATCTTCTGCTTTCTTCTTTCCTTGAAAATCTTCTTTATAGGCCACTTTACCTTCTTCCTCATTGGCCAAACCCAAACATATTCTTTGTTTCTCTCCTCAAGCCATTCCATCACCATATTCTTACACTTATCGATATCTCTTCTCAAATCCGACATTTCTTTGTCAACCTTTGCATCTTGTCTTGCCATTTTGGCTTTCATCTTGTCTTTTCCTTTGAAACTTTCTTTCTTCATATGCTACTGCATATTTCAATTGCCTCTCTTGTCTTTGTGATAACACACCTAGGGATTCCCTCCTTTCACTCTACCTAGTCTTTTGGTACCCAATCTACAACACACATAACTCTCTAAGAATACATGAACATCATTTGCATACTTCTCCCAAGTTCAATAAAGCATCCCTTTCCCTACCTAGATCTTTTGGGCTTTGATACCAAATGATGGGGATGCCAAGTTGATACCCAAACACATTGAATACACAAGAACTTATAACCAAATCATAGGGAAACAATGATAGGAAGTTCAAGAATTAACTAGTTTCTATAGGGTTCCTGTCATTACTGTAACATGAACAAAACATAGAGTAACTTAATTCTATAACAAAAATATATTGGAAACAGGAACTATGGATAATTAAACTGATCAAATAGCACTATGTTTGCATAAAGACCAAGAGACAACATTATCAATCAACAATACAGATATTGAACACGTGTTGAACACCAAAACCTTAACTTTATTACTGCACATCATATGATGATGATAACATTCAATGATAGATGTCTACATTCAAATATTTGGCCATACACCTATTCGACAGACTTCATCTCTGTATTTTGCTATGCCTTTGCAAATCACTAATGATCTTGCACTTCTTTTAGATGTCTCTAAACACCTCCTCTTCTACTCGTCACTCTCACAACACTAACTACTATCTTTTACCAACTTATTTACTCCTTATATTTCCTGTCATTTTTCTACCTTTTATGTGCTCGAGTATCCTCTTTTATTTCCCTCAATACATTCTTCTCCGATTATCCTTCTGCTTTCTTATCACTGGGTCATCCCCAGCGCGTATTCGCCCACTGATTTCTTTTCTCCCATATGGCCTCTCGCCTTTCTATGTTGCAACCATTTTATAAAGGGTTTGCTTTGTTCCCAAAATTGATCGTCTTTCTCTAGATTCGAATCGGGACTTTTCTTCTTGTCCTAAATAAAACTCAACTGTTTGACCCCTCTGGCCTCTTTTGACCCCCCATCCTTTAGCCTTTGTTTACCCATTTTATCTCTTGATTTGGTTTCTCCCAAACTACTCGATCACTCTTGACCATTTCATTATCATCCGTAACTAATTCATTATGTGCAACTTCGTTTAAATTTGTTTTAAATTTTTAAAATTAACAATTCCATTAATAAATAATGAACTAGCTCAAGAATATTATTGCTAATTTATGAATCAAATGAAATTAAAGAAAGCTATACTATGATTGAATTTATGAATACAATATAATAATCTCCCCACCTTATCAAAATGGATAATATTAAAAAAACAAAAAAACAAAAACATTAATCATTGATGCATTGTTCAAGCAGAGACTATTATTGCCAAATCACATTCAACAACTGGACAGTACAACTAGAAGCCAAAATATCAATATTCTAAGTTGAATACAACGGTGCAAGCTGTTTCGATTCTCTGTCACTTTTTTCAATTAAATCAACCATTACTGTGGTGTTACACACAAGTTAGGTATAGGGTGCCAGATCATATATCTTCCAATAATTTGAAGCAAGTTTGACTCAGTTTAACATTTGAAACCCAAGATCAGAGTTATAACGTGCGTTAATATTGAATTGAACAAAAACATAGAAAAAGATAGAAATGCAGTCTTGGTCAGCAAATGGAGAGACAAGGGATGATGGAAAAGAGCATCTAGAATTCAAGCATGAGTAAGATCCAGCAGAAAAAGGTGGAAGAGATAAGACAGAAGTAATTGTTGACGTATGTCTCTTAAATATAGACCCAGTTCAAGAAAAACGTGCATGTTGAAGAGAAATAGAGTGGATGAGGTAAGACAGACGAAGTAATTGTTAACTGTGAGAGTATCGTATTTTAGAGTTCACCCTCACGGTATTCCTTCCTTCATCTTCCCAAAACCCTAACTCTAGTGCAATTAGAGCTTAGCTAATTTTATTGTTAGACAAATGTTTATTTGTGAAGGTTTTGAGATGTCAGGGATCCCATGTCTAAGGTACCAAGTTATTGTCCTTCCTCAGGTTCGATCTTAACAAAGTTTCAATAAAATATCCTTTCAAGTTAAAGTTGTAGAGATTTCTTACTTAGGTATCTTGCCAGTGTCCCTTCCAAGGTTTGATTATGACATATCTTTACACAATATACTTTCAGATTCAGAGTATTAGATTTCCTTTACCTTAGTATGTCATTATTGGTTGTTCTAAAGTGTAACCATGATGTACTTGAATGGTATTTCTTTTTGGATTGTCGAGTCTCTCTTGAAAAGTTTTTCATGATAACATCATCTTGATGCTAACGTTATTATCCCATTAGAATTTTAAACAATTGGATTATGCCCATTTAATATTCTCTTCAAAGTTTGATATTAACCCATCCGATGATGTCATGCTTAAGTTACATTGGCATCATGCTAATGTTAGTTTCTTGTATGACTTTTATAATCATGTTAGTTTTGTGTAAGAACTTTTGGACCTTTACTTACCTTGTTGCCCCATTAGTGGTCCTCTTGAAGTCAAACCTTGGTGCATTTGAAGGTAAATTATTTTTAGAGTCAAATTTAAGAGTTCCCTTATTCTACAACCCAATTAGTGACTTCCTCTAGGACCAGCCTTGATAAAGTATCCTATTAGTGGTATCCTCGATACTTGAACTCTAAGGATTCTTGAGATGTCTATTCTTTCAATTTTAAAAATATCAGTGAAATTTCACTTTGTTGCATTCTTTACATCAATTTGGGAAGTGTGAAAGGAGGGAAAGCTTGGTATAAAGAAATGAATTATGAATACTGAGGCTACCTTCCCCCATCTTAGATGTTCTCCCCATTGACTAACATTGGAGACATTGACCTGGGACACGTCAACATTCAAGAGTTTCTTAAAAAAGCCCTTGCCTAAGAATAATAAATTACATGCCTTAATGCATGGCTAGGTTTGTCTTGGTTTAAGCTATTGCATTCCTAATTTCTCTCTATTATTTAGAGCTCGGTTCGGCCTATTCTAAGGCTTAAAATCAAAGACATGAATTGTTTTGGCCTTGCATGCTGGACTATATTGGACATCAATTCAAAAAACATAGAATGAGAGCTTGGGATCTCCACATATGCCTAATATGTAAAGATAAACATGGACGCTCTAGAATATTATTAGAGCTACACCCTATCAACTGTGGATTTTTTAAATAACACTATGTTGTTGACTAAGAGGAAGTATGGTACAAAAATTCCTAAGGTAACCCACAAAAATGAGTTGAAAGAATATGCCAAAGGCATGATCACTCTTCTTAGCAAAATTTTTCAGGTATCCTAACGACAATATTTCTACTCATGTCTATTTATGCCCCTTATATTTTATCAATATGTTCTACATAACACCTTCCACTAATTTCTTGGACCATATCTCTTAATATTTTTCTAATCGAACAATATCTCTATTTGTATTCCTTCAATCTTTTATTTTACTAATCCAAGCAATTTCAATTGTTCATCCCTAACTTCTTTCATCAACCAATCCAATCTCTGATTCAATAATACAAGCTTGTCTAATATATAATATTGTATTTTTTTTTCAGCTTAATCAATTCCACATACACTTTGAAATGTGTGCCTTCACAATGCAATGTGCACATATTTTTTCTCTTCAAGATATTCAAACATTCACCAATTTTAAATACACTCTTTGTTATCATATTTATCTATATTGTAACATTAAAGATGCCACCAACGTTTAATGCATTTCTAACCTTGATGAATAATTTAATAGGCAATTAATTATTGAACTAAAGAGTTTCCCAATGAGTAGAGATTTCTTCAAAGTAAGATAGACTTCAAGAGCATATGAGAAAAATTTTAAACAAGAAAATATTCATAAACACTTAAGATTTCGGTAGTATCATCATCATTAGGAAATGTATTTTTAGGATAAACAAAATATAATAAATATATACAAATTAACTTATATCAATTACAAAATCATGATGGGAAACCTCATTCATGATCAAACAAGAAAATAGTCATAAACACCTAAGAATTCAACTCTATCATCATCATTAGAAAATGTATTTTTAAGATAAACAAAATATGATAAATATATACAAATTAACTTAAAATGTATCAATTATAAAATCAGCTACAAAAGAAAATCGAAAGATTGATTTCTTTTTACATTTTGTATTCTTAGTAGCATAATAATCCAAGCTAATAGTATTCAATTAAACTATGATGGTTGAATAGTTTATAATATATCTTGATCATTCATACCTAAATCTCTTTCGTTATATTAAAATTTAATGGAAAATAAAAGCCTTTATTGTATTTGATGGTTAATTGAATGAATATTATTTCCACTACAAGAATAAACAAATCTAATTTTATTTTAAGCCAAAGATTGAAAGGCGTCATATATCAATTTTTTAAAATTGAAATTCATTTTTAATTGATGAATTCAAAACATCATCTAAAACATTAAATGCAAAGGTACAAACGGTTTCAATTGGCTGCCACTTTTTTAATCAAATCAACTATTATTGTGGTCATAGACAAATTAGGTAGGGGAGAGAGACCAATCGGTGATAGGGGTACCAATACATGTTATAGTACATGGACACTTTTAGACCAATAGTGGTGCCCCAAAAATGTCATGTCAATGCTTATCCCCAAAAAAGTACCTCTAAAGTTCAAAAACAAACCAATGATGTGATGCCACATCAACGCACAAGTAAACATGACTTAGTGCATACCTATGGGTCTTATTACAATTTGGGACCATTTTGGACACCTTCACAATAATGCATGTTGATGTGGCATCATATGTGTCCATATGGACTTGAAATTTTGTTTTTAAGTAGGGGACTTGACAAATAAGTTGTTGTGTAAAATTTATTTTCTTTTAAATGTCCACATATGATTTTGAGAAGCATGAAGTTAGGGTGAGAACGCACTAGCTCCTCTCCCCTATACAGTGCAAGATATATCTTCAAATAATTTGAACCAAAATTGACTAATTTTTACAATTTGGGTCAAATAAGAATTCCCATGATTTGGAAGCTTAAAATTTGTGAAAATGTTATTACTTTCATACTCAAGAGTAGAACTATAACGTGCATTAATATTAATATTGAAATCAACTGGAATATAGAAATAAATAGAAATCCAGGCTTGGTCTGCAAATGAATGGACAAGCCATGATAATGAAAATGAGCATCTATAATTCAAGCATGACTAAGATCCAACTCATAAAAACATGCATGTTGAAGAGAATTAGAGTGGATGAGATAAGACAAAAGAAGTAATTGTTGAGTGTGACAGTATCATATGTCTCTTAAATTAAAGAAAATGAATATGAGATCATAATTTTCATTGCATGTACGAATGGACAGTAATAAAGATAGAGCTTATCCCTACATGAAATAAATATAAATAATACAACCAAATGAATGTATAGAATTAAAGAAAGAGAGAAATTATTTTAACGTTCACTAGGATAAACATAGCTTATGGGACAGACCCCTTCACAAACCAACTTCTGTCTTTCAACACTTTTCTTGTGTAGCATGATGATAAGTGCCCCTAACTTCTCCAGAAACCCCTGACTCAATAAATTATCCCAAGAGCTGACTACCAGGATGTTTTCATAGATGTCCCTCCTAACCTTGAAAGCGTCATATTCAAAGAAGTAAGACAAGATTATCTACTCCTGCTAACCCTGCATATTTGTTTCGGGGTAAACTAGGAAAGAGTGGGGATGGTGTAGGTTTTTATGGTTCTTATAGAAATCAATTAGGAGGGAAGACTTAGTAGCTGATCATTTTAATTTCTAACTTTTCAAAATTTTATATGGAATTTCAAATCACTTTCAATTTTTTAAGTAATTTTTTAAAAAGTTCTTTGCTTATAACTAAGGTTTTTGGGCTACATGATACCACATCATATCTTTTTTTTTTTAGATGTCCAATATGACAGCCCCCATAAAAAGTTAGTGCCACATCAAATATGATACCACATCAACATGTTTTTTGGTTGAAGTGTCCAATGGAACCCCCCCCCCCCCCAACCCATAAAAGAAGCTAGCAGATAGTTGTGCCTAAATTATGGTTCATTGGTGTGCAAATGGCTTTATGTGATTTGTTTCTTTTTAGATTTAAAGAACACATTTTATTCAGTTATGAGTATTTATGGTCAACATTAACGACTTTAAAGACAACAATTGATGAAATATTGTTAAAAATATTAGGGACAATAAATTAACAAATGCTATAACTATTATTGGAAAATGCTCAACTAGTAGTAATTTCCCCTATCCGAGTTTGTTATTGAAAGAGCACAATTTGATTAATAATAGTATCTGAATGTGTTAACAAATAGTTTATAGCTACAAATATTTATATTGTTATTCATGTTTTGTATATTTATATTTTTAAAAGTCATTTTATATAATGTTTGGCTAAAAATATATAAATGTTTATATATATATATATATATATATATATATATATATATATATATATATATATATATATATATATATATATATATATATATATATATATATATATATATATATATATATATATATATATATATATATATCATTTGATAATCAGTTAAGCATTGTTACTAGTCTTCTTTGTCAATGGTAACACAATGTATGTCTATGTGTGTGTGTGTGTGTGTGAACAATAATGGTAAAAAACAATAATTAGTAATTTCAAAGTTTGGATATTGTACACCTGGATGGTTTTGAGTTCAAATATTCTACATGTTGTAATAATTTTGTACATTAAGAATATTTTTTAGGACATATTTTACATGATGTAATAATGTTGTACATTAAAAAAAAAAACTTTTTTAAGACATATTTTCTCAATAAAACCAAACTATTTAAGGATACACGACATTAAGAATATTTTTTATTCCTTTTAACAAATACATTTGTTTTTTTATAGTATGATTCTCATTGGTAGATGTATCAAATCACTTATTAAATGCAAAAAAAATGTTTAGTGTTGTTATTAGTTTTAAATAAAAATGTATAATAACTTGAAGAGATTTTTGGAGGATTTTAGAAGAAATAAGTAATCTCATAGGTATTTTAAGTTATAAATTTTGATGATGATTTATGGACATGCTCAATGATAACATACTAAGTATTAATAATAAGAATGATTAATTGATATTTTCTTTTTTAAGGCATATATCTTCCTAGTTACATTAAATATTTATTATTCTTTTAAAAAGTTAAATTTCTTTATTTACTGTATTATACACATTGTTAGATGTATCAAATCACTTATTATATGCATATAAATATTTTATGTTTGCTTATTAGGATAATTTATTTTTATACGATTACAATGTGTTATATATAATACAAATAATAGATACATAAAGGTTCACCACGACATTCAAATAAAAACAGAAATATATATTATAAAAAACATTGTTAATATTCATTAAACACTATTACACATATCATTAGTTATGTTTGATTTCACTAATATAATGCTATTCAAAATGCATTCACTAACTAACATGAAACTATTTTCTTCCTTCTCAAACTAATTTTTTTTTCTGTGATATTTATCTTGCTCCACCACCCATTAACTTATTGACCAAAATTTCAATGCCATAAATATAGTAATATAGTAATATCCAAACTATGTATTAAAATCTAAAAAGAAGTTTCTATATATCTTCTAAATGAGACCTTTCAAAATTAGAGTGTATTGAAGTTGTTATACGGTTGAAAGAGAACCAAGTTTCAATGTAATCTACCCAAGTATTATGGAAAGTGTATCTATGAAATTGCATATTTTACACCTAGTATATTAGTATCCCTAATATTCAAGAAGCATTTATCTAATCATAGTTTTATAAAAGATAACATGAGGTTGAGAATCCTATTTGAGACTTTACTTCCACCAAAAATATATTAAAATTTGTGAAACTTTTGAGGGAAATTATATAACTTTATGTGCATTAATATATGTTTTTTTATGTCAATGTTTGCATTAAAAAAAGAAATATAAAATTGAAATGGCATTGCCAACATGTTGAATAAAATTTAATTTATTTTTGAATTAAATAAGGCATTCTAGTAATACAAGCAAATGAGTAATAGAGTATATTCATTTGTTTGATCTATTAAATAAGGCATTCTAGTATTATTTAGCTCAACATAATTATGATAATATAGAGCATCCATGAAGTTCATATGCTAAAAATTCTCACTAGAACAATTCCATAGAGCCAAAGCACTTCTAAATCCTAAAATTCTATGAATGAAATAAGTAATATGAATAGTGAGTCATAATGACATAACCATGTGTAGTATATTGATTTTTCAATAGAGAAGGGTGAAGGATCTTAACATGATTATTCAAACATTATAAAATGAGTCCATGGCATATTATATTTCATTATATTGTACCAATTAAGTTTGGGGAATCTCAATTACTATCACTTTCAATAATAGAAGAACCCATTAATTTACTTTAGGTGGTCGCCCATTTTATGGGACCTTGGGATTTTTTGGAAAGCAAATTTTGAAATTAAAAAATAATGTTTTCTTGTTCATAAGTGTGAGAGCATCATCATAAAAAAAAGTTAAAAAAATTTAAAAACAAAATTCATGTTTTAGATTATATTTAATAAAATAAAAATTTCATGAGTTAATTAATTATATTTTTCTCTAGTAGAATTTTATATAAAAAATGACATTTTTTATGAATTTATTTGTGGTACATTCTTGAAAAATTAATCTTGGAATTATCATGATGTAATTTCTGTTAAAATTCATGATTGATGAATTCCACAATGCTCAGTAATCACTTGCACGCAAATACTTGTCACGTACAAGAGAAAAACCTACAAACAAGAGAGTGCAAGAATAATTGCAGACAATTGCAAGAAGGTGATTACTGGGCATTGTGGAATTCATCAATCATGAATTCTAACATGGTATCAGAGCTCTAGACCTAATGCACCATGTTCATCAAATTTGAGATTTTCCTTGTAGAGAGGTTTTTTGAGCATCTTGGGTCAATTTGAATCTCAAAATCAAATATGTGAGGGTTTGAAAATTTAGTTTTTTTTTTTGTGATCTAGGGGGGCACCTATTTTTTGGAGCAATTTTGACAAAAAAGGACATCACAGTTGGCTTCAGGAGGTCGACTCCACAAATTTTGATATATAATTCAATATACTTCGGCTTTAGAGGCAAACAAAATTGTTTTCTAGGTTGTACAGAGCTGTGTGGGCAGATTTAGAAAAAAAAATAAAAAATTGTCCAGGCATTTTAACCACTAGCGGTTCCATTGGTCACAAAACTGTAGGCAGATTGTCTACGGTTTTCTTTAACCATAGCCGCCAATGGTTCTCTAAACCACTACCCCACCACCGGCTAGTAGACCGCCAACAGCGGCTGCCAATCCTCTGCCCGCCAGCTGCTCCGCCACAGCCACTGCACTCTGCCACCCAGCTCCACTCCGCTCAAGAGCCACCGCTCCACCACCAAGGGTCGATTTTTTTTCCAAGGCCTTCATTTTTATAGGGGGTTGATTTTTTTGTGACATCGGGAGAAAATAGAGGCATTTTTCGACAAACCATATATCATCAGAAAGTTCTTTCCGAAATGGATCCTTTTATTAAGTTTTTTTTTTCTTTTCTGAGTTTGCTGTCTTTCTACATTTATTGCCAGTCAAAGTCTAAACATCTTTTTGGTGCTTCCAGGGGCATATCTTTTGCATATAGACTCCTTTTTTGCAAACAAATAGGCGTTGGAAAGGTGTTGGAACGCTCTATCTGGATTTGAAGCTTATTTTATCATAAAATTAATCAGGTACACAAAGATCAGTCATTTGTGTTTTTTTTTTTTTTCCACTTTCCAGCTTTCAGATTTGTGCTAGGGTTTGGGTTTATGTATTGTGGGGGGTATTTTTCCTCTATTTCACATGGCAGAGCCTTCCTCTATTGAGCGAATCACTCCACACAATTATCACATCTAGAAAGCACATATGACTCGTCTTCTCATGGAAAGAAAATGTTATGTGTGTATCCCAGTGAAGAGATACTTGAATCTTGCTAGACTGGAGAAGTGTGGTGATACATGCAGATTGTGATTACAAAAGCAAAGGAGCTAAAGTGGATCTGCCTTGGCATTGAGTGTTGTTATCAGATTAGTGTATTACTTGTTGACTTCTAACCATTTCAGTAGTGGGAAAATCCCTTAATCGGGCAGCTTTAACAGGTTTCTGTGTAAATCCTTTAACAGGGTGACTCAATTCAATGAGTTCTTCAAATCCTCTTGCGAGGTAACCTTTGACAAGGTTGTAAACCTTTGACCGGGTATTTAGCCATCCCTTAACCAGATGATCCCTAGCAGGATCGGTTCCTAGCAGAACCTATTGTAAAAGTCTTTAACCGAACTAGGCTCCTAATAGAGTGGACTTAGAAAGAGTTCAAAGAACAACTTGTGGGTATTCATCCCCACCGTGGTTTTTCCTAGTTGGGTTTCCACGTGAAAAATCAGTGTGTCATGTGTGATACTTTTCATGTGATGCTTTAATATTTTCTATCAAGTGGTAAAGCATGTTGAACCGATAGTCATTATATTTCTGATGATATATTACTTGTTTATGCATAAGGGTGAAGTGGAAATGAGATATTAGATTGTGTGGAGATCTAAGTATTTACTGGTTTATGTCTTTCATACTCTCATTGTGTTTTACTGGTAGTGCATTGATTCAGACATGTGTTACTGTTTACCAACTAAGTGCAGTCTTTGCAGTCAAACTGGTTCAGGGAAAGTTTTTTTGTCTGTACTGATTCACCCCCCCCTCTCAATACCAGTTTGGTACTAACTATTCATCATTATTCATCATTATGCCATAACAAATTTCATCAATGTGAGCAATCAAACATGTTTTATCACTGGTATTCAAGTGAAAGATATTACCTTTAGTCTGATTACCAATTGCAATCTCCAATCCAGTTCTGTTTATGATTTTGCATTTTCCATTCTTGAATTGTAATTGAAATCCTTTTTTCACTAACTAACCAAAACTCAAAAGATTATGCTTTAAACCTTCTACATAATAAACATTGTCAGTATTGTGCTTACCATCCAAAGATATAGTGCCTCTTCCTTTGATTAAACAAGCTTTATCATCTCCAAATCTCACTAGACCTCCATGAATTTCTTGAAATGATGAGAATTTGCTTTTATCACCAGTCATATGATGCGAGCATCCACTATC
The DNA here is from genome assembly GCF_030272615.1 of Cryptomeria japonica. Taxonomy (NCBI): domain Eukaryota; kingdom Viridiplantae; phylum Streptophyta; class Pinopsida; order Cupressales; family Cupressaceae; genus Cryptomeria; species Cryptomeria japonica. The sequence continues at coordinate 283,219,443 of NC_081406.1, read as the reverse complement.
TATAATCCATTCATCCTTTTCATTGATTTTTTTTTGCCAGTGCTTGCTCTACCGGTTTGACAATAGGAGCTGGTTGATCTTCTTTTATTGCAACAAAAGACCATCCATTATCTACTAGATCTTCATTAGAGTCATCTGTAACACCTTCATCTGCATAGTAACGTGACTTATCTATGTTTTTCTTGAATCCGTATCTCTGATATTCAGGGTTAGGCTTATATGTTCTTTTTGCTTCCTCCCTTAGTCTTGCATGTCTATCAGGACACCTAGAAGCCATATGAACAAAGTTATTGCAATTAAAACATTTGAAAGGTTCTTTACCTTCATACTTACTTCTTGTTGGACCTTTAGGCATCTTTCTTGCAAATAGTGCTTCAAGTTCTTCATTTTCTCTTCTCATATCTTCAAGTTCTTTTGCATAAAGTGCTTTCCAATTAGTTTTGTCAGATGATGATGATGTTGATGATGATGATTATTTAAAAGCTAAATCAGTTTTGACTGTAGCAACAAGACCAAACTCTTCAAGCTCAAATGCATAAAGTTTTCCAACCAATGTATCTCTAGAAACTAATGTATTAGACATTGTTCTCAACTCATTAATAGCAGTCACTTTCATTTTGTAAGCCGGTGTCAAAGCTCTTAAAAATTTAGACACAATTTCATCTTCACTTAAGGATCCTCCACAACATTGTATTCCCAAAACAATTTCATTAACTCTTTCCATAAATGCAAAAATTCTTTCATCTTCTTCCATTTTTTAATTTTCATACCTGACCCAGTAACATTCTAGTTTTGCAATTTTGACAATGGTATCTCCTTCATCCAATGTTTCCAGTTTATCCCAAATATCTTTAGTAGTAGATCGGTCTGATAATCCCATGATTTTTTGATCTGATAATGCACTCAAAAGTGCTTCTCTTGCTTTGCAATCATTCTCCAAGTCCTTAGCCAATGTCGGTGGATGAGGTTGATTTGGACTAGGACCAACATAGCCATTCTTAGTAACATCCCATATGTCTCTTCCAATGAAATTCAGATGTGTTTCCATTCTGATCTTCCATATACCATAGTTAGTTCCATCAAGTTTCAGACTATCCTTCCTGAAAATATTTGTTGCCATAGGATCTCCTCAAGCTGTTAGGCTTTTGCAAAAAGAGGACTTGGCTCTGATACCAATTGTTAGGAACTAGGAAGGACAACTGAGGGGCGGGGGGGTGAATCAATTGTCAACCGGTTGCCAATAAATTATAAATCAAAACCAATTAATCCAACTTGAAACTTAGGGTCAGTAAAACAGTTTAACAATTATAGCAGTACCGATATAACTTAATGCGTGAAACAGAAAGAGAAACAACATCCACAATACATGACACAAAGATTTTGACATGGAAACCCTGTAAGGGAAAAAAAAATGGTGGGAAACCTTACCCACAATCAAATGATACTACTACAGATAGTAAGTGTATATAAATGGGGTCTACACATGTAGAAAGGCCAACTGCCTAGAGCTCACTGCTCAATCACAAAATAGGAGTCACATTGACTACAATTGGATGGTTAAATCCAATAAAAATGTACTGCTTCATAATAGCATCTACAATATTGGATTTAGTACTGGTTTAAGCTCAGAACATGAGTGTCAAAAACCTTCATAACCTTTCCTTCAACCTTCAGATAATGTCTGCGAGATTAGCACAAGGATCTACTTATTTTCGCTCTTCAATATTTGAACACTCATCATGATCGATCTTCAATAAGATCTTACAATCATATATACAAAACCTAAGACCAAATGTTAAGGTTGGCTCACTAAAGATATTACAATAAATTTAATTTACAAATAAGTCTTGATGTGATACAATATGTTGGCTCAATGCATTTACCACATTATCCAGTCAATAAACCATTTCCAAAACATGTCGTGCTGATCTGGAATAGATATCATGTACCAGTCCATAATCTAGACCTATCTACCACCAAAGGAAAACCTGTCAACCTGATTAGACCAATAAGAAAAACACCAAATCCAATCATCCAATCCATGTCTTCAACATAACCAAATGATCTCCAGATGATACTAAGTTATCATCACTGTCGGTGAATATTATATCTTGCTGGTGAACATATACCGGTCACTATGCATAAGCCACTAACCATGCCAGTGAACACAATGTGTCGATTCAATAATAAACCAATATAACCATAGTGCCAAATCAACAATGTAGACCTCCGAGAAGATAAGTGTTGACATCAATGACAAAACCAATGCAACACATGACAAAGTCATTCATAATACCAACATTGTTTAGCTCAACTACTTTGACATTATCACTCTCCACAATTCTCTGCAATCTCTTGTTATAACATCTATAATCTTTGATTTCATTAGAATAACCAAGAAATATGCCTTCATCACATCTAGGATCAAATTTCCCAATAGTATCATCTATCCTGATATAACATTTCCTACCAAAATTTTTGAATTGCTTAACTGTAGGTGTATTGCCAAATCAAAATTGATAAGGTGTCTTACTAATTTCTCCTTTGATGTACTCTATTGAATGTATAAACTGTTGTTCTCACTGCTTCTCTCCAGTAGATATGAGGTAGACTAGTTTCCATTATTATTGTTCTAGTAGCATCCAAGATAGTTTTGTTTTTCCTTTCCACAACTTCATTCTGCTGAGTTGTCCGAGGAGCATAAAATTATCTTCTTAAACCATTATTACAGTCACAAAAGTTATTAAACTCACCGGATGTGAATTCTCCACCATGATCTGATCTCAAACATTTAATCTTCAATCATGTCTCATTTTTCACTTTAGCCTTAAAGATTTTAAACTTTTCAAATGCTTCAGATTTTTCTCTCAAAAAAGTAACCCACATCATTCTAGAATAATCATCAATGATTAGCATGAAATATCTATCACCATGAAAACTTTTAACTCTAGTAGGGCCACACAAATCAGTATGAATAAGATCAAGAACATATTTTGATTTATCTTGTATACTCCTAAAGATGTTCTGGCATGTTTACCCATTTGACATTCTTTACATAGTGGATTATAGGGCTTCATAATCTTAGGTATATCCCTAACTGCCTTAGTTGAACTGATCTTCACAATGCAATCAAAATTCACATGACACAACCTTTTATGCCATAGCCAACTTTCATCAATCTATGTAATCAAACATATCTTCTCGCCGGAGTTCAAATGAAATATATTACCTTTTTTATGTGTATCGGTTGCAATCTCCAAGCCAGATTTGTTAATGATTTTGCATTTTCCATCCTTGAACTGTAATTGAAATCTCTTGTCTACCAATCATCCTACACTCAAAATATTATGATTCAAACCTTTAACATAATAAAAATTGTCAGTATTGTTCTTACCATCCAATGATATAGTTCCTTTTCCTTTAATCATACATGCCTTGTCATCTCCAAATCTAGCTAGTCCACCATCAAATTCTTACAAAGACATAAACTTCCCTTTATCTCCAGTCATATGATATGAACAACCACTATCAATTACCCATTCATCCTTGTCTTCAATTTTAGTAGCAAGTGCCTTCTCTTCAGGTACATTTTCTTCCAGTGTTGGATCATGTTCCTTGATAGCCAGAAATACCCATTCCTTCCCATTGCTAGATCCACTAGCAGAATCTTCTGCCGGTTCATCATTTGAATCAATAATACCTTCCTCATCCGCTATGTAGCATGATTTGTCTTTGTATTTCTTGTACTTATATTTGTTTTGATATCCAGGGTTAGGTTTAAATGATCTTTTAACTCTTTCTTCAAATCTTGAATTCCTTTCAGGACATCTAGATGCAAAATGACCAATCTTATTACATGCAAAATATTTAAAAGGTGCTTTTCCTTTATACTTACTTCCTACCAGTCCTTTTGTTAATCTTCTAGCAAATAGTACTTCAAGTTTCTCAAACTCATCATCTTCTCTTTTCATATCTTCTAACTCCTTTGCATATAATCTTTCCAATCTTGTTTACCGGTTGCAAATGTAGATGCATGAAAAAAAGGTTCATTCTTCACAGCTCAAAAGCATATAGTTTCCCAACCAAAGTATCTCCGTTGACAGATGTATTAGCCATTGTTCTCAACTTATTAATAGCAGCAGCCTTCATTTTGTATGCCAGTGGTAGGGCTCTCAAGACTTTAGAAACAATTTTATCTTCACTCAGAGTTCCACCACAACATTGAATCCTCATAACAATCTCATTTACCCTTTCCATGAATACAATAATCCTTGCATCTTCTTCCATCTTTAGGTTTTCGTATCTCACCCGATAACCATCAAGTTTAGAAATCTTCACTGTAGGGTCACCTTCATTAAGAGTCTCCAACTTATCCCATATAGCCTTTCCAGATGATTTGTTTGTTAATCCCATTATTTACTGATCAGAAAGTGCACATAAGAGGGCTTCTCTTGCTCCACAATTATTCTCAAGCTCCTTGTCTAGGTTTGTCAGAGGAGGATTATCAGATCTCAAATTATAGGGTGTGACACCATTCTGTGTGATCTCCCAAATCTACTTGCCAAGACATCTCAGATGAGTCTCCATCTGAATCTTCCATACTGTGTAATTTGTTCCATCAAGCCTTAGAATATCCCTTCGAAAGATAGCTCCAGAAGAATTGGATGAACTTGAACTGTTAGTCACCATAGGATCTTCCTCAAGCAGTTAATCTTTCTGTAGAGAGAACCAAAGCTCTGGTACCAATTGTTAGATAGTTCAGATAAACGGAAGACAACTGAGAGGGGGGGTGAATCAGTTGTCACATATTATAGGAAAATTCAGTAATTAAAACTTTAATACCAAAACCCAAAATAATAATACCGAAATAGAAGTTAATCCAATTAAGCATATAGTAATCATAGAAATAAAAGCCATCCACACAACACCAAGATTTATACGTGGAAAACCCAATAAAGGAAAAAACCGTAGTGGGAAGCCTACCCACAGTCAATAATACTTCTGTAGTAAGTATGTGAATTACAATGAAGGGGCCCGAACTTGCAGGAAGGCTAACAACCTAGAGCACACTACTCATCACAAAAGGAGCCTCACTGACTACATATAAATCTAGACTACAATCCGGAGAAGTGTTGAACTGCAAAAGATAACATCTCCTATGCCTAGTACAGTTTCGTTGAAGCTCAATACCAAAGGACTAAATCCTCTTACATAAACCCATTTGATCTCCAATGATCGACCAACTCCTCTTCCTGAATGATATTACAATATTTGCACATTACATTCATTGACCATGACCTCTTACTTTAACCACGATGATTCATAATGAGATCTTACATCTATATATACAAACCCTTGACCATAAACAATTAGGTCGGCCACCAGACAATAAACCAATTACATAATCACAAACCATGTTGGCCTTAGATCAAACAAGTAATATCAACACATAAGACATCCCGAAAATACATTAATAGGTCTTATCCACATGTTACATTAAAGTTGGTCCATAACCTAGATCAACCATAACCTAGATCAACCGGGACCAAGTATAGGTCCACACACTTCAACAATGATCTCTAATTGCCAAGAAACTCCACCAGAAGTTGCACCAAAATCACTTATGCAATTCATCAAAGATCTCCACTAAAAGCTTTGTTGATGAAACCCTCGCCGAAACTAGAAACCAATCTTCTGAGCAAGCAGGATAGCATCCAATCACCAGGCCAAAACCAACTGACCAAATATGAGTATAACTGTCATGAACAAGCCAATTCCATCACCAAACTATACTAGAGCCTACCGGATCATACCGAATCCAAGTTAACTAGAAACCACTCAACCTACCGGGACCAAAAGGGTGTTGGTAAAGCACCCAAATAGATAGTGTTGACATCAATGACAAAACATCAATGCAACACATAATCAATTCCACCAAATGGCCAACAGGAATATCAATTGGGTGTTCTGTAACTCTATTCATAATCTTTGCGTCCAATTGTTAGCTCCCACTAGTAATCATGCTATTAAATTTATATGGGATCCTTCTGTACTTCAAATTCATTGAGGTATATAGAAAGAGTGAAACGATTGAGTCTTTAGGAAAACTTAAATTCTAATAGATTTTTCATAAAAAATTGCAAATCTATTCACGAGAAATTTTTATCTAGTACTACTGATAAGTTTATTCTTGATCCAAAGATCTCATTTTTCTCCCTATGAATTTCAAGTTGTTGAGAGGTGGATTATATCTCTTGACATGTTTCAATTCCCATGATAAAGGTTAGAAAATCCAAAGAGAATGTCACTTGGAATCCCCCTTTGAGGGGTTGGATTAAACTTAATTTTTATGGGACGAGTAAGGGAAATCCAGTGCTTGTTGAAAGTGGGGGAATGCTAAAAGATGATCATGGTAGGGTAATATCAACAATCACACTCCCCCTAGATACTTATAAAAATCACTTCGTTAAAGCTATGATTGCCTACAATGGATTGAAGCTTGCTCAATTTTAGGGATTTAAAAAGGTTTGGTTGGAAGGGGATTCGTTAAACATCATTCAATGCCATAAGAACATGTATAAACCTAGCTATAAATTAAGGTTTTGATTAAGGATTCCCTTAATATAAAACTCCTTTAAATAATGTTTTAATTCTCACATCTATCATGAGGGAAATAGGCTAGTCGATATGTGTTTGCTAACATTGGGGTGTCTAGGTACTCAATGCAATTTTGTGAGTCTCATGGCCCCTTACCCATTGAGGCTTCTAGTGTTATTTGGCATAATTTTCAAAGGATCTAGTTGTAATTCACTTTTTAATGTCATAATGATCTAGAGTCATATCACACTTTCTTTGGGTGCAATGTGGGTTCTTTTTCTCCCATCTCTTTAGTGTTGGAATTTCTTTTTAGTGCCTTTGTGGTGGGGTTTGAATCTCTTTCTTTTTTTTGAGTCTCTATGTTTTTCATTTCCCCTATTATTGTTTGTGAATTCTGATTTGGAAAATGGGTCGAGATAGAAACAGAGTCAAGCCTACTTCTTGTGAAGGTTTTATACAAAGCAGTCTTGTGTGGAAGATTATTGATGAAGGAGGTTTTTGGAAGGTTGGAAGGATCACACACTTACTACCTAGGGGAAGGAATTCATTGTCTCTAGGGACCTTATTTCCCATATCATAGTCTTATTAATGTTAGGGGTGAATTTTTTCAAGCATAGAAAAGATTTCAATGCAACTATCAACCAATTTCTAAAAGGATGAGAAGGAGAAACTTGTCAAGTTGGTGTAGGGTGCTTATGATAGACTTTCCATCAACCCAATTAGGTCAAATTCATATGGATTATCATGTGGTATGTTACCTTATATGGTAGGTTCATTTCTATTTATAGTACTCATTTTATTCTCCTAAACCACTTTCGACATAAAATGTTTGTCTTTTCCAAAACATTTGCTTTCTTTTTGGACAAAGGTATTAAAGACCATAAGAAGAATGATCTAGAATTCCCCATTCTTCATGAGGGGCTAGTTTTGTTTTTAATGGAACATGTTAAAGATATTATTTTCCTAACATTGAGTACAAGAAGGTGTTATGGAAAAGAAGGCAATAGATCCCCATGACAACTCATTACTCAGTCATGAGTACAAACATTGAGGATAAGGAAACTAAGGATGAGGATTATGAGGGAGAGTGGTAGGAAACAAAGTATGCTCGGATGATGAATTGTGCAATTATTTTCTTCCCCCTCACCCCACCATGCCCCCCCCCTAAAGGATGATAAATGTGAGAAGAGAAATTCTACCAAAAGGAAGGCAAGAGCCCAAACTTATTGGATTGGTAGCTCACATATTGGAGAAGAAAAAGTTGAGGCTAATGAAAAATCTATGACTGAATACATAGAGAAGATGAAAATGGGGGATGGACAACAAAGGGTTATCTCCAAGGGAAAGGAAAAGCTAGGTGGACACTTGGCTAAAAACATCCCAAATCCAAGAAAACTAAGAAAGGGGTAGGGCACAACCCATACTAGCCTATCGAAGGATTTCTCTTATCTACATGCTATAATAGAATAAGTGTATGATGTTGTGGGTCTAGTATATGAACGGATTGTAGGTTAGTTCAAATTGTCTATATGGTTCTTTTTGGAAATTAATAAGATCAATGTAGAGCTTAGAGCCTTACACTTAAAAATGGGGATTAATGTTGGTGGGATAGGAAAGAGATCTATTTCTTCTATAGGTTTAAAATATATTTATTCCAAAATGGATGGCATCGCGACTGGAATTTTGATTTTGAAAGATAAGAATGATAGTCTAGGATAAAATATCTAGATGATAATTTAATGCAAGAGGCTAACCAAAATATCAAAAGTATTCATCAAATTGGCCACTAATGAATCCAAAATGGTGTTTAACTTGCATTAGGATACCGACAAAGAAGTTGAATGAGCTTAGAGAGGAACATGTTGTGAAAACTTTCAAGATTGAGATTTGAGATGATGACTAGCATCCTAAGGGCAAGGACATATAGCTTATCCAAAAGATTGTGAAAGGGCCTAGTGCCCATGCAAGGGATATTATGAAGAAATCATTCTAGGAGGAGAAGAAGAGTTGCTGAACTTCACCAATCTTCATAAGAAATTCTTCCAATGAGAATTTTAATTTGTTGTGATGTTGAAGAAAATGCACTATTATTTTGTTGCCTATGTTTTGCAATATTGTTTGTTGTTGGTTGGCTATCGATTATTTGTACATTTCATATTGACAACATTTTATAAATAGGTTTTTTTATCCCCTCAAAACTTATTTTATCCTATAATCAATAATATATTTCCCTTAACAAAAGTTGTTTTTAGCATTAGAACTTTAATATGTGTCATTTTTGGCATGAGTATTCTTCCAAACTATATGCATTCTTGGCTACAATGTATTATACATATTTAGTATTATAAGTGTACTAGTCTAATTTGTATGTATTATTCAAACATATATTAGTGAAATAATAAAGAACATATTTATATATAGATATTTTTAATTAAATTTAGTAGTATTTTGATTATTTGTCGTATTTTGCATAATAATTGAAGATTTGTTCACTTCTAAACCCTCGTAAAATTTAACATCAAGATTCTAATATTTAACTTAATAAATGCACAATTTGCAATATAACATGACAAATAGATTGCAATATAACATAAAATTATTATTAGGTTAGTAAACATTATAAAAATTTCCATTAAAAACAAGTCTAAAAATATATAGATTTTTCCACCAAAATCAACCATGCAATACTTTAATTATCCTATTATTTCCAAAATTTAGTACTATAACTAAATAAATATTAACCATTATAATCAATCATTGTCTAAATCATAGCTTACTTAAAATACTAAGACAAATCATGATACAAAATTTTTTTTGTTTGGATTAATAAATAATGGTGTATCCCAATTGAATTTTAGAGAAAATATTTTCATATATAAATGTATTCTTAGTAATAAAATTGTAGAATAAAAATAAATAAATTAATATTATCATATCACAAGTTTTTTAATATATCTAATATAAAAAATACACATGAACTCTATAACACATACGAATAAAAACTATATTCTTTTTCAAAATCAAGCATTTTGATTATTTTTCCTCCAATGTATCCATATCACTTTCCTCCAATGTATTCATATCACTAACCTTATCACATGCTTTTATCAACACATATAATGCCCCAAAACATTCTTGAAGATAAAATGTACACATACCTTAAAAATTACATTTGAATGAAGAACTATCTACTTTCCATATAATTTGATTTGGACAAAATTTTAAGTCATAATAACTAAACACTAGATTGAGTTTATCTCAATAGAAGATGGAGCTATAATATGATTTTGCTTATAATCCTCTTGACGCCATACTTTTTATAATGAACTTTTCATGCTTACACTCATGTCTTGTCCCTTTAAATCATCTCAATATTTAATAATTGTATAATTAATATTGGAGTTAAAGGTACAATTATGCATACTAATGACACCCCTATTCAATAGACCTAGGAATTTTGTGTTCTTTAGGTGTAGCATGAGGTATATCAACTGAAATGTCCCTAGATGTAGTTTTCCACATTCTAGATTTTGTTAATACACATCATTGGCTAGATAAATTTACTTTAATAAGATATTTTATGGGAAGGATTCCCCTAAAATTAAACTCAAAGGTTGGGTCACCAATGCTTGGATCCCACATTGAATTCACTTTGATGTCATGCCTTGCCAAAGTTTATTTTCCGTTTTTCATTTCATTGAAATCAATTATGTTGAACCTATTGTCAAATGCAGTTCTTGATTTGTCTTCTCTTTCTTTATTGTTTTTTCACTTAGACTAGAAATTTCATTTTTTCTAGTGAAAAATATGTTCACATTACTATTTGTTTACCCTTGCCATGCTATTTTTTCTATATTTTTGACGCAAATAGCCTCCTTTTTAGACTCTAAACATGTTTGTGTCAAATGTAATAGGTTTTTTCTCAACTTGACCCTAAAAGAGGGACTATATGTAAAATTAGATATCTCCAAGAAGATAGTGGACATCTAGATTAGATATATTAGATACACTCAATATGTTCTTTATTTAAACTTGTCCACTACTTATTATGGATGTCAATAGTGGAAGCGCCCACTAATTTATTTTATTATCAATTTGTTGCAAATTTTTAAGATTAACTATTTTATTAGTGATGAGCTAGTTGAAAAATATCATTAATAGGCTAGCTGAAAAATATTATTCCTACTTTATGAATCAAATGATATTCCAATGTAGAATTTACTATGATTTGTATTTACAAATACAATATAATAATCTCATCACCTTATCAAAAAAAAAATTTAAAAAAAAAAATCATTAAAAAAAAAATCATTGATACAATGTCCAATCAAGCAAAAGACTATTAGTGCCAAATTACATCCAACAAATAGACAGTGCAAGTAGAAGCCAAATATTGAAAGGTATCAAATATCAATTTTTTAGATTGAAATTCATTTTTAAAGACTTCAAAGCATCTCTTCAAAAGTTAAATACAACGATACAAGTTGTTTCAATTGGCTGTCATTTTTTTAACTAAATCAACCATTACTGTGGTCTTAGCTTGCACACAAGTTAACTAAATAATTTGAAGCAGGTTTGACTCAGTTTAACAATTTGGGTCAGATGAGGTAAGAATTTCCATGATTTGGAAGCTCAAAGTTTGTCAAAATCTTATTACTTTCAAACCCAAGAGCAGAATTACAACGTGCGTTAAAGTTGAATTCAACATAGAAAAAGATAGAAATGAAATTTTTATCATCAATTTGTTTTAAATTTTTAAAACTAACAATTTCATTAATAATGAACTAATTGAAAAATATTATTGCTAATTTATGAATCAAATGAAATTAAAGAAAGCTATACTATGATTGAATTTACGAATACAATATACTATGATTGAATTTACGAATACAATATAATAATCTCCTCACCTTATCAAAATGGATAATATTAAAAAAACAAAAAACAAAAACATTAATCATTGATGCAGTGTTCAACCAGAGACTATTATTGCCAAATCACATGCAACAAATGGACAGTGCAACTAGAAGCCAAAATACAACGGTACAAGTTAGGTATATATCTTCACTTTTTTCAATGAAATCAACCATTACTGTGGTGTTAAACAAGTCAGGTATATATCTTCCAATAATTTGAAGCAAGTTTGACTCAGTTTAACATTTGGAAGCTCAAAGTTTGTCAAAATCTTATTACTTTCAAACACAAGAGCAGAATTACAACGTGCGTTAAGGTTGAATTCAACATAGGTAAACATAGAAAAAGATAGAAATACAATTTTGGTGTGCAAATGGAGAAAATGAGCATCTAGAATTCAAGCATGAGTAAAACCCAGCTCAGAAAAACGTGAATTGCAGTGGAAGAGATAAGACAGAATTAGAAGTAGTTGTTGACTGTGAGACTGTCATATGTCTCTTAAACGAATATCATATCATTTTCATTGCATGTACGGTAATGAAGATAGAGCTTATCCCTAAAAGACATATATGTATGATTAATGCAGCCAAATGAACAAAAAAACCTGAAGCACAGGTTACATAAAACAACACCTATGGAATCTGATATAAAGAAAGATGTCATTTTCATCATGAAATCTTACATTTCTAATGCAAGTAAGGACAAGACTATCTATTCTTGCCAGCCCTACACCCATGGTTTATGATAGGCAATTTGATTTTCATATAATTTGCAGGATTCTAGGGTTGTTGTAAGAATTGATTGGGTGGGGCTGTTAATGACTAGGAGAGAGGGTTAGAGATTGGCGCAGGTTTTTACTGTTGTTATAAAAATTGATAATCTGGGTGTGTTAATGACAGTTTTATTTGATTAGGAGGAGGAGTTAGATGGTGGTGCAAGTTTTTAGGGTTTTAGAGGAATAGATTATGTGGATCTGTGAGGACACATTTGTTTTGCTTTAAAAATGGTAGTACAGATTGACTAACAAGCGTGTCGCACGTTTTATACTGACGATTTTGCAATAAATGGTTAACACCTCACTATCACGCTTAAGAAAGATTTGTTTTGGAACCAGAATAGCTTCAGCATCTGTGATAATGCATGTTCTTAGGATTGTTATAAGCATTGATTATGACCGTACTTAAGAGCATCTTGAAGAGAATTACAGTGAAAGAGATGAGATAGAAGAAGTAATTGTTAATTGTCTCTTAAATCGAAGAGAATGAATATCAGATCATTTTCATTGCATGTACGAATGGATGGTAATCAAGATGGGCAAGGACAAAGACTATCTACTGCTGCCAGCCCTGCACCCATGGTTTATGATAGGCAATTTTATATTCATATAATTTGTTTCTCGGTAGATTCTTGGTAAGCTAGGAAAGATGGTGGTGTAGGTTTTTAGGGTTGTTTTAAGAATTGATTATGTGGGGCTGTTAATGATAGAGTTTTATTTGACCATGGCTTTTAGGGTGGTTACAAGAATTCATTATGTGGGTTTATTAATGATTATTTTATTTAATTAGGAGAGAGAGTCAAAGGTGGTGCAATTTTTTTAGGGTTTTCAGAGGAATTGATTATGTGGGTTTCTTATAGAAAGAGTTTTATTTGATTAGGAGAAGGTCAATGATGATGCAGGTTGTTAGGGTTGTTATATGAATTGATTATGTGGATCTTTTATCGAAATAGTTTTATTAGACTATTAATAGTATTTAAAGATGTTATCAAATGATTTACAACTATCTTCTTTCTTCTTGGTAGCCATCTTCTGCCTTCTTCTTTCCTTGACAATCTTCTTTATAGGCCACTTTACCTTCTTCCTCATTGGCCGAACCCAAACATATTCTTTGTTTCCATCCTCAAGTCATTCCATCATCCTATTCTTACACTTGTCGATATCTCTTCTCAAATCTGTCATTTCTTTGTCAACCTTTGCATCTTGTCTTGCCATTTTGGCTTTTATCTTGTCTTTTCTTTTGAAACTTTCTTTCTTCATATGATACTGCATATTTCAATTTCCTCTCTTGTCTTTGTGATAACACACCTAGGGATTCTCTCCTTTTACTCTACTCAGTCTTTTGGTACCCAATCTACAACACACATAACTCTCTAAGAATACATGAACATCATTTGCATACTTCTCCCAAATGATGGGGATACCAAGCTGATACCCAAACACATTGAATACACAAGAACTTATAACCAAATCATAGGGAAATAATGATAGCTAGTTTCTACAGGGTTCCTGTCATTACTGTGACAGGAACAGAACATAGAGTAACTAAATTCTATAAAAAAAATTAATTGCAAACATGAACTATGGATAATTGAACTAATCAAATAGCACCATGTTTGCATAAAGACCGAGAGACAACATTATCAATCAACAATACAAATATTGAAAAAGTGTTGAACACCAAAACCTTAACTTTATTACTGCACATCATATGATGATGATAACATTCAATGATAGATGTCTACATTCAAATATTTGGCCATACACCTGTTTGACAGACTTCATCTATGTATTTTTCTATGCCTCTGCAACTCACTAATGATATTGCACTTCTTTTAGATGTCTCTACACACCTCCTCTTCGACTTGTCACTCTCACAACACTAACTTCTATCTTTTTACTAGCTTATTTACTCCTTACATTTCCTGTCATTTTTCTACCTTTTATGTGCTCGGGTATCCTCTTTTATTTCCCTCAATATATTCTTCTCTAATTATCCTTCTGCTTTCTTATCATTGGGCCATCCTCGGCCCGTATTCACCCATCAATTTCTTTTCTCCCATATGGCCTCTCGCCTTTCTATGTTGCAACCATTTTATAAAGTGTTTGCTCTGTTCCCAAAATTGATCAGCTTTCTCTAGATTCGAATCAAGACTTTCTGCCCCGTCCTAAATAAAACTCAACTGTTTGACATCTCTAGCCTCTTTTGACCCCCCATCCTTCAACCTTTGTTTACCCATTTTATCTCTTGGTTTGGTTTCTCCCAAACTGCTCGATCACTCTTGACCATTTCATACCATTCGTAACTAATTCATTTAAAAATACTCATTAATTGTTCATCTCGATTTTGCCAAAGGCAATTAATTCATTATGTCCAACTTCATGCTCACGTGTTATTCATTATGCATCTACGAACTAGTCTTAAAGTATTTACTATCTTCTCAAACCAAAAAATTCCACTCCCTGATATTGCTCTTGATGTACTTGATAATTATATTCTCCCACCCATTAACATGGTTCTTGTAAGAAGTATCAAATTTTGACACCATAAATGTAACAATATCAAAATTATTTATTAAATATATTAAAAAGTTTCTATATATCTAAATGAAACCTTTCAAAAATAGAGTACCTTGGAGTTTCTCCACATGTGAAGTTTCTACACATGTGAAAGAGAACCAAGTTTCAATGTCAAAAACATTGACAACAATTGTAAATCCCACCTAAGTACTATGGAAAGAAAGTTACAAATTTTGTATTCTATATTAGTATCCCAATCTTCAAGAAGCTTTCTCTTTAGATAATATTTTCTAGTAACATTCTTATAAAAGTTAACATGGATTCAGAATTATACTTGAAACTTTACTTCCGCCTAAGATATAATAAAATTTGTGAAATTTTTTAGGCCAAAAATAAAATTCTATTCATTAACATACGTTTTATATAATGATTGCACACAAAAAAGAAATAAAGTTTGAATGGCATTGCCAACATATTGAATATAATTTAATTTCCCATTTGTTAACAAGGCATTCCACTAATTTACTGGAAAATGAATGAATAGAATATGCTCATTTATTTGACTACCAGCTACATTTAATAACCAAATTGTAGTATACTTGAACTTATGAACTTGTTGTATCATTTAATTCAACAACCATGTGATAGTAGCTTCCTCTTAACATGGTTTTTCAAACATTCTAAAATGAGATCATTGTATATTACATTGTAGCAACTAAGTTTGTTGTAATGCCACTTATTATCACTTTCAATAGTAGAGGTACCCACTAATTTATTTTAGTTAGCACCCTTTTTATATGACCATATGAATAAACTAGGTCATAATCATTTGCAAAACAAATTTTGAAATTATAAAATGGACGTTATCTTCTTCATAAGTATGAGAGCATCATCATAAACCACCTCAAAGGAATAATTAGGTTAGAACAACATGCAAGAGTGGAGAAAAGTGTTGCAAGGTCGTCATAGAAAATGGGAGTATAGACAAACTTGTCTCAACAGAGATGGTAAAAAAACTAGGCTTAAAAAAGGTAGTGCATCCTACTCCTTACAAAGTATTATGGTTGCAATAAATGGCTGCGATTGACTAACACCTCACTATCACGCTGTACGAAAAGTTTGTTTTGAGACCAGAATAGCTTAGACCAATCTGTGATAATGCATGTTCTTAGGGTTGTTATAAGCATTGATTATGACTATACTTAAGAGCATCTTGAAGAGAATTACAGTGAAAGAGATAAGATAGAAGAAGTAATTGTTAACTGTGAAACCATCTTTGTATCTTGAATCGAAGAGAATGAATATGAGATCATTTTCATTGCATGTATGAATGAATGGTAATCAAGATGAGCAAGGACGAAACTATGTACTCCTGCCAGCCCTGCACCCATGGTTTATGATAGGCAATTTTATATTCATATAATTTGTTTCTCGGTAGATTCGTGGTATGCTAGGAAAGATGGTGGTGTAGGTTTTTAGGGTTGCTTTAAGAATTGATTATGTGGGGCTGTTAATGATAGAGTTTTAATTGACCATGGCTTTTAGGGTGGTTACAAGAATTGATTATGTGGGTTTATTAATGATTATTTTATTTAATTAGGAGAGAGAGTCAATGGTGATGCAATTTTTTTAGGGTTTTAAAAGGAATTGATTATGTGGGTTTCTTATAGAAAGAGTTTTATTTGATTAGGAGAAGGTCAATGATGATGCAGGTTGTTAGGGTTGTTATATGAATTGATTATGTGGATCTTTTATTGAAACAATTTTATTAGACTATTAATAGTATTTAAAGATGTTATCAAATAATTTACAATTACTTATATGTATGTTTTGTTATCATGTCTTTTTTCTTATTAGGACAATTTTGTGTATACAATTACAATGTGTTGTGTACAATACAAATAGTGTTGGCCTTTTTTCATTGATGTCATTAATGTGATTTGTCGGGCACATATGTTTTTATTTTGGTCTAGCAGTTTTCTTTAGTATTCGTTACTTCTTTATTATGCAATGTATATATGACTACTTCATACAACTTTGAGGTCTGGTATCTACCTTACCAGAAGGTATTTTGGGTTTTTCCCATCCAAATGTGATAAAGGCATAATCCGCAAGGTATTTTTGGATCCGATCCTATCAAGACATATTGGAGGCATTTTCTACAAAGCATATTTTGATCAAGTTGGAAGCCAACATCTTTTGAAGATATTTGTTTGTTGTTGCATGTGGATATTTTGGTCTCACCCCCTTTTCCAGTTGAGCCAACTGATCATAGTATTTGGTGCGGATATATATAGCCATCAACTTTGCAAATTAGAGGCATGGTCGTTGAAAAACAACTATTTGTGTACATTCTGTATATGTGAAAGATCTTTGAATGTGAATGTAGTTATGCGGTATATGTACAATGGATGTATAAAATAGTTTGTGCACTTCAACAAAATTGTGATTCATGCGTATGTTAGATGCAACTCTAACAGTTCAATTTTGTACTCTATTATCCAGTAGTGAGCCTTTTTGTATTTGGGCAATGAGCCTCTGGGCAGTGAACCGTCACTAGCAGTGAGCCAACCCCTTGTACTATGTAGTTGGTTACATATTGCATTTTTACTTGAGAGAACACTCTCTCTATTGTTTTTCCCACATTGGGTTGTCCATGTACAAATTTGGTGTTATGTTTTTTGTGTTAATTTCCTTTACTACATTTAAATTATGTTATGTGATTGGTTAGTTAGAAGTTTCAATAAGTTCAAGGGAATACTGAGAATACTGATTCATCCCTTCCCTCTCAGTATTCTAGATATTCAACAATTGGTATTGTTGACCATTTTTGTGTCAACCCTCCCCTGAAGATAATTGATCCGAGTTTTGCATAACCTGTATGTTATACACAATATTTTGGCAGCGAGCAGTTAGGATCATTTCACCTATTCGGGTTCCAAGTTCTATTTTTAAGTTGACCAGTTGCAGTGGTCAAATCATTTAAGGATCACCAACTGGAGGGTCCCTTCTTCATGGCAGGACTGGCTCCTTTCACCCGCTATCGGTTGGCGGGAGTTCTTTTTTATTGCTTATTATGCAATTTGGAACTTTCCACTTATGTTCCCTGTTGCGACTGTTCCACTTTCACGAGATTGCGTGATAAGCGATGATTCCAGGAGGAAAAGAAATGGTTATCGCTTGTCTTTCCTATCATTCTTTTCTTGCAAACAGGAACAATGTGACTTTTCCACTTTCACGTGATAGGGCAATAAGCGATGCAATCAGAAGAAAGAGAGTGTTATCGTTGCTACACAGCAATCAAGAAAGTGGGCTCGAGGGTCAAGTCAATCATCTATGACCATCGAATCTTCATAGAGGCCTGATTCGATGGTCATGTTTTAATCTTGCATTGGGCGTAATAGATGCTTACAAGGAGAGATCTCACATATCCCTCTTCGTGAAAAAACCTCATATCAACAGTCAGTATTCAATCCCCTCTGAGTCGTTGGTATTTAAACTCTTATGCAAGTGGGTAGTTGTCGACTTGATGGTCGAGGTCTTTTTTATGCACAGTCGATGCCCATTTTTGGATCATATTTCGTCCAACCACCAAATTTCTCTGCTATTACTCCAAATTGGACTTCGTGGCTCGTTTCTTAGACATAACCCCTACTCATTCATTACAGATCAAAGTCTCTTCTCTCTTCCAGTGTACGTGGATATACCTTGTGTGTATTTTTCTCCCTAATCTGTGGGGATTTTTCTTTTCCCCATGCTCTAGAGGACTACCTTTAGAGGTTGTTTCAACACTCCATCAAATCATTTGATTTGATTTACCTCTTCTTTGATATTTTGTAACCTAACCCTGGATAGGGTTAGGCTTTCTTAACTGTACTCATCCAAGAATTATGCTTGAGCTTTAAAGACAATTTCGTAACCCTATTTAGGGATTTTCTTTCTTTTCTTCTACAAAAAACTTATAGTTCTCTGCACTTGTAAAAATCTGCTTTGCCCTTGCATGAATAGAATTTGCCTGTTTTGCCTCCATTCAATTGTTTCAACTTGTGTAATGTTTTTACCTTTTTGTTTGAAAGCATTTTAATTTGTTTTCTTAGTATAAATGATTGTGTTGATTCCTTGTGGATATCATCCATGAACTGGATCAGTTCCACATGCTATCTTGCAAATTCCAACATTCACTTTGCATTTTTGAAGCTAATTAGGAAATAATCTTGTGCATGTCTTGTGTGGTCTTATTTGTGTTTTGTGTAGTCATAGGCAGGGAAGATCACTTTTAGTCTAGGTGCAAACCTCTTTCCCTTTTCCTTGTCAGATCATAGATTAGTTTTAATACTTACACTCTAACTGGAAAGGAAGCCGACCTTCTCTAGAGATTAAACCTCACATTTTGCAAGGTCCACACTTGAGAGGTTGATTCAATGTTTCAC
Organism: Cryptomeria japonica; assembly: GCF_030272615.1. Taxonomy (NCBI): domain Eukaryota; kingdom Viridiplantae; phylum Streptophyta; class Pinopsida; order Cupressales; family Cupressaceae; genus Cryptomeria; species Cryptomeria japonica. The sequence continues at coordinate 283,200,207 of NC_081406.1, read as the reverse complement.
AAGGTTGATGATCAAGTTTGATCATCGTAGGGTGCAAACTTTTGTGACAATAGGTATCAAAGCTAAGTCCTTTGGAAGAGTTTAACCACTCAAAGGAGATCCGAAAAGTTGAACTTATGGATTTAATCGAAGATATTAGAAATGCTCTTGAGGATCTTGAGGCAGTAGAAAATGAAAACAAAGATCTAAAAGAAAATATCCAGCTACAAAATGAATGCATTGAGAAGATAAGAGAGAAAATCGGGAAGTTTAAAATAAGGCATAAAGAAGTCAGTGAAGAAATTAAGCAAGAAAACCACACAATTGCAGATTTGAAAGTAAAAAATGAAGACAATGAGAAGACCAAGGAGTATTTCAACAAATTGATGAAACACAAATCAGAAGAGTGCAAGAAGCTAAATCAATAAGTAACATCTCTCAAGTCAAATCTAGAGAAAGCAAAGAAACAACAAAGTAAACTCGAATATGGTAAGTCTGACAAGGTGATAGATTCAAACAAAATCTTGGAAACCATAAGGGATGCAGAAAATGATTTTGGTGAATGTTCACAATCCAATGCAAATCACAAAGAATATTCACCTCTAATAAAAGCAATTGATTCCAATAAGACCGCCAAGGAAGAAAGAGGTAAGTCTTCATTCGTGCAGTAGGTAAGTAAGAAGAACACCTTTTTAATGGTTCTTGTTATAAATGCAATAAAGTAGGTCATAAGATAGTAGAATTCAGAAGTAGCTTGAATCAAACTTATAACCTATTATTTGGTAGACATGTTATATGCATGCAATAAGTATGGTCATAAAGTTAATCAATGTAGAAATCTGATTATAAATCAAACTAAATATAATCACTTTAAAGGAGGATGTTATACATGCAATATTTTTCAACATAAAGCTAACCAATGTAGGTCAAGACAAAATTTGGCAAGTATCAGGTGTTACAACTGCAACAAATGTGAACACTTGGTAAAGAAATGTCGAAGAAATGAGGTTCAAAATCCAAACAAATTGACAAAGAAGATAAATGTAGAAGATGTGAGTGCTGAGATGAAGAAGATCTGGGGGAAGAAAGAGATTGTAGATGCATCAGCACCTAGCTCCGGTGCAGGAATTTCATCCAAAAATTAAAAGGTTTGTGGCTTTGGCCTAGAGGGAGCAATCAAAGAAATATCTTTGTCCCCTGCCATAGAGTGAGGTTGTAGTACTAGCATAACGAAGTGTGTGGACATCCAGCTAAAGCATATCAAAGTCATAACTCATCGCGAAGTGTGGCATAATGTTGCAAGACTTGAGGAAGTGGATGACAACTCACATGCATTTAATGTGAAGCGATAGATGAAGGAATATAAGGATAACTCTTTGAAAATCTTCATTTCACTGCAAATTGAAGAAGCATTCGGAGTATTGAGGCAATCAAGGCAATCCGAGTGTTTAGGATTTCTTTGGAAAATTGATCGGAGTTGATAATTCATTGAATTGGCAATCATGGCTACCCCTACCATTGTTGATGTTGTAATCGAGCCTCGTCTAGTATTTGAGAAGAATCTGTATAAAGCAATGTAATTTAGCCAATCTAGAGGAATTTAGCCATCATGAGAAGATGATAGAACTATTGACAAACAAAATGATAAATGAGCATGGTCAGGTAAGACCTGAGTTTTCAACCCTAGCTGAGAAGAGAGTAGATACATGGAATGACTTTCCTGACTTTTGTTGTCATGAAAAGTGGGTTAGGATAGCTATGAGTAGATTTCACGATGAATTTTTATCATTGGATCAAACTCATCATACTACTAAATATGTAATGAGATAAATTACTGGTCTGAGTGATTTTGGAGAAATTCCCACTTCGAAGTCGACAAAAAACAAAAATGTTATGGACTTAACAAGTGTAAACTTTGATAAACATTCTTTGGCTATTACCACTATTAGGAATCTAATAGTAAAGCATCTATTAATGATGGTTGGAAAAAAAATTTACTTCACCAACACGGATAATTCCATTTCAGAGACAATAGTGAATATGGCCTATGAAATGGCAGAGTTGAATAAGGACTTTGATCTCTATGAGATCTTGCAACAACAATTTATGAAAAATCTTTCACAATGTAGGAAGAGAAAGAACCCTTTCAAGTTCAGAACCCTAACCCTATGCATTTTGTTTTACTTTTTACAAGAGGTTCCTGGTCAAGGAAAGTTTCTTTGGTCTATGACAAGATCAATAGCTCATCAAATTGTAAAAATATTAAACAGATTCATTAGTGACACAATAGAGAAGACATGTTTACATCTTATTTCTTTGTTTTTTAGTTGAACATGCAGAGAAGGTAGAGGATACTGAAGGAAATAGTTGTTAATTATAGAAATGACATCACTTTTGTGCTTACAACTGACAAGTTCTACATGGAAGCAATTGTGCCAAGAAAAATTTGGATTCCGCCAATTAGACATAAAATAACAAGGAAATTATTGAGGGCGAAACCAATGTTTTGTTACAGAGTCCGGTAGCTTAAAATCAAGAAATATTTGGCATTGTAGATTAAAAAACTTTGAAGGTTCACATAGAACACTTGAAGAAAACCCAAGATAAGAACATTAAGAAAGTTGTTCAAGAATCTTTGGCTAAGGAAAATCTTACTAAGGAAGAGGTTACTAAGCTTAGACATTCAAATAAACAACAAACAGAGTTTATAATAACAATAATAATATGCGCTACACTATCACAAAGATATCATTAGTTATGATTGATTTCACTAATGTAATGTTATTCATTATGCATCTAAGAACCAGTCTTAAAGTATTTACTATCTTCTCAAACCAATAAATTTCACTCCGTAATATTGCTCTTGATGTACTTGATAATTATATTCTCCCACCCATTAACATGGTTCTTGTAAGAAGTAGTGATAAATCAGAATCTTGACACCATAAATGTAACAATATCAAAATTATTTATTATAATATATAAAAAAGTTTCTATATATCTAAATGAAACCTTTCAAAAATAGAGTACCTTGGAGTTTCTCCACATGTGAAAGAGAACCAAGTTTCAATGTCAAAAACATTGACATCAATTTTAAATCCCACCCAAGTACTATGGAAAGCCTATCTATGAAGTTACAAATTTTGTCTTGTATATTATTATCCCCAATCTTCAAGAAGCTTTGTCTTTAGATCATATTTTTTAGTAACATTCTTATAAAAGTTAACATGGGTTCAGAATTACACTTGAAACTTTACTTCCACCTAAGATATAATAAAATGTGTGAAAATTTTGAGGCAAAAAATAGAAATTCTATGCATTAACATACATTTTATATAATGATTGCACACAAAAAAGAAATAAAGTTTGAATGGCATTGCCAACATGTTGAATATAATTTAATTTTCCATTTGTTAACAAGGCATTCCACTAATTTACTGGAAAATGAATGAATAGAATATGTTCATTTATTTGACTACCAGCTACATTTAATAACCAAATTGTAGTCTACTTGAACTTATGAACTCGTTGTATCATTTACTTCAACAACCATGTGATAGTAGCTTCCTCTTAACATGGTTTTTCAAACATTCTAAAATGAGATCATTGCATATTACATTGTAGCAACTAAGTTTGTTGTAATGCAACTTATTATCACTTTCAATAGTAGAGGTACCCACTAATTTATTTTAGTTAGCACCCTTTTTATATGACCATATGAATAAACTGGGTCATTATGATTTAGAAAACAAAATTTGAAATTATAAAATGGATGTTATCTTCTTCATAAGTATGAGAGCATCATCATAAAATAAAAGAATTAAAAAAAAAAAAAAAATGTTTTAAATTATATTTAATTAAAAACTTAGAATTTAAGAGTCAAACAACTTAATTTTAAGAGCATAATTTTACATAAAAATTGATGTTTTTCATGAATTACTTTTTTTTATACATTGTCAAAAAATCATATTGGAATTTGTTGGAATCCAAGAACACTAAGAGGGGGGGGGGTGAATCAGTGTTCTGTCAATAATATAATATTTTACCTTATTATAACATACACGTATAAACCGGTAAATGAAGAAACATATAACATGAAGTAAATAAACCAGCCACATGAATGAAAACCATAACACACAGATTTTATACGTGGAAAACCTCAAAGAGGAAAAACCACGATGGGATTTGTGACCCACAATATCAATTCACTGGCCATATGAAAGATGTTACATAGCATGGAGGCCTGCACATGCAAGAAGGCACACTGCCTAGAGCACACTGCTCAACACAAAAGAGTTTCACTGACTACAAGATTCTGCTGAGATAAAATAGTATTGGGGAACTCACAAAATGCATATGTAATGCCAAAAGAGTTCTGGTTAAAGCTCAGTTTCTCGATCGATTCATAAACCCTGAATCCTTCTACCAGTATCTCCTTTCCTCCAAGAATGCTTTACAAACCATCTACTGATCATTGCATGATATTGCATTCACATACAAATGACAGGTACATACATATCCTTCACATTACACAGTTCTACTACCTTGTCATATATCAAAATGACCTAATAGACTAACTTATATACCCTTTACAAACAATATGCCTTATGTCGGCTTACAATACAAAAGATATTCAATGTCGGCCCTTGTCAAATAATTACAAAATGATTTTACAAATAAAACCTTTCGGATCCCAAACTGATGTCAGCTTCACTGAAGTGCTTGATGCCGGTGCTAGTGCTGGTGATGACTTTGAATGCTCCAATGCCAGTATTTGCCGGTGTATGCCTCCAAATACTGATATATGCCTTCAATAGAATCTTTTTGCCATCAATGACAACATATGAATCCAATTAGTGTCAATTGCCAATAATCTCCCCCTTTGGCATTGATGGCAACACTCATGTGAAAAATGGATTCCTTGCTGGTTCAACTGAAACATGAAACATGCTCCCCCTGAGTTGATTGACTCTATTGATATCCTCCCCTAGGATTATGTACATATTTTTCACATAATATACAATCCCCCTTTAGCATCAATCCAAAGACCGGTGAAAGAATTGAAAGAATAATTACAGATTACTTTACCCAAGCTTGACCAATCTCAAAATTTATGGGCAAGCTTTTTCTAGCAACTGTACATAGGTATCCCAGCTGGTTTTGAATGTTTCAGATATGGATACAAGTCCACTCAGTAAATGTGCAAGTGTATCTTTCTCAGTGACTTCTACCAGTGTGGGCTTTGCAAGCATATCCATACATTCCCTCTTATGTACACCAAGTGAATCCAATCTTGGAGTCACCAAACCTCTAAGACTCCTTTCTCTCTGAATGATCTTGTCTCTTTCTTTTTGAAAAGAAAAAACTTGGCTCTCCAAAGTCAAAATTTGTCCATCAATGGAAGTTGTAAGTGAAATTAGTCCATCAAAAGAATTAGTAATATTAGCAATCTTTTCATATAATTCCTTTGACCTCTGATCTACATTTGCTAAAAGAATCTCTATATTACAACAAACCTTGTAGATGTTAGTACATTGTTTCAAAGAATTTTCAATGAGTATAAGTTTCTCTTCAACCTTCCTCTTCTCTGTCTCAATAATCTGGTCAAAAGCGGCTTTCTTGGCCAGAGTAAATCTTTCAAGTGCTTTCTTGTTGGAAATCTGTTGTAATGACTGAAAGTTTTTAGATATATTCTCTGTCAATGCCTTAAGCTTGCCGGAAGGGTTTGCTTCATTTTCAATCATACAATCAAGAATCAATCTATGCAAAACTGTGATCAATTGATCTATTATTCCTTTGTCTATAGATCCTTCCTTCATTAGCTTTTGAGTAGCCATCATCATTAGCTTTGTGGGACTCAACTCTGTGATTGATTTCTTCTCAACTTGAGAAGTGTCAATTGCAAAACAATTTGTAGGAGAATCAACTGTCGGTTCAGTCTCCTTTTCCTTTTCTTCCTTACCCTCTCTCGGTGTATCTCTTTTCTCATCGTCTTTTGCACTGGTGGCTTCGCCACATAGTGCAGTATCTATTACTGCTAGTGGAGTATTATCCACAATATTATCTATAACCTGTACATTATCTATATTGCCTTGCCCAAACTATAAAAATGTAGTCTTTGTCGGTTTAGTCTGTACACTCTCATTAGTTTTAGGTTTATCTATCAGTTCATTCAAATTTGGATCTGAGCTTCCCAAAATTTCTTTCCCTTTAGATTTGTCCAGAATGGTGGGAGTAGTTGCCTTAGCAAATTCTTCTTGAGAAGTGAGAAAATCAAGATTCTTTTGGAAGAATTTGGTCCAACCATCTCTAGTCTCATTTACTATCTCATTGACTCTACCCATCATTAGGCCTATTTGTCAGGTTTTGCTGCTAAAGACTGTTCTATTTGCAACATCTATACACCTTTTCATTTCCTCATTATTTATAGAGTCACACATACTCAAAAGTTCAACTTCTTTAATTTCTCTGTCCCTTCTGATTGCATCTAATCTCCTTGCATCTAACTTATTATACAATGATAAGGGAATTTCCTTCAAAATCTCTACCAAAGCCTTTTTATATATGTCTAAACATAACAAGATTGCTTATTCTATTTCATTTTGCTCATTATCATCTAAATCTTCATAAAAATTTGACACATTCTTCAAAATTCCATCTTTAGTTACCTCATCAATTAACTCTGCACAAGTCATTTTACCAGATTTAGATGCTTCATCACTCTTTTTCTTCTTGTTGGGGGTTGCAGGAGCGGATGGAGTAGGTTGTCTCTTCTAAGTAGGTTTCCTTGCCGGAGGTGTGGTTGCAGTTGTTACCTTTCTAATTAGCTTCCTCCTTGGTACCACCTTCTTCTCCTCTATCGGAGGCTTGTCAACTTTCTTCCTCTGTACCCTTTTGAATGCAAGAGGTTGATTATCCTCTGGATCAACATCAGAAGTGATAAAATAAATGAAAGTCTCTGGCTTCTTCACCTCAGGAGCACTTGGTGCTTCCAGTTGATCTATCAATTTAGATCCAGAACCTAGTTCTGTATCTATCCTGTGAATTACATCCTGAACAAATTCAGACATTTTGTCTATCTTCTTTTCTCTTCTTTTCTTGTTGAAGCCAATTTTGACCTCAAGAGACTTCTCCTCTACAGTGCTAAAGTGTTCAGCCTTTTCATCCAAAGGAGCATCAATCAACATTTTAGCATGTAGCTCCAAAATGTTGTCATCTAATTCATAACCTAATTCAATGACCCATATAGCTCTAGGTTCCACTACTTCCATCAATGCCTCATCTATTTTTACCATGAAGCAAATATCAGTGGAGAATTTCTCCACAATGTGTTTGGAAATTCTCTCCCTCAGTCTCATGTTCTCCTGAAAAGTTTTGAAGTAACCCCAAAGCTTATCATCCCTGTTATTACCAAGATTGGTGATTGCTTCTTTGATCTGCATACCTACCAGTATGTCATGAGCCCAACACTTCTTTCCCAAACCTAGTAGCTCATTCATGAAGTACAACATCAAATAGACAATAAGATTGCCAAACTGGAAAGTTCCTTTCTTAACCCCTTTTATCTTGCCAAGATTAATCATTAATTCACTCCTTAACCATTCACACAAGTCATACTTTCACTATTCTTTATCATTTGGTATGCAACATGGATGCAAGAACTGGCAAAAGAGTTCAATCGACTTGATTGAGTTACCTTGCAGCTAATGATCATGCTGAAAAATTTCACATATGTGTCTTTGATGGTGTTGACCCTCATAGATCTTCCATCATGGGTTGCGGTGGTGAGCTTCTCAACCACAGTGTTTGAGATCTTCTTACCTGGTTCCTCTCCAACTTTGGGTAAGTCGGTGACTACCTGAATGGATTCTTTGGTGATCATGTGGGGTGGGTCTAGCTAGATGAATTCATTATGGACCCTTCTTAGAACATATCTGATCACTTCATCCTTGAATTCCAGCATGTATAGGATTCTGGTTAACCCTAGATCCTCAATGATTTGATATTCCATCTTGATTGTTCTAGAGCTACCTAGTATCACAGATTGATACATTCCCTTGATTTGCTCAGTGCCTAAATCCTCCAAGGTACAGTGAATACAGGCCCTGACATCTTCTAGATAAACCATGCCATCTGGAACTCTCGAAAATGCGCCAGTAGAGTCTTCCTTCATAGCAATTTGGGAAACTTCCTTGAAAATAGGCCTAAGCCTATCCTTAACCTCAACAATAGTGGGATTCATAATGAAAGTAGGAGCAGATGATGATCCAGATGCCATTTCAAAAAAATACCTGGAAAATATTCGTCGGTTGAAGGGTTTTGATTACTTCTCAGATGATTGCTGGAAATCTTTTAGAATGCCTTTACTTTCTCTTTATCACTTACAATTCACCTTTGCTTTGCTCTCATTTTCTGGAGTGTTAGGTGAGTGAAAATGAGTCCATTTTACCTTTTTATCAGCGAGTAGACCCTAATTCATCACGGTCGTAAATGCTTAGCGATGTACCCTACCGGATGTCAGTTTCACAGTTTTATGCTGGATAAACCTCCATCAATGATAAGTACCACTCTCCAGATCTCTTCTTGGGAATATGAAATATTTGCAATGAATTTTCCAACCTCTAAGGCATATGCCTCAATTACCAGTTAAATTTCCTATCGATGCAGGAATGCTCTGTTCTACCGGTGGAGTTAATGGTGAAGTTACCGATGTAGTTGCATCTCCACTTGGTTCTTCAGATTTCCTAACCCATCTCTTGGTGTGATCTTGTTGTATTTCATCTACCTTTTTCTTTCCTTTCTCATTTTCTTTATCATTGTTAACTGGTGTAGTCTTGCTTCTGTAGTACTTAGAAATATGACCTATTTTGTTGCATGCATAACATGTAACATTGTTCCTCTGAATTGCTTTGACATATCCAGTGTCATTCCTTGACCTACATTGATTAGCCATGTGTCCAAACTTTCCACATGCATGACATTTAACATTCATTATGCAATCTTCTGACTTATGACCATATTTCTTGCAATTGGTACATTGACCAGGAACTGAATTGTAGTTTTGATTTGCTTTATTTCTACATTGTCTAGCCATATGCCCAAATTTATTACAAACAAATCATCTACCATTGAATTTGTAAGCATTAGATTTCCTTGCCGGTTTCCTCAGGTCAAATGAGTTTTGCATACCGGTTGTCTGATCTTCATTTGTAGTATCGAATCTTTCACCTTCTACAAATCCAAGTCCTCTAGAATCTTCACTTTGCCTTTATCTTTTCAATAAATCATCCAACTATGCAGCACTAATCCTAAATTTTTCTTTATAATCACTTACAATAGTTAGATCATCTCTCTGAGTCATTATTTGTCTCTCTAGCTCTTGTTCATTATTTTGAGATTGTACCAAATCAGTTCTCAATAGATTATTCTCATGAGTCAATCTGCCACATTCTTCAAATTTGTTCTTTAGAGATATAGCAAGATTTTCTTCCTTCTTCTTTCTATCCTTAATATCTTTTGATAACCTCATAGTCAGGTCTTACATTTCATTCTTCATGAGCATGTTTGCTTGACTCAGCTTCTGACATTGTTCCTTAAGTGCATTTTTCTCTTCATCATCCTGGTTTTGCAGAAGTTCCTTTGAGTTGATGATAACATTTCTTGCAGAACAAGAATATACTAATTAGCAGAATTCAATTCATCTTACAGTTATAAGTTTTGCATCCTTTCAGCATCATAATCCTCAATTGCCATCTCAAGTTGCTTCTCCATAACCATATTCAATGATTTTGGTTTCAGGATCTTCCTCAAGCTTTTAAACTTCCTCTGAGGTACTAGGCTCTGGTACCAATTGTTGGAATCCAAGAACACTAAGAGGGGGGGTGAATCAATGTTCTGTTGGTAATATAAGATTTTACCTTATTATAACATACACATATAAACCGGTAAATGAAAAAACATATAACATGAAGTAAATAAACCAGCCACATGAATCAACACCATAACACATAGATTTGATACATGGAAAACCTCAAAGCGGAAAAACCATAGTGTCATAATATCAATTCACTAGCCATATGAAAGATATTACATAGCATGGGGGCCTGCACATGCAGGAGGGCACACTGCTCAACACAAAAGAGTCACTAACTACAAACTTCTGTTGAGATAAAATAGTACTGGGGAACTCACAAAATGCATTTGTAATGCCAAAAGAGTTCCGGTTAAAGTTCTATTTTATACTGGTTCATAAACCCTGAATCCTTCTACTGTTATCTCCTTTCCTCCAAGAATGCTTTACAAACCATCTACTGATCATTGCATGATATTAATTCGCATACAAATGATATCCATACATATCCTTCGCATTACAAAGTTCTACTGCCTTGTCATATATCAAAATGACCTAACAGACTGACGTATATACCCTTTACAAACAATATGCCTTATGTCGGCTTACAATACAAAAGATATTCAATGTCGGGCCTTGTACAATAATTACAAAATGATTTTACAAATAAAACCTTTTGGATCCCAAACTGATGTCGGCTTCACTGAAGTGCTTGATGTCGGTGTCAGTGATGACCCTGAATGTTCCAATGCTGGTATCCATTGGTGTATGCCTCCAAATACCGGTATATGCCTTCAATAGAATCTTGTTACCATCAATGACAACATATGAATCCAATGAGTGTCTTATAACAATAACAAAAAGGGCCCTACAACCCAAGAAGACTCATTGTCTTATAAAAAGATTCATATTACATCTAGAAGATCATGAACTGATAGAATAACATCTTCTCATGCCTAGTTACAGTTCCAGTTAAGCACATATCCTGCTCTTTCACACCTCTTCACACTTCTTCCCACTAATTCACAACTTCTGAAAGATTAAAGCATTATTCGCACATAGATACCTCTCTCACATGAGCATTACATTTATTTATACATATCATTAACCTATCTTTCAAGGTCGTCTCAACACACATGACAAATTACAAAGATATAACCATACACGCTACAATATTACATGCGAACCAAAACAATGTCAGCTAAGACATAGTGTGGACCTAAATCAACACCTCAAACATGAAATACCTCCAAGAATTATGCCTCGAGGATCCGCAACACTCTATGATCATCATGTTGACCAAAAACATGAAGAACACCAGGAAACTAAAGGAAATCATCAATAACATGCACAACGATCAATGTGGACCACCAACACAAATAGCACACGATCTAGAAACATCCACAAGCATCATGAATTGCCACATAAACAATTGCAACAACAACACTTACTAGAATCTCCATCATCTTTATACCGAACTTCAAGAACACTAACTCCAATGATTGTCAAATTGAAAGATTCACTTGTAGACCTCTAAACCATGAACCATCTAAATTGACGACACAACATAATATCTCAAACACTCTACCAAATATGCAAACAAAATTATTGCAACACTGAGTAATGGGAAGAAAAATCCATAACACTAATCAACACTGAACAACTAAAAAACCAATAGCAATACCGAATCTTATAACTCGATCAGATCTCCATGCAGTCCACTAAAACTTGAGTTGAATCAACTAGAGATACTTATGTTAAAGCCCTTTAATCCACAACAAATCATATACAATACACTGGCCAAACCAACTCATTTAATCTGATTGCAACACTAGAACACAGAAAGCAATATGTTAACAACAATGACAACACATCACTCAAACACATGTTTGCACATTATCCCAACAATCTCCAACAATTTCCCCCTTTGGCATTGATGGCAACATATGATGTGAAAAAAAATCAATGACAAAGAAAGAAAAGCTCTCAACAATTTCCCTCACAATACAAATATTCTCTCCACCTTAGATCATTACATATTTTTTCATGTGAATCTCTCCCCCTTTGATATAAATGCAAAAGGCACATATTTGCACACCACAAAATTATAAAAACTCACAAATTTGAACATCAACACTAACTACTCCCCTTGAGTAGTTGCCACCACTCATCAATGCGAATCACAAGATATGACTGTGAAATCCATCAGATTGATGCAAATCCATGCATCTTAGTTCTTATCAAGAGGGAAAATCACCCCTAGGTTCTCTCTGAGAAACTCAAAAGTATCCTTAGGCAAAGGATTCATGAAGATATCTGCAATTTGTTCCTTTGTAGATACATACTCCAATTTGACTTCCTTGTCGATATCCTTTCTCAAATCTATCATTTATTTTTCAACCTGTGCATCTTGTCTTGCCATTTTGTCTTTCATCTTTTCTTTTCTTTCAAAAATTTCTTTCTTCATATGGTATTACATATTTCAATTGCCTCTCTTGTCTTTGTGATAACACACCTAGGGCTTCTCTCCTTTTACTCTAGACCCAGTATTTTAGTACCTAATCTACAACACACACAACTCTCTAAGAATACATGAACATCATTCGCATACTTCTCCCAAGTTCAATAAAGCATCCCACTTTCCCTACCCAAATATTTTGGGCTTTGATACCAAATGATGGGGATGCCAAGCTGATACCCAAACACATTGAATACACAAGAACTTATAACCAGATCACATGGAAATAATGATAGGAAGTTCAGGAATTAACTAGTTTCTACATGCTTCCTATCATTACTATGACAAGAACAAAACATAGAGTAAGTAAATTCTATAACAAAAATATATTGGAAGTAGGAACTATGGATAATTGAATTGATCAAATAGAACTATGTTTGCATAAAGACCAAGAGACAACATTATCAATCAACAATACAGATATTGAACACGTGTTGAAAACTAAAACCTTAACTTTATTACTGCACATCATATGATGATGATAACATTTAATGATAGATGTCTACATTCAAATATTTGGCCATACACCTATTCGACAGACTTCATCTATGTATTTTGCTATGCCTCTGCAACTCACTAATGATCTTGCAGTTCTTTTAGATGACTCTACACACCTCCTCTTCTACTTTTCACTCTCACAACACTAACTACTATCTTTTTACCAGCTTATTTACTCCTTACATTTCCTATCATTTTTCTACCTTTTATGTGCTCGAGTATCCGCTTTTATTTCCCTCAATACATTCTTCTCTAGTTATCCTTTTTCTTGATTATCACTGGGTCATCCTCAGCCCGCATTCACCCACTAATTTCTTTTCTCCCATATGGCCTCTCGCCTTTCTATGTTGCAACCATTTTATAAAGGGTTTCCTCTATTCCCAAAATTGATCGACTTTCTCTAGATTTGAATTAGGACTTTCCTTCCTTGTCCTAAATAAAACTCAACTGTTTGACCTCTCTGGCTTCTTTCAACCCCATGTCCTTCTGCCTCCGTTTACCCATTTTATCTCTTGGCTTGGTTTCTCCCAAACTGCTCGATCACTCTTGACCATTTCATTACCATCTATAACTAATTCATTTAAAAATACTCATTAATTGTTCATCTCGATTTTTCCAAAGGCAACTAATTCATTATGTCCAACTTCTTGCTCATGTGATGGCAAATTTGTAACCAAAAACACTTAAACAAATAAGTCTTGTCTAATTTATAATATTGAACATTTTTATTACCTTAATCCATTCCACATATACTTCAATGTATACCTTCATGATAAAATGTGCACACATGTTTTACTTCAAGATATTTAAATATTTGCCAATTTTAAATACAGTATTTTTGTATCACATTTATATATATTGCAACATTAAAGATGCCACCATCATCTATTGCATTTCTACCCTCAATGAATTTAATTTAGTGGGGAATTCATTATAGAACTAAAGAATTTTCTAATGAAGGAGAGATTCTTCAAAGTATGAAAAAACTTGAAGAGAATATGAGAAAATGTGCTCGTGATAAAACAAGAAAAAAATCATAAACATCTAAGAATTCAGTAGTATCATCATTAGAAAATGTATTTTCAAGATAAATAGAATAAGACTAGTATATAAATTAACTTAGAATGTATTAATTATATACTTTAACCATTCATACCTAAACCTCTTCCATTATATTAATTTTTTATAGAAAATAAAAATGGGTAAGGGAGAAGAATAAATTTACTTCTACAAGAATCAACAATAGCTTTGGATCTAGGACAAAAGTAATTTTATTTGAAGTAATATCCCCATGAGGAGAAAAAGATGATCAAACATGTAACCATTTTTAAAGAACTTAAATATTAGTTTATACTAAAAAAATTAGTGGATTTTTTATTTGCAAAGGAATTTTTAGAGTGGAAGAGATAAGACAGAAGAAGCAATTGTTGAGTGTGAAACTATCTTTTGTCCCTTAAATCAAAGAGAATGAATATTACATGATTTTCATTGCATGTACGAATGGATGGTAATCAAGATGGGCAAGGACAAAGACTATCTACTGCTACCAGCCCTGCACCCATGGTTTATGATAGGCAATTTTATATTCATATAATTTGTTTCTCGGTAGATTCTTGGTAAGCTAGGAAAGATGGTGGTGTAGGTTTTTAGGGTTGTTTTAAGAATTGATTATGTGGGGCTGTTAATGATAGAATCTTATTTGACCATGGCTTTTAGGGTGGTTATAAGAATTGATTATGTGGGTTTATTAATGATTATTTTATTTAATTAGGAGAGAGAGTTAAAGGTGGTGCAATTTTTTTAGGGTTTTAAGAGGAATTGATTATGTGGGTTTCTTATAGAAAGAGTTTTATTTGATTAGGAGAAGGTCAATGATGATGCAAGTTGTTAGGGTTGTTATATGAATTGATTATGTGGATCTTTTATTGAAATAGTTTTATTAGACTATTAATAGTATTTAAAGATGTTATCAAATGATTTACAACTATCTTCTTTCTTCTTGGTAGCCATCTTCTGCCTTCTTCTTTCCTTGACAATCTTCTTTATAGGCCACTTTACCTTCTTCCTCATTGGCCGAACCCAAACATATTCTTTGTTTCTATCCTCAAGCCATTCCATCACCCTATTCTTACACTTATTGATATCTCTTCTCAAATCTATCATTTCCTTGTCAACCTTTGCATCTTGTCTTGCCATTTTGGCTTTTATATGGTCTTTTCTTTCAAAACTTTCTTTCTTCATATGCTACTGCATATTTCAATTTCCTCTCTTGTCTTTGTGATAACACACCTAGGGATTCTCTCCTTTTACTCTACTCAGTCTTTTGGTACCCAATCTACAACACACATAACTCTCTAAGAATACATGAACATCATTTGCATACTTCTCCCAAATGATGGGGATGCCAAGCTGATACCCAAACACATTGAATACACAAGAACTTATAACCAAATCACAAGGAAATAATGATAGCTAGTTTCTACAGGGTTCTTGTCATTACTATGACAGGAACAGAACATAGAGTAACTAAATTCTATAAAAAAAAAATATTGGAAACATGAACTATGGATAATTGAACTGATCAAATAGCACCATGTTTGCATAAAGACCGAGAGACAACATTATCAATCAACAATACAAATATTTAAAAAGTTTTGAACACCAAAACCTTAACTTTATTACTGCACATCATATGATGATGATAACATTCAATGATAGATGTCTACATTCAAATATTTGGCCATACACCTGTTTGACAGACTTCATCTATGTATTTTTCTATGCCTCTGCAACTCACTAATGATATTGCACTTCTTTTAGATGTCTCTACACACCTCCTCTTCTACTTGTCACTCTCATAGCACTAACTACTATCTTTTTACTAGCTTATTTACTCCTTACATTTCCTGTCATTTTTCTACCTTTTATGTGCTCAGGTATCCTCTTTTATTTCCCTCAATATATTCTTCTCTGATTATCCTTCTGCTTTCTTATCACTGGGCCATCCTCGGCCTGTATTCGGCCATTAATTTCTTTTCTCCCATATGGCCTCTCGCCTTTCTATGTTGCAACAATTTTATAAAGGGTTTGCTCTGTTCCCAAAATTGATCAACTTTCTCTAGATTCGAATCGAGACTTTCGTCCCTATCCTAAATAAAACTGAACTGTTTGACCTCTCTGGCCTCTTTTGACCCCCCATCCTTCAACCTTTGTTTACCCATTTTATCTCTTGGTTTGGTTTCTCCCAAACTGCTCGATCACTCTTGACCATTTCATACCACTCATAACTAATTCATTTAAAAATACTCATTAACTGTTCATCTCCATTTTGCCAAAGGCAACTAATTCATTATGTCCAACTTCATGCTCACGGGTTATTCACTATGCATCTAAGAACTAGTCTTAAAGTATTTACTATCTTCTCAAACCAAAAAATTCCACTCCTTGATATTGCTCTTGATGTACTTGATAATTATATTCTCCCACCCATTAACATGGTTCTTGTAAGAAGTATCAAAATTTTGACACCATAAATGTAACAATATCAAAATTATTTATTAAATATATTAAAAAGTTTCTATATATCTAAATGAAACCTTTCAAAAATAGAGTACCTTGGAGTTTCTCCACATGTGAAGTTTCTACACATGTGAAAGAGAACCAAGTTTCAATGTCAAAAACATTGACAACAATTGTAAATCCCACCTAAGTACTATGGAAAGCAAGTTAAAATTTTTGTCTTCTATATTAGTATCCCAATCTTCAAGAAGCTTTCTCTTCAGATCATATTTTCTAGTCACATTCTTATAAAAGTTAACATGGATTTAGAATTATACTTGAAACTTCACTTCCACTTAAGATATAATAAAATGTGTGAAATTTTATACGCCAAAAATAAAAATTCTATGCATTAACATACATTTTATATAATGATTGCACACAAAAAAGAAATAAAGTTTGAATGGCATTGCCAACATATTGAATATAATTTAATTTCCCATTTTTTAACAAGGCATTCCACTAATTTACTAGAAAATGAATGAATAGAATATGTTCATTTATTTGACTACCAACTACATTTAATAACCAAATTGTAGTCTACTTGAGCTTATGAACTCGTTGTATCATCTAATTCAACAACCATGTGATAGTAGCTTCCTCTTAACATGGTTTTTCAAACATTCTAAAATGAGATCATTGCATATTACATTGTAGCAACTAAGTTTGTTGTAATGCCACTTATTATCACTTTCAATAGTAGAGGTACCCACTAATTTATTTTAGTTAGCACCCTTTTTATATGACCATATGAATACACTGGGTCATAATGATTTGCAAAACAAATTTTGAAATTATAAAATGGACGTTATCTTCTTCATAAGTATGAGAGCATCATCATAAAAAAAAATTTTAAAAAAAAAGTGTTTTAAATTATATTTAATAAAAAACTTAAAATTTAAGAGTCAAACAACTTAATTTTTAGAGCATAATTTTACATAAAAATTGATGTTTTCATGAATTACTTTTTTTTATACATTGTCAAAAAATTCATATTGGAATTATCCTTACTTTCTTCTACGAAAAATAGAATGGTAAAAATATAACTTCAGTTGAATAAGTCCCATTGGTGCCAACCTAATTAATGTTTCGATATGTTGTAGAGAGTATATAAGGAAATATAAATCTAGTTTGTGAAGTGTGGTTCTTGTTGAGTTGTACAAAATAATCAAGTGATAAGTCAGTTGAATATGAAATGTCTGAAATCAATATGACAGAATAATTGTGCTACAAAAAGGACTGCAACTTCAGCATATGCCAGATGCTAGAACTACTATAGCAGTTCATGTTACATCTTTCATTGCAATATTCATCTACTTTGTTATGAGATAGTTTGTCTTCTTAGAAAGTCTTTTGTATCTTTTCCTAGGGTAGTGTACCTCATCTTGTAAGTCATTTTGATATTTGTGAGCTTCCTTAGCAATGAGCCTGAACCAAATATTGTTAGTTTTGTTTCATATAGTGTGGGTTAACTCTAACTATGGTTTTTTCCTCCTTGGGTTTTCCACGTAAAAATCTTAGTGTTATTATGTGGTGCATGTTTTTATTTTGTTCTTTCTTTTAGTAGATTTAATATAATGATTAAATATTCAACGAATGTTAAGTTTTAGGTAATATTTATTCACCCCTCCCCCAAGCATCCAAGTGTGTTCAACAATAAATATGTAGGTCATACATCATATGAGTGTCTAGAAAACCAATCTACTATTCAAGAGAGAGGTGTTCATGTGGCTCAAGGTGAAGAGGAGGAAGAGGTAAAATAAGTTGTGGTTTATGAAGATTCACCTCAATTTGGTGAATCGCTTAAGTTGATGAAGTGAACATTACACAAACCCAATAATGAAGTCATAAACCACCTCAAAGGAATAATCTGGTTAGAACAACGTGCAAGAGTGGAGAAAAGTGTTGCAAGGTTGTCATAGAAAATGGGAGTATAGACAAACTTGTCTCAATGGAGATGGTGAAAAAACTAGGCTTAAAAAAGGTAGTGCATCCTACTCCTTACAAAGTATTATGGTTGCAAAGGGGGCATCATCTCTTGGTAAATGAACAATGCAAGGTGGATTTCTAAATAGGAACTTAAAAATATTAGGTTGTATCTGGTGTTATGCCCATGGATGTTTTTCACATTCTGCATTGGAGACCTTAGCAATATGACATGAAGGCTATGCATGAAGGGAGACACAATACTTATATACTTTTGATAAAGATAGAAGAAAGAATACTCTTACACCCCTTAAATAAGAACATATTAATGTCGAACCAAGCTAAAAATTTCTACTAATGAGTGGTAAGTAGTTCTTACAACAAATGAAGAAGTAAGAGGTAAAATTCGCTTTGATAGGCAAGCCTAGAAGTTTAGTCACTAGTACAAAGTTGATTGATTTGCCTCAAGAAGTTGAAGATATGGAATAAGTATGTATACATGGTAGTGGATGATCCACCTAATGATTTACCCCCATTGAGAAGTATCGTCCATCATATAGACTCGATTCAAAAAGAAAATCTTCCAAATAAGGCAGCTTACAACATAAATCCAAAAAGAATGAAGAAATCAAGAAGAACGTGCAATAATTGTTGGAGAATGGACTAATAAGAGAAATTTTAAGTTCTTGTGTTGTTCCAACAATTTTGAGTCCTACGAAGGATAAAGGTTAGATAGTATATGCACAAATTTTACATAAATCAACAAAATCACTATCAAGTATAGATTCTCTTTGCCAAGATTTGATGATTGTTGGATTTTTTGAGTGGGGCCAAAAAAATTTTGAAGATACAATTGAAAAGTAGTTATCATCAAATTATAATTAGAGATGATGATGTGAGGAAAATAGCCTTTAGGACAAATAATGGTCTCTAGGAATGGCTAGTTACACCATTTGGCTTAACCAATGTCCCAAGCACTTTCATGAGGCTTATGGTGAAGTGCTAAAAGCTTTCACAAGTAAGTTTGTCATAGTATATTTGTATGAAATCTTGGTACATAGTCAATCAAAGGAATAACATCTTAGGGATTTAAGAATGGTATTAGACAAGTTGCATTAAGAGAAGCTACTAATCAATTTTAACAAGTGTACTTTCTCGAAGTTAGAATTGATCTACTTGAGGTTTGTGATCTCACAAGAAGGGTTGAAAATGGACAAGGAGAAGATAAAGGAAATCATAGAATGGCCTACTCCTAGGAGTATCTTTGAGGTAAGAAGCTTTCATGGTTTGGCTAGATTCTATAGAAAATTCATAAGGAATTTTAGTGGGATTAGTTCTCTAATATTGAATACAATTAGATGAGATAAGAAGGTATTTCATTGGACTAAGACTACTAATAAAAAATTTCAGACACTTAATAAGAAGATAATAGAGGAACCTATCTTATGTTTACTTAATTTTACTAAGCTTTTTCAAGTTGAATGTGATGCTAGTAGGACTGTTATAGGTAATGTTTTGAGTCAAGATTTAAGGCCTATTGTTTACTTCAGTGAAAATCTTAATGATGCAAAGAAGAGGTATTCAACATATGATCAAGAGTTTTATACCATCATATAAGCTATGCATCAATAGAGGCATTATCTCATTCCTACAGAGTTTGTTTTGTTCATTGATAATCATTCTTTAAAGTTTATGAGTAGTCAACATAAGTTGAGCCAAGACATGTCAAATTGATTGAATTTTTATAAATTTTTTATTTTTTTAATCTATGTGATCTCAAATGGAATGCAAATAACAAGTAAAAGTACTCAAAATCACAAATCAAACCAACAATCAAAATTAGGCTAAAATAGATTAAACACGCATATTATTTAATAAAATGAATCTATATTAAACCTCTCATTGTGTAGATTTACCCAAGATATTTGGTAGGATATGTCCTCACTCAAGCTTTTAGTAGCATAACAACACTCCAATTCAAAATGGGTGAGATTCATTAAAAACAGTTAAGTTTGGGATGTATAGGTTGTTGGATGAGATTGGATTAATGGTTGAGATTGGAGAATGAAGATAAAGGGTTAATGATGAAGGATAGGAATAAAGGAATTGAAAATTCCTTTTGGGGTACTTGAAGGAACAAGCCCATGTACTTTTTTAAGAAGCCCATGTGCTTGATGTGATGGGAGAAGTTGACCTCCCTTAATCAAAGATTAAGTGTGTGCATATACTTAGTGCAGGGGATTGGGAGGAGATTAGGATTAGGAGAGTTGGAGGATGCAAGTGGATGAGGGAAAATAGGATTTTTTAATTACTTTTAATTCAAAATTGTAGAAAAGTGGAGATGATTATTTAATTAAATAAACATGGAGTTTTATTTAATTAAGTAGATGACTAAGTGAAGATATAGATGAAATAGTTAAATTAAATAAATTCATTCACCTAAAAGGATGGAGGAATAAATGGATAAATTTAACCAAATAGTAATGATCAAATTTAGTTGTCTATATTTTTCCCCTCTTTGAGAAGGTGTTACGAAGTAACATCGTTACAAAGAAGATTAAGACATACAACTTTGAACAAAATGGTTAGACTAGGGAAGCTACCTGAGTCATTCAAAAGAGTGACTAGGAGGAAAGATGATGGGAGATGCGGATGAGGATAAGAATGTGTACAAGGAAAAGTGATCTCTAAAGAAATACTAATAACAAGTAAAAGCACTCAAATCAAAAATTAAATAAATAATCAAGATTAGGCTAAAAGAGATCAAACAAGGATATAGTTTTAAAAAATTAAAACTATATTAAACATCTCATTATGTAATTTTGCCCAAAATGTTTGGTTGGATGTGTGCTCACTCAAGATGTTAGTAGCATAATGGTTGTCCAATGTAAAATGGGTGAGATTCATAAAAATGGGCTAAGTTTGGGATATATGTAGGTTTTTGGATGAGACTAGATGATTGGTTGAGCTTAGAGAATAAAGATCAAGGGAGAAGGATGAAGGAGAGGAATAACAAAATGAAAAATTACTTTTGGGGTACTTGAAGGGACAAGGTCATGTTCTTGATGTGATGGGAGGATTTGACCTCACCTAATCAAAGAATAAGTCTATGCATATTCTATTGGCAACAAGGCAGAAAACTGAGAGTGGGGGTGAATCAATTTTCTCAAAATCTTTACTTAACTCAAACACAATTTTAAATCTAATAATTAACAATGAAAGAATAAATCAACATCACATCAATAACACACATAACACCAAGATTTTTGACATGGAAAACTCGATCAAGGAAAAACCCATGGTGGGAACCTACCAACAATATGATGATACCTTGTTATAGGTATATGAAATATTATAATGAAGAATGCACATACATTCAGGCACACTGCCTAGAGCTCACTACTCAAAAACAATAACAAAAAGGGCCCTACAACCCAGGAAGATTCATTGTATAAAAAGATTCATATTACATCTAGAAGACAATGAACTGATAGAATAACATCTTCTCATGCTTGGTTACAGTTATAGTTAAGCATATATCCTTCTCTTTCTCACCTCTTCACACTTCTTCCCACTACTTCACTACTTTTGAAAGATAAAAGAATTATCCACACAAAAATACCTCTCACATGAGCATTACATTTATTTATACATATCATTAACCTACCTTTCATGGTCAGCTCAACACACATGACAAATTACAAAGATATAACCATACACACTACAATATTACATGTGAACCAAAATAATGTCAGCTAAGTCATAGTGTGGACCTAAATCAACACCTCAAACATGAAACACCTCCGAGAATTATGCCTCAAACATCCGCAACACGCTACAATCATCATGTTGGCCAAGAACATGAAGAAAACCACAGAACTAAAGAAAGTCATCAATAACATGCACAACAATCAATGTGGACCGCCGACACAAATAGCACACGATCTAGAAACATCCATAAGAATCATGAATTACCACATAGACAACTGCAACAACAACACTCACTAGAATCTCCATCATCTTTATACCGAACTTCAAGAACACTAACTGCAATGATTGTCAAATTGAAAGATTCACTTGTAGACCTCCAAATCATGAACCATCTGAATTGAGGACACACCATAATATCCCAAACACTTTTCCTAGTATGCAAACAAAAATATTGTAACACTGAGTAATGCGAAGAAAAATCCATAACACTGATCAACACTGAACAACTAAAAAACCAATAGCAGTACTGAATCTCATAACTCGATCAGATCTCCATGCAGTCCATTGAAACTTAAGGTGAATCAACTAGAGATACTTATCTCAAAACCCTTTAATCCACAACAACTCATATACTATACACTGGCCAAACCAACTCACTTAATCTGACTACGACACTAGAACATACAAAGCAATATGTTGACAACAATGACAACACATCACTGAAACACATGTTTAACATTATCCCAACAATCTCCAACAATTTCCTCATTTGGCATTGATGGCAACATATGATGTGAAAAACAATTAATGACAAAGAAAGAAAATCTCTCAACAATTTCCCTCACAATACAAATATTCTCTCCACCTTAGATCATTACATAGTTTTTCATGTGAATCTCTCCCCCTTTGACATAAATGCAAAAGGCACATATTTTCACACCACAAAATTATAAAAACTCGCAAATTTGAACATAAACACTAACTACTTTCCCTGGGTAGTAGCCACCGCTCGTCAATTTGAATCACAAGATATGACTATGAAATCCATCGGATTGATGCAAATCCATGCATCTTAGTTCTTATCAAGAGGGGCAATCACCCCTAGCTTCTCTTTGAGATACTCAAAAGTATCCTTAGGAAAAGGCTTCATGAAGATATTTGCAATTTGTTCCTTTGTAGATACACACTCCAATTCAACTTCCTTCCCATTCACCTTTTCTCTCAAGAAATGGAACTTGATTGATATATGCTTAGTCTTGGAATGCAACATTGCATTCTTAGAAATGATGATAGCACTTGAATTATCATAGTATATACCAGTAGGCTCATCATAAATAAATCTGATATCCTTTAACATCTGCTTCATCCATACCACCTAAGTACAGTTGCTAGCAACAACAATATACTCAACCTCTACAGTACATAAAGAAATAACATTCTACTTATTACTCATCCAAGAAGCCAATCTCTTTCCCAATAAAAAATGCACCACCATGAGTACTGTTGGTATTTTGGTATGGTTTTGTCATTGATGTCAACACCTACTAAATACACCTACTTTGGAGATCCAGCAACATTCACCAGCAAACAATAAACTATGCAACAGTTGCCGGTATATGATTAACTGGCAAGATATAATGTTCACCAGTACCTGGAATGACATGGAAGACAATTGGTAATATCGAAGACATCATGTGGACACTTTATTTTGAATTAATAATCATTGGTATCTTCTTTTTTGCATATTTGCTTTTACCAGCAAATAGGTCCAAGTTATCTAGGGTTACACTAGCAGGTTTATCTTTTCCAGATCAGCATGGCACACTATGGAGATGATTTAATATTGTTGTAAATGCATTAAGCTGACATGTTCAATCGGTTATTGCATCGGATATTGTATTTTTTGTAAAATATTTTTATTGTAATATCTTGTAGAGCCGACCTACTAAAATTGGTCTTAGGGTATGGTATAAATGTAAGATCTTATTTGTAAGATCAAGTGTGGAATGTGAAAAAGATTCAAGTGAAAGTATATGCGAGATAAAGCGAAGGCATACATGAAGACATCATTTGAAGGTGAAGTTAGGTTTTTGTAGAAGCATATCAACATTACATCGGTACTGAATTCAGCATATGAAGATGCAATTTTGTGCAGTACATTCTTATTGGATTTAACCATCCAACTGTAGTCAGTGTGACTCCCATTTGAGAAGTGAGCTCTAGGCTGTTGGCCTTTCTGCATGTGCAGACCCCTCTTGTACACTTACTATCTATAGTAGTATCATTTTATTGTGGGTAAGGTTTCCCACAATGGTTTTTCCCTTATAGGGTTTCCACGTACAAATATTGGTGTCATGTGTTGTGGATGACTTTGTGCTTATGTTTCATGCATTAATTCTTACCGGTATAGCAATTTACTATTAACACTGTCTACCAACATACTTAACTGATTTACCGGTATTAAGCATTAGGTTGGTTAATAAGTTTTTGATTTGAATTTATTAGACAACTGATTCACCCCCCCCCCTCTCAGTTGTCTCCGGGACCTACAATTGGTGTCAGAGCCTAGTCCTCTTTTTGCAGAAGTTTAACAACTTGAGGAGATCCAATGTCTACTAATTATTTCAGAAAGGATAGTCCTAAACTTGATGGAACCAACTATGGGATATGGAAAATCAGAATGGAGACACATCTAAATTGCATTGGTAAAGACATCTAGGAAGTTACTAAGAATGGTTATACTGTTGCTGTAGCTGGTCAGACTGCTCCCACTACTTTAGCTAAAGATGAAGAAAATGATTGCAAAGCAAGAGAAGCACTTTTGAGCACATTATCAGATCAACAAATCATGGGATTATCAGATAGGTCCACTGCAAAAGCTATTTGGGATCATTTGGAAAAACTGAATGAAGGGGATTCCATAGTCAAAATTGCAAAACTTGAAAGCTTCTAAGTCAGGTATGAACATCTGAAAATGGAAGAAGATGAAAGGATTTTTGCTTTTATGGAAAGAGTAAATGAAATTGTTTTGGGTATCAAATGTTGTGGAGGAACCTTGAGTGAAGATGAGATTGTTTCAAAAATCTTAAGAGGTTTGCCACCGGCATATAAAATGAAGGTTACTGCTATAAATGAGTTGAGAACAATGCCTAATACATCAGTAACTAGGGATACATTGATTGGAAAACTTTCAGCTTTTGAAATTGAGGAATTTGGTCTTGTTACTACTATAAAAATTGATTTGGCCTTCAAAGCATCAACATCATCTGCTTCACCCTTTGACAAATCAGACTGGCGAGCCTTTTATGCAAGAGAACTTGAAGAAACCAGGAAGGAGAATGAAGAGCTTGAAGAACTTGAAGCACTATTTGCAAGAAAAATGCCAAAAGGCCCAATTGGAAGTAAGTATGAAGGTAAAGCACCCTTTAAATGTTTTAACTGCAATAAGATTGGTCATATGGCTTCAAGATGCCCTGATAGACATGCTAGACTAAGAGAAGAAGCTAGAAGAACATACAAACCTAATCCTGAATATCAGAGATACAGATTTAAGAAAAACAAAGATAAATCTTGTTACATTACTGATGAAGGTGTGACTGATGATTCTGATGAGGATCCAGCAGACAATGGATGGGTCTTTGTTGCTATAACAAAAGATCAACTGGTACCTATTGCTCAACCGGTAGAACAAGCCCTAGTAGCTAAAGTTGAATCAAAGGATGAATGGATTATTGACTCAGGATGCTCACATCACATGACTGGAGACAAAGGTAAATTCTTGAACTTTCAAGAATACAATGGAGGTTTAGTAAGATTCGGAGATGACAAAGCCTGTTCAATCAAAGGTAAGGGTTCAATATCTCTTGATGGTAAACATAACACTGACAATGTCTACTATGTTGAAGGATTAAAACATAATCTTTTAAGTGTTGGTCAATTAGTTGAAAAAGGTTTTCAGTTACAATTTAAAAATGGAAAATGCAAAATCATGAATAGAACTGGTTTGGAAATTACAACCGGTAATCAGACTAGAGGTAATATCTTTCATTTGAATAACAGTGAAAAGGCATGCTTAATTGCACATATAGATGAAAGTTGGTTATGGCATAAAAGACTGTGCCATGTAAATTTTGATTGCATGGTAAAAATCAGTACTTCTAAGGCAGTTAGAGATCTACCTAAAATTGTGAAACCTCAAAATACAATTTGCAAGGAATGTCAATTTGGAAAACAAGTTAGAGCTAGTTTCAAAAGTATTCTAGAAAAATCCAATACTGCCCTTGATTTAATTCATACTGATTTATGTGGTCCAGCCAGAACTAAAAGCTTACAAGGTGATAGATATTTCATGCTAATTATTGATGATTATTCTAGAATGTGTTGGGTTACTTTTCTCAGAGAAAAATCAGAAGCACATGGGAAGTTCAAACTATTCAAAGCAATGGTTGAAAATGAAACTGGTAAGAAAATTAAATGTTTAAGATTAGATCAAGGAGGAGAATTCACATCTAAAGATTTTAATACATTTTGTGAAGTAAATGGAATCAAAAGACAGTTATCAGCACCTCGGACACCACAACAGAATGGAGTTGTTGAAAGAAAAAATAGAACTATTTTGGATGCAGCAAGAAGTATGTTATTAGAAGCAAATCTACCACATGTATACTAGAGAGAGGCAGTAAGCACTACTGTCTATACATTCAACAAATTTCACATCAAAGGTGAAACCGGTAATACCCCTCATGAACTATGGTTTGGTAATACTCCTACTCTTAAGTATTTCAGAATTTTTGGAAGTAAATGTTATATTAGAAGAGATGAGTATATTAGCAAGTTTGATCCTAGAAGTGATGAAGGAATATTTCTTGGTTATTCATCTAAGAGTAAAGCATATAGATGTTTTAATAAAAGATTATAGAAAATTGTTGAGAGTACAAATGTAAAGATTGATGAACAATTCAGAGGAACTTCAAGGTATATAGACTCTGAACCGGAAACATAAATTATGACAAATGGACCTACAATAAATCCATCGGTACAGAATGATGATCCAGTTACTCCGGTATCATCAGAGGATTCCATAGTAATTGAAGAACAACAATAGACTAAGACACCCCGGTATGTAAGACTGAATCATTCTGAAGATCAGATAATTGGAAGCAAATTTAAAGGAGTCATGACAAGAGGAAGATTGGCAAATGAAGAGGTATGTCTTATTTCTCAAATTGAACCATTATCTATCAATGAGGCATGTGAAGATGAATTTTGGATTAAAGCTATGGAAGAAGAATTAGGACAAATTGAGAAAAATAATACTTGGACATTAGTTCCCCGGCCTAAAAATAAAAATGTAATTGGAACCAAATGGGTATTTAGAAACAAACTCAATGAAGATGGTAAGGTTGTTAGAAATAAAGCAAGACTAGTGTGTAAGGGATATTCTCAAAAAGAAGGAGTTGATTACAATGAAACCTTTGCACCGGTAGCCAGAATTGAGGCAGTTAGATTATTCTTGGCTTTTACAACTCACAAGGATTACAAAGTTTATCAAATGGATATTAAATGTGCATTTTTGAATGGAGATCTTGAAGAGGAAGTCTATATTGAACAACCTGATGGATTTTCCTTGACAGATGACAATGATATGGTTTGCAGATTAAGAAAATCTCTGTATGGATTAAAACAGGCTCCAAGAGCTTGGTATGCAAGATTGGATAAGTATCTTTTAAAGATTGGTTTTACTAAAGGAAATGCAGATAGCAATTTATATTACAAAGTAACTAATGATGACATCTTGATTATTGAAGTATTTGTTGATGATATAATCTTTGGAGGAGAAGATGAATTATGCAAAGAATTTTCTCTTGAAATGTAGCAAGAATTTGAAATGTCTATGATCGGAGAAATAAAATTCTTTTTAGGATTGCAGATTTTATAGACTGATAAAGGCATATTTTTTAGTCAATCTAAGTACTTGAAAGAACTACTTAAGAAATTTGGGATGGAGAACTCTAAACCAATAAGCACACCTTTGACTACAAATGACAAATTATCTCAAAGGGATGAATCTACACCTGTTAATCCAACTAGATACAAATCTATGATAGGAGGTTTACTATATTTGACACAAACCAGACCTGATATTATGAATGCAATATGTATAGTTTCTAGATTTCAGAATAATCCTAGGGAAAATCATGAATCAACAGTAAAAAGGATTTTCCAGTACTTACAAGGCACAACAAATCTTGGATTATGGTATCCTAAAGTTCAAAATTTTGATCTATATGCATACATAGATGCAAATTGGGCAAGATATGTGGATGATAGAAAAAGCACCACTGGAGGAGCATTCTTTCTTGGAAAGAGATTAGTTTCTTGGTTAAGTAAGAAACAGAGTTGTACATCTTTATCAATAGTAGAATCAGAATATGTTACAACAACAACAAACTGTACACAGGTACTTTGGCTTAAGCAAATGTTGATAGACATAAAGGTAAAATGCAAGGAACCTATTACTATATATTGTGATAACACTGCAGCAATTGATATATCTAAGAATCTAGTATTACATTCTAAAACAAAACATGTTTCTTTCAAACTGAATTTTCTAAGGGAAAAAGTTGAAGAAAAGGAGATAAAACTGGTTTATGTGAATACTAAAGAACAACTTGCAGATATTTTCACAAAACCTTTGCCTAAGGAAACTTTTGAGTATCTCAGAGATCAGCTCGGAGTCATACCTCCACCGGTAGAGACTTAGATAGTTGATGATTGTCATCATTCGACATAATTAAATGGACAAATCTTTTATTCTGGTATTTGATGAGGAGGCTACTTCTCAGGGGGAGTAGTTGGTATTTTTGTATGGACTTAAATTTTGTAGCTTTGGCATTTGATGTCAAAGGGGGAGAGATATATGGAAAAACACATTATCAATTGAGGAGAGATATCTATGGTGAAAATTGGTACATGATAACATAAAATAACTCATGTTGCTTCCAAGGGGAGAGATTGTCACTTTGAGGAGATTGTTGGTTTTACACTTGGCATTTCTGTTTTGGCACTTTGATGGTTTTTCCATCTTGTGTTTCCATCAATGCCAAAGGGGGAGATTGTTGGTATTTTGGTATGGTTTTGGCATTGATGTCAACACCTACTAAATACACCTACTTTGGAGATCCAACAACATTCACTGGCAAATAGTAAACTGTGCAACAGTTACTGGTATATGATTAACCGGCAGGATATAATGTTCATCGGTACCTGGAATGACATGGAAGACACTTGGTAATATTGAAGACACCATGTGGACACTTTATTTTGAAGTAAAAATTATTGGTATATTCTTATTTGCATATTTTCTTTTACCGGCAAATAGGTCCAGGTTATCTAGGGTTACACCAGCAGGTTTATCTTTTCCAGATCAGCATGGCACACTATGGAGATGATTTAATATTGTTGTAAATGCATTAAGATGACATGTTCAATCAGTTATTGCATCGGATATTGTATTTTTTGTAAAATGTTTTTATTGTAATATCTTGTAGAGCCGACCTACTAAAATTGGTCTTAAGGTATGGTATAAATGTAAGATCTTATTTGTAAGATCAAGTGTGGAATGTGAAAAAGATTCAAGTGCAAGTATATGTGAGATAAAGAAAAGGCATACATGAAGACATCATTTGAAAGTGAAGTTAGGTTTTTGTAGAAGCATATCAGCATTACACCGGTACTGAATTCAGCATATGAAGATGCAATTTTGTGCAGTACATTCTTATTGGATTTAACCATCCAACTGTAGTCAGTGTGACTCCCATTTGAGAAGTGAGCTCTAGGCTGTTGGCCTTTCTGCATGTGCAGACCCCTCTTGTACACTTACTATCTGCAGTAGTATCATCTGATTATGGGTAAGGTTTCCCACCGTGGTTTTTCCCTTACAGGGTTTCCACGTACAAATATTGGTGTCATGTGTTATGGATGACTTTGTGCTTATGTTTCATGCATTAATTCTTACCAGTATAGCAATTTATTGTTAACATTGTCTACTGGCATACTTAACTAATTTACCGGTATTAAGCATTAAGTTGGTTAATAAGTTTTTGGTTTGAATTTATTAGACAACTGATTCACAACCACCCCCCCTCTCAGTTGTCTCCAAGACCTACAAGTACTCTTTCGGTCATCAACATCACCTACCCTATCAACATTTGTAAAAGAACTCACAGTGAAATCATCATCTTTAGGATGCCACAAACCGAAATCAATTGTGCCTTTCAAATATCTAAAAATCATTTTCACAGGAACAACATGAGATTCCTTAGGATCAGCTTGAAATCTAGCAACAAGACAAACATCATTCATGATATCAGGTCCAGTTTGAGTTAAATATAACAATCCACCAATCATAGATATGTATCTAATCTAATTTTCTTTAGGGGATTTGTCATACTTTGTCAACTTACATTCGGTCACCATAGGAGTACAAACTGGATTTGAATCATCTAAACCAAACTTCTTCAACAATTCCTTCACATACTTGGATTGAGATGTGAAAATACCTTTATCTGACTATGTAATTTGCAATCCCAAAAATAATTCCATATCACCAATGATAGACATCTCAAACTCATTATGCATTTCACCAGCAAACTTCTTGCACAAACTATCATTCCCTCCAAAAATAATGTCATAAAAAAAACTTCAACAATCAAAATGTTATCATTATCAATCTTTAATTATAGATTACTATCAACAATACCTTTATTATATACAATCTTCAACAAATACTTATCCAATCTGGCATACCAAGCTCTTCGGGCTTGTTTCAAACTATACAGTACTTTCTTAAATCTGCAAACCATATCTTCTTGATCTGTCAACTAAAATCCATCTGGTTTCTCAATACAAACTTCCTCTTCCAACTCACCATTAAGAAAGATTGACTTGACATCCATCTGATAAAATTTGAAATCTTTGTAAGCAGCATAAGCAATAAATAATCTAACAGTTTCAATTCTTGCCACTATAGAAAAAGTATCCTCAAAGTCAATTCCTTCCATCTGAGAATATCCCTTACAAACAAGTCTTTCTTTATTCCTAACAACTTCACCTTTTTTCATCCAATTTGTTTCAGAAGACCCATTTAGTTCCAATTACATTTTTATCCTTAGGTCTAGGACCAAGAATGCATGTATTATTCTTTTCGATTTGGTTCAATTCTTCTTTCATTTCTTTAACCCAATTTTCATCTTTGCATGCTTCGTTGACATCTTTATGTTAAAACTTAGAAATCAAGCAATATTCTTCAGCAACTCTTCTTCTAGTCATCACACCTTTATTCTTATCTCTTATGATCTAATTTTATGGATGACTCAACCTTACATACCTGGGAGTCTTAGGATTTTCTTGAACTTTATACTCTTGAGTTCTTTCTTCTGCACTAGCACTGGCTTCTCCTTGATTTTCTATCTTTTCTGGAACAATCTGAATTTGATTCTAGGTCTGCAGTTTATTTCCTTTGTCAAAGATATCATTATGATCATCAGAGTCATGTCCGCAAAGATTTGATTTGTCTCTCATTTCCTTCATTAGCTTTCACATTAGCAATTTCAACTGTCTTTATCAATCTCTTATTCTAATACTGGTAGGCCTTTCTCTTAGTAGAATAACCAAGAAAAATTCCTTCATCACATCTAGCATCAAACTTCTCTAGATCTTCATCTCTTTTAATATAGTATTTAATTCTAAAAATTCTGAAATATCTAATAGTTGGAACATGACCAAACCATAACTCATACGGAGTCTTACCAGTATCACCTTTGATATGCACCCAGTTAAGAATGTATACAGTAGTACTCATAACTTCTTTCCAATAGATATGTGGAACATTTCCTTCCAACATCATGGTTCTGGTAGCTTCCTAAATTGTTATATTCTTCCTCTCCACAACACCATTCTGCTGAGGAGTTCTAGGTGCAGATAATTGTCTCTTCACTCCATGCATTGAACTCACCGAAAGTGAATTTACCACCTCTATCAGATCTCAGACACTTTGGTTGTAAACCAATCTTGGTCTCAACCATGGCTTTGAAAATCTTGAACTTCTCCAAGGTTTCAGACTTATCTCTTAACAAAGTAACCCACATCATCCTTGAATAGTCATCAATCAACAACATGAAATACCTATCTCCATGCAAGCTTCTCACTCTACAAGGACCACACAAATCAATATGCACAAGATCCAATAATCCATTAGAACAAATATTGTTTTCCCTTAAAATTAACACTTGTCTACTTCCCTAACTAACATTCTTTACATACCAGATTAGAAGGCTTTACCAACTTAGGAAGATCTCTCACTTCTTGAGTAGAACTTAACTTAAGCATGCAATCAAAATTCACATGACATGTCCTTCTATGCCATAACCAACTTTCATCAATATGAGAAATCAAACAACTTTTACCACTAGCATTCAAGTGAAAGACATTACCTTTAGTCTTTGCCCCTGATGCAATCTCATTTTTAGAACAACTTAAGATTCTACACTTGTCATTCTTGAATTGTAAATCATATCCCTTGTCAACCATCTATCCAACACTCAAAATATTATGCTTTATACCTTCTACATACAAGACATCATCAGTATTATGCTTACCATCAAGAGAAATGGAACATCTACCATGGATTATACCAACTTTGTCATCACCAAATCTTACTACATGACTATCATACTTGTCCATACTCACAAACTTAGTCTTATCACCTATCATATGATGAGAGTAGCCACTATCAATAACCCATTCATATTTCTCTTCAACTTTAGAATTCAAAGCTTTCTCCTCATTAATGCAGCTAGCAGAATCAGTAGGCACTAGATCATCTTCCTTGATAGCAATAAATACCCATTCATCATCACTTGAATTTCCTTTCTCAGATTCATCATCTATCACACCTTCATCAACACATAATAGCATTTATTCTGATATTTAGACTTGTATGGTTTGTATGGCTTCCTAGCAACTCTTTCCAGACACCTTGAAGCAAAATGTCCTATCTTATTACATGAAAAGAATTTAAGAGGCAATTTCCCTTCATACTTATCGACTCCTTTAGGCAATCTCCTAGAAATAAGCGCTTCAAGCTCCTCAAGTTTTTTTTCTTCTTCTTCCATCTCCTTCATCTCCTTCTCATATCTAGATACTCTTCTTGAAGAACTTTCTTCCAGATCATATCTTTGCTTTCTGAAAATAGTAGCTTTGAATGTAGATTCTTTCTTAAGAAGAGAGTCACCAGACTCAATTAATTCAAAGGCAGCAAGCTTTTCAATCAGCCTGTCTCCAGTCACATTAGTTAGGGTTTGGATCTCCTCAATAGCAATAGCTTTGTGTTTGTAAGCAAGATGCAAGGATCTCAACACTTTAGCAGCAATCTTCGATTCTTCCAATAATCCACTGACACATCTGATATTGCATAAAACCTCATTCATTTTCTGCATAAAAGAAGTAATGTTTTCATCTTCACCTATCTTCAACAACTCATACTTTCCCTTCAAACTCTACAATAGTTGGGTCTTCAATGTCTAGGAAATATTAAATCGCGTGCATTCATATTGGGGGGTTTAATATCCCAAAAATGAGGGTGCAATACATTGCTTATCGGTGAAAATAGGGGGGTTTTAACTCTAACTATGAAAAAATACAACATTTGGTGAAAATAGGGGGATTTTAATTTGGGTTGTGTATTGGGAGGGGGTGACTAAAAAGGAGTTTTGGGTAATATTTTATTGAAAATAGGGAGATTCTTTAGTATGTCATGAATGAACGTGCTATAACCAAGTTTCACTAATTGAAACCCCCATGTCTATAGCTTAACAATCTTCACATGACTGTCACCTTCATACAAAGTTTACAACTTCATCCAAATCTCATGAGTAGTTTGCAAATCCATCACATTTGTCATTTTAGAATCAGTCAAGGCACTCAACAATGCTTCCTTTTCCCTAATATTGTACTCATCTTCCATTATCTCATTCGGAGTTGTAGGACCATTCAAAGGAATATTATACACATTTTTACTAATCTTGACCAATGCATCTCAGGTGACACTCCATCCGGCTTTTCCAAAGAGTGTAGTTTGTTTCATCAAATCTCGGACTATCCTTCTTACGAGTTTCCATCTTGGATCACCTCAAGTGATCAAGCTTCTTCAAAGGAACCGACTCTGATACCAATTGTTGGCAACAAGGTAGAAAACTGAGAGGGGGGTAAATCAGTTTTCTCAAAATCTTTACTCAAACAAAATTTTAGATTTGATAATTAATAGTAAAATCATAAATCAGCACCACATCAATAACACACGTAACACCATTCAAGGGAAAAACCATGGTAGGAACCTACCCACAATATGATAATACCCTGTTAGAATTTTTTGAAATATTACAATGAAGAATGCACATGCATTCAAGCACACTGCCTAGAGCTCACTGCTCAAAAACAAGAACAACAAGGTCCCTACAACCCAGAGAAGTCTCACTGTCTTACAAATAGATTCAGACTACATCCAGAAGATTATGAAATGATAGAATAACATCTTCTCATTCCTGGTTACACTTTCAGTTAAGCACATATCTTCCTCTTTCGCACTTCTCCACGCTTCTTCCCACTACCTCACTACTTTTGAAAGATCAAAGCACTATTTGCACACATCTATATCTATATCACATGAGCATTATATTTATGTATACATATCATCAACCTATCTTTCAAGGTCAGCTCAACACACATCACAAATTACAGAGATATAGCCATACATGCTACAATATTACATGTAGACCAAAACAATGTCAGCTAAGACATGGTGTGGACCTAAATCAACACCCCAAACATAAAATACCTCCAAGAATTATGCCTCAAACATCCACAACATGCTACAATCATCATGTCTACCAAGAACATGAAGAACACCACCAAACTTAAGAAAATCATTAATAATGTGCACAACAATCAATGCAGATTACCAACACAAATAGTACACAAGCATCATGAATTACCATAGAAACAACTACAACAACAACACTTACTACAATCTCCATCATCATTATACTGAACTTCAAGAACACTAACTGCAATGAATGTCAAACTGAAAGATCCTTTGCTTGCGGACCTCCAAATCATGAACCATCTAAATTAAGGACACACCAGAACATCCCAAACACTTTGTCAAATCCGTAAACCAAGATATTGTAACACAGAGAAATGCAGAGAAAAATCTAGAATATTGATCAACAACAAACAACTGAAAAACCAACTACAATACTGAATCTCATAACTTGATCAAATCTCCATACAAATCACTAAAACTTGAGTCAAATCAACTAGAGATACTTGTCTCAAAACCCTTTAATTTGCAAAAACTCATCTACAACACATTGGCCAAACCATCTCACTTAATCTGATTGTAAAACTGGAACAGATAGAGGAATATGTTGATATCAATGATAACACATCACTCAAACACATATTTGCACACTATCCAAACAATCTCCAACATTATACCCCTTTGGCATTGATGGAAACATATGACGTGAAAAACAATCAATGACAAAGAAAGAAAAACTCTCAATAATTTCCCTCACAATACAAATATTCTCTCCCCCTTAGATCATTACACAGTTTTTCATATGAATCTCTACCCCTTTGACATCAATGCAAAAGGCACATATTTGGAAAACACAAAACTACAAAAACTCACAAATTTGAACATCAGTACTCACTACTCCTCCTGAGTAGCAACCACCACTCATCAATCTGGATCACAAGATGTGACTATGAAATCCACCAAACTGATGGAAATCCATGCATCATAGTTCTTATCAGGAGGGGAAATTGCCCCTAACTTCTCTCTGAGATAATCAAAAGTATCCTTAGGCAAAGGCTTCATGAAGATATTTGCAATTTATTCCTTTTTAGATACATACTCTAATATGGCTTCCTTCTCGTTCACCTTTTCTCTCAACAAATGAAACTTTATTGATATATGCTTAGTCTTAGAATGCAACACCAAATTCTTAGAAATGTTGATAGCACTTTACTTATCACAATATATAGCAGTAGGGTCATCATACACAACTCTGATATCCTTTAACATCTGCTTCAACTATACCACTTGAGTATAGTTGCTAGCAACAACTATATACTTAGCCTCTACAATAGAGAAAGAAATAGCATCCTGCTTCTTACTCATCCAAGAAACCAATCTCTTTCCCAATAAAAATGCACCACCACTAGTACTCTTTCGGTCATCAACATCACTTGTCCAATCAACATCTATAAAAGAACTCAAAGTGAAATCATCATCTTTATGATACCACAAACCAAAATCAATTGTCCCTTTCAAATATCTGAAAATCCTTTTCACGGCAACAAAATGAGATTTCTTAGGATCAACTTGAAATATAGCAACAAGACAAACAACATTCATGATATCTGGTCTAGTATAAGTTAAATATAACAATCCATCAATCATAGATCTGTATCTAGTCTAATTTTCTTTAGAGGATTCCTCATCCTTTGTCAACTTACATCTAGTCTCCATAGGAGTACCAACTAGCTTTGAATCATCTAAACCAAACTTATTCAACAATTCCTTCATACACTTGGACTAAGATATGAAAATACCTTTATCTAACTATGTAATTTGCAATCCAAAAAAGAATTTCTTGTCACCAATTATAGACATCTCAAACTCATTTTGCATTTCACCAACAAACTTCTTGCACAAACTATCATTCTCTCCAAAATTAATGTCATCAACAAAAACTTCAACAATCAAAATGCTATCATGATCACTCTTGAAATACAGATTACTATTAGTAGGACCTTTTATCGAATCCAAGCTTCAACAAATACTTATATCCAATCTAGAATACCAAGCTCTTGGGGCTTGCTTCAATCTACAAACCATATCTTCGTGATCTCTCAATTGAAATCTATCTAATTGCTCAATATAAACTTCCTCTTCCAACTCAGCAGTAAGAAAGGCTAACTTGACACCCATTTGAACAACTTTGAAATATTTGTAAGTAGCATAAGAAAGAAATAATCCAATAGCTTCAATTTTTGCCACTGGAGGAAAAGTCTCCTCAAAGTCAATTCCTTTCATCTGAGAATATCCCTTACAATCAAGTCTTGCTTTATTCCTAACAACTTCACCTTCATCCAATTTATTTTAGAAGACCCATTTAGTTTCAATTATAAACACTAGAAAAAAAATAGCAACACAATCATTTAAGGTTAACCTAACCTGGAATGAGCATATCTTGAATTTATATATAACATGCTATTGGAGAACAAAGACCATAATCCAAACTAATATTACAAGGTTAAAGATGTGAATAACAAGCCAACCAAATATTATCATCATATATCAAAAGACCAGAGGAAACTTAAGCATGTAGAGCTTCCAAATATTACATAATCGAATTTATTTCTAGAGTGCAACTTTCAGAGAATCAAAAAATGAACACAACAATCTCAAACAATAATAATAAGCCTATCAAAATTGCACTACCATATCTACATCAAGACATAAATGTGGAGGACTGCAAATCTGAAATAATTTAATTGAATATTGCCAAACTACATGAAAGAATGGAGCTCACATTAAACGTATCCACATATTGACAATACATATTTCTGGAGCAATAAGCATATTCGTAATACATCAGTAATAACTAGGATCTACCATCTGCGTCATACATACCTATCTTCCATTGTTCTACACCATATCCAGACCAGTCTTGATAACCGTGTTTGACATCAATGACAACTAAGATGTGTATTCCTAACAATCTCCCCCTTTTCATTGATGACAAAACATTTATATCAATAGGATTTTACCAAAACTTCCCCTTAGATGATGCTTCCTTATTTATCCATATTCTTAAAACTCTAAAATTCTCCAATATCTTTCCAAATGACAAAAATGACCATGATTCTCCCCCTTTGACATAAAGGACAAAGGGTAACAAAAAAGGTTACCAAAAACTATACTGCAAAAAGGTTTCAATTATGCTTCTAAAAAATTCTTTTGTACTTCTCCTTCAATTCTGGAAAGAAAGGTTTCCAAGAATTCACAACCAAATAGAGACTCAAGTTTAAACTATCATTTTCAACAATCACTTCAATTTATGTTGATAAATAATCTAGAACATTGGGTTTCTGTGCATACTTCTCAGCTTCAATAAGAAGACCGAAGAGATGATCTAACCTTTTTTCAACTATTTCCTTCACCTTCAAGAAAGTATTCACAACATCTTCTTTTTGCCTTTGATAAAAGATAAGATCTGACTACAAATAAATAATCCTCTTTCTTTGAGAACCATCTACATCATTGAAAATATCAAATGTTTTACCCATGGAACTCAACTTAGTTTCAATGGAATCAATATTAGCTTTAAAATGTTCAATAACTGTAGGCCACCAAAGATAATGCTTGTATGCTTTTCCCAATTTCGTAACACAGTTTCTTATATCCTTGATGCTTTCTGATAATCTCCTTTGAGCATAGGCACACTTATTTTCCATACCATCCTAAACTTTAATTTTTGCAATAGATGCCTTAAGAGGTTGCTTCATGCAATCTTCAAGCAA
This sequence comes from Cryptomeria japonica, assembly GCF_030272615.1. Lineage (NCBI taxonomy): Eukaryota > Viridiplantae > Streptophyta > Pinopsida > Cupressales > Cupressaceae > Cryptomeria > Cryptomeria japonica. The sequence continues at coordinate 283,161,514 of NC_081406.1, read as the reverse complement.
TTCACATAGAACATCCGACAAGATGTCTGCAAGATTATTTAGAGAAATACTATTCTGGATCAATAAATCAACTAGAACTTCCTCAATCATATCCTGATCATAAGAGGGTTGCTCAGGCCATAAATCACCAATTTTCTCCATACCATCAGCTTCCTTAAGCATACTCAAAATATTTTAAATACTATAAGGGTAATCTTCATTTAAACTACCTTCTTACTTCCCAACCACCTTTCCCTTAAGCACTGTAGATGATTCTAGATCATCAAGAGAAATAATCTCTTTCTCTTCTTCACCTTTCTTTTTCTTCATCTATTTCGGAGAAGACACATCAATTCTCCTCATCGAACTCCATCTGTTAGAGGAGGGACTCTCCTTAGGAGCATTGGTAATGCTAGTAGCCAGACCAAAAAGTAACATCTTCTAAAAGTTTATGAAATGACTCTTACATGCCTATTCATTATCTGTCAAAGAACCCAGATATCTGTAAATTTGCTTTCCAGTAGAGATATTTGATTTTCACACTACATTCTTCTTTAAAGATAAAGTTCTTGTAGAATAAAACATTAAGCACATAACCCAAGAACCAAACTAAATGGATATCCCTGATCTTTTGTCAGGGTAATATTTTCAACTAATTATGTCCATAATAACTCACACAAATCAAATTCTTTGCCTTCTTTCACCATTTGATGAGCAATATACACTACAATTGCTAAAGTTGATCCTTCTCTATAATTGAAATAAATTTTATAAGAAATTCCATATGCAACATACCTCACAATAGGGTCGAAGATAGTATTGTGTCCATGATAACTCACACAAATCAAAGTCTTTGCCTTCTTTCACCATTTAATGAGAAATATACACTGCAATTGTTGAAGTTGGTCCTTCTCTATTTTTGAAATAGCTTTTCTAAGAAATTCCATATGCAACATACCTCACAACAGGGTCAATGATATTATTAATTATTAATGCCCATTGATCACCTATAATGCCAGTTAGGGTTTCAACTTCTTTGTTCTTAACATATATTTTCATTGAAATGAATCCATTATCACAAAGACTAGGAATAGCTAGAATTGTTTCCTTTAAAATTTGATAAGGCTTATCCAACACCATATAACCATTCTCAATATAGTTTAAAAGACATTTGATTGTATCCTCATCTGCAAACCACATAATTTCACTCCAAACATCCAAACTTTATGCCCTAATTCACTTTTTTTTGTGAATTAACATTTAACGAAGAACTTCCCAAATTTCTGATTTTCCCAAGGTTATATTCCTCTAATTGCACTTCTCAATTTTTTGAATAATCTTTCTACTAGATTCTCCTACAACTGACTTCATATGATCCATAGAGAAAATATGTAAAAAAATTCCTTTTGCACAAACTCTACTTGAAAAATCATTTTACTCTTTGACTACTCTGCTCTTCAAATTTATCAATGCACAATGCAAAATTGATTGAAAAAATCATATATTTTACTTTTTTGATGTACTTAGGGTTTCACCACCAAAAATTGTCTTGTCATAGTGACATCAATCAAACTTTGTACTTCTACATACGCAATCCACTGGAGCATATAACAACAATAGTACCAACAACACAAGCTACCATGTGCATCTTTTTCACAAAGAGGGGGACACAAATAGATTTTTGTTTGAAGATCCCCCTAAGCCAAAGCTACTAGATTAATTTATGGAGGAAGAAGCATCAACACTGGACTCAGGTGTAGAAAACTCAACCACTTCTTTCTTTCTCCATACTTTAGAATTATTCTTAAGATCATTTGATTTCATCAGAGCATTCACATTCTTGCATTTGTTAGCAAAATGTCCATACTTGTTGTAAATGTAACATTTTACATTCCTCTGTCCCAAATTAACTAAATTTGTTCTATATCTGCACTTATTAGCTTTATGACCAAATTTATAGCATTTGTGACAATAACCTTGAAAGGGCCTATTCATAAATGATCCATTTACTCCATTCACAAATGGTTTATAACTTCTATTCATGACTTGATTACTGCAGTTATTAGCCTTGTGTCCAAAACTTGTACATTTAAAGTATTGAATATTTTGATTTACATTGTGCCTAAAATCTATAGCTTTATGTCCAAAATAATTGGAATGGAAAAAAATAGCCACTGAAAGATGAGTACCTTTGAGCATTAGGTTGTTGAACCGGAAGTCTATTTGCAATAGGTTTGAGATTTTGGACTTTGTCTGAATCTTCAAATTTCTTCTCAAATTCCACCTTCTCCTTCCCTTTGCTTTCGTCATTCTGTTTTGAACATTCACCAAAAAATCCTAATACTTCCTTGTCCTTATGAGATTTATGCATGGTCATTATTTTATCTAATAGTGCATTGCTTTCACTAACTTTTACTTTTGACTTCAGCTTCAATAATTCTTGCTCCAATTTCCCACATGCTTCTGACTTTTGATTAATTATATCCTTATGGAATTCTTCTACTTTCTTTCTTTCTTCTATTTATAGCTTCAAGTTCACAATAGTTTCATTCACTTGCTTCAGTTCCTTGTTAACTTCTTGATGCCTTGATTTGAACTTCTAGATCTAATCTCTCAGCTTCTTAACACATTCATTTGCTACCTTAACATTTTCTTTCAAGTCTTCATTTTCAGATTCCATTCTTACAAGTGTTGGATATTAAAGTTGTTGGAATGTGTTGTTGTCATTGATTTCAACATATTCCTATGTTACAGAGAGTTGGTTTGGATGATCTATTGCAAATATGCTGATGCAGATTAATGGGTTTTGAGATACTTATCTGTAGTTGATTTAGTATGAGTTTCAATATCTTGGAAGGTGTTTTGGTCAAGTTTTGTGATCCAGTGTAGTAGTTCATTTTTTTATTGGTTTGGTATTATGAAGTTGTGATTTCTAGATTTTATTGCTTTGGAATTGATTCTTTATGTGGTGTAGATTTTGGAGAGTGTTTTGGACGTTCATGTGTGTCCTCAATTTGGGTGGTTCATGATTTGTAACTTCACAAGCATATCTTTCAGTTTGTCAGTTGGTGTTCTTGAGCTTTGGTGATGAATTAATGATGATTCTTATTATCTGAGTTATTGTGGTGATTGCAGTGTAATTCATGTTGCTTGTTTATGTTCTTTGATCATGTTCTATGTGTTTTGGTGGTCTGCATTGATCGTGGTGCACGTTATTGAAGATTTTATTAGTCTGGTGGTATTCTTCATGTTATGTGATGTATTCAGTGGTTTAGTATGTTGCAGATGATCTTGGCAAATTATTTGGTGTTGTTGTTGGAATCAATGAACACTGAGACTAGGGGGTGAATCCGTGTTTTGCAATTTATTAGTTTATTAAACTGATTCTTAAACCACCAGATGCAAACGATAGAAACTATAACGTAGAAACACAAAGAAAATAACCCCACAACCATAACACCATAATTCTTATGTGGAAACCTGGAAAGGGAAAAACCACGGTGGGCTTTGAACCTACAATATTATTATACTATGACCAGTAGTAGAGCAATATTACAAAATAGGAATGCACTTTGATTTAGGCACGCTGCCTAGAGCTCACTACTCAAATACAAAACAAGGTTGCAATCCTGGAGGAAGGCTCACTACCTTACATGCTATTACAAAATGATTACAATTATAACTAAAGTATAGTATCTAATTGTTGGATATTGTTGCTGCTAGGATATGTTGTCATTGATGTCAAATATTTCTGTATTTTGGTGTTGCAGAGAATTATTTTGGCGATCTCATGATTGCAGTGAGTTGATCTATTTGGTTTATCTATTTGGGATGTTGAATCAACTAGAGAGACCTCATTCTTTGTCGATTCCATGATTCTATGTGATGATTTGATTGAGTTATGGATTCTAGTATGGAGACTGGTTTTTCAATGTTGCAGTGTTTTGGTCTTTGATCTGTTATGCTCTGGTATGATCATATATTATGTTGCAGATTTGGGAGAATGTTTGGGATGCTCATGTGTATCTTCATTTCAAATGGTTCATGATTTGGTTCTCTGGAAGCTATCTTTCTTATCCGAGTTGTTGTTGTTGAGTATTATTGAGTGTTATCTTGTTGTTCGATGAAGATTTGAATAAGAAGTGTCGGTGCAACTATTGCAGATGATTCTAATGTTCTTTTTGGTGTTTCCTAATCATGTCCTATTTGTTTTGGTGATATACATTTATTATTGTGTAAGTTCTTGATAATCTTCCTGATTTGGTGACATTCTTCCTATTATGTGGTTGATTTTGGTGAGATTGTTGGTGGTGGTGTGTATTTGGGGAGTTGATTTAGGTCCATGTTATGATGTCTATGATATTGTATTGGTTCGATGGTTGATTTATGTATCATGTGATTTAATTTTCTAATTAGGTGTTATGGGTTTGGCTGACCTTGTAGTCAAGGTTGGTGATTTGTATAAATAGGTTCTATATTTGTGGTTCAAGGTGGTATGATTGTTAAGTCTACATTATCAGAGAGTGGTGTATGTGCAATCAAGTGAATTCACCTTTTGATATGGTGTGTTGAGAATAAATTGGTGGAAAGAAGACATTTGAGCTTAACTGGAACTATCATCAGGTATTAGCAAATGCTATTTTTACAATTCATTCTTTTTGGATTGTAGTCAAAATATTTTTGTAAGGTAGTGAACCTTCCTTGAGGGTCGAAGCCTTTTGGATCATTGTAATTTGAGCAGTGAGCTCTAGGAAGTGTTCTTGAATGCATGTGCATTCCCCATTACAATATTTACACATACTACTATAGAGTATCATTTCAATGTGGGTAGGTTCCCATCGTGGTTTTTCCCTTAACCAGGTTTTCAACACCAAAAATATTGGTTTTATGTGTGTTACTGTTATTATTGTTGTATTTTTTTTTATTGAAATTGATTAGAACTAAGATTGTGTTTAATTGGTTTAATCCGATGAAAATTGATTCACCACCACCCCCCCCCCCCTCGTCTCAGATTTCCTTGATGTCAAAGCTAGATCCTCTGGAAGAAGCTTAACTGCTTGAGGAGATCGAGGATAGAAACCTATATGTTTAAGAAGGAGAGTCCTATATTTCAAGGAAATAATTATATTGTATGGAAGGACTGAATGGAAGTTCATTTGAAGTGTCTTGGTGAAGATTATCAAAATTTTACAAAGAATGCCTACAATGTTCCTCTGAATGGACTGGTTACTTCTAAGGAAGTTGAACATAACATAAGGGATAAGGAAGCATTGATAAGTTCTTTGACCGATTTAGAGATGACTAATGTGATGGGACTTCAGACTACACATGAGATGTGGAAAAAGATAGAGGTCTTGTATGAAAGAGATGCACAAGTTAAAGTTGCTAAGTTGCATAGTTTGAAGGAAAAATATGAGACATTGAAGATGGGAGAAGATTATAACACAACTTCCTTTATGGCTAAAGTGAATGAGCTTGTTATGAATATTAGATGTGTCGGTGGAACCCTTAAGGAAGATGATAATGTTTCTAAGGTGTTGAGATCCTTTCCTTCCGCTTATAAAGCTAAAGTTGCCACTATTGATGAGATTTGGAGTGTGACTACTATGACAAGAGATATGTTGGTTGGTAAGATGGCTGCATTTGAGTTGAGCGAATTTGGAGAATCACAAGGTAAATTTGAGATTGCATTTAAAGCCTCTGTATTTAGGAAGCAACTATATGATCTGGGAGAGAGTTCATCTAGGGTTTCAAGATATGAGAGAGAGACGAGAGAGATGGAAGAGTAGGAGAAAGAGTTGGATGAGCTTGAAGAACTTATTGCTTGGAGATTTCCTAAGGGAGACGGTAAGTATGATGGGAATTTACCTTTGAAATGTTTCTCTTGTAATAAGATGGGACATTTTACTTCTAGTTGTCCTGAAATAATTTCTAGGTATGATAATCATGAAAGACATGATAGATTTGATAAGTGTGATAGATATGAGAAGAATAATAAGTCCTACAAGCCCTTTCGAAAGTACAAAAATCAGAAGATTCCATTATGCTACTAGTGAAGGTGTGATAGATGAGGAATCAAACAATGGGAATTCAAGAGATGAATTTGTATTTATTGCTATCAAAGAAGATGATCTGGTACCAATGAATCCTACAAGCTGCATAGTTGAGGAAAAAGCTTTAGCAGCTAAGATTGAAGAGAAAGATGAATGGGTAATTGACAATGGTATTTCACATCATATAACAGGTGATAAAAGTAAATTTGTGAGTATGGAAAGGTATGATGGTGGTATATTAAGATATGGTGATGATAAATCTTGTGTGATTCGTGGTAGAGGTTATATATCTTTTGATGGTAAGAATAATACTAATGTTGTCCTGTATGTTGAAGGTTTAAAGCATAATATTTTGAATGTTGGTCAAACTGTTGACAAGGGATATGATTTTCAATTCAAGAATGGCAAATGCAAAATTCTGAATGGCTTTGGTGTAGAGATTGCAACAAGGACTAAAACTAAAGGTAATATCTTTCACTCGAATGCCAGTGAGAAAAGTTGTTTGATTGCTCAAATAGATGAAAGTTGGTTGTGGCGTAGGAGGATGTGTCATGTTAATTTTGACTATATGATAAGGATAAGTTCTACTCAAGCTATTAGAGATTTTCCTAAGATTGTGAAGCCCTCTAATTCGGTATTTAAAGAATGTCAGTTGGGAAAGAAAACAAGAACATCATCCAAAAGAAAGTTGTATACATCTAATGGATTGTTAGATCTTGTGCATACTAACTTATGTGGACCTACAAGAGTGAGAAGCATGCAGGGTGACAAATATATCATGTTGATAATTGGTGACTACTCTAGAATGACGTGGGTGACTTTTTTAAGGGAGAAATCTAAATCATTGGAGAAATTCAAGATATTCAAAGTAAAGGTGGAAACTGGGATAGGATTGAAGCTGGAGTGTTTGATATCTGACATAGGTGGAGAATTCAAGTCCAGTGAGTTTGATACATTATGTGAGAGGAATGGAATTAGAAGACAATTATCTGTTCCTACAATCCCTCAACAGAATGGAGTTGTTGAAAGGATGAACAAAACAATCTTAGATGTTGATTGAAGGAAATCTTGTGCAAAGCTTTTGGAAGGAAGTTGTTAGCACTATTGTTTACACATTCAACTAGGTGCATATAAAAGGTGATTTTGGTAAGACTCCTTATGAGCTATGGTTTGGTCATGTTCTTACAATTATATATTTTAGAGTTTTTAGAAGCAAATGTTATATCAAAAGAGATGAGGTTATCGGAAATTTTGATGCAAGATGTGATGAAGGAATCTTCTTGGGATACTCTATTAAGAGAAAGGCCTACCAGTGTTACAATAAGAGGTTGAAGAAGATAGTGTAAAGTGAAAATGTACAGGTTGATGAATGTTTTGGAGACAAGATCAGAGTATGTGGATATGAGATTGATGATCGAGATATTATTTATAAGCCTTCATAGACTGAGATCCTAAAGTAAAATGATCTGATAGAGACAATTAATCTAGATATTGTTGTTGTCGATGAAGAAGTTCAAGAGCCTGAGAATAAGAAAAATCTGAAGACTCTGAGGTATGTGAAATTGAATCATTCTGAAAATCAGATTATTGGTGATAAAAACAAGGGTGTGATGACTAGGAGAAGACTTGATACTAAAGAGATATGCTTGATTTGTAAGATTGAACCTAAAGATGTTGTTGAAGCATGTAAGGATGAGAATTGAATAAAAGTTATGGAGGAAGAGCTGAATCAGATCGAGAAGAATAATACTTGGGAGACAAGAATGTGATTGACACTAAATGGGTGATCTAGAATAAACTAAATGAAGTTGGTGAAGTGGTAAGAGACAAAGAAAGATTGGTATGCAAGGGATGTTCTCAGATGGAAGGTATTGATTATGAGAAAACTTTTGCTCGTGTAGCTAGAATTGACGCTATTAGATTGTTTCTTGCATATGTTGCTTACAAGAATTTTAAGGTTTATTACATGGATGTCAAGTTAGCCTTTTTGAATGGTGATCTTCAAGAGTAAGTCTAAATTGAGCAATCAGAAGGATTTTCCTTATTAGATGAAGGAGACATGGTATGCAAATTGAAAAAAGAACATTGTGGACTAAAGAAAGCCCCTAGAGCCCAATATGCAAGATTAGATAAGTATTTGATGACATTGGGATTTTGTAAAGGAGCTACTAACAATAGCTTATACTTTAAGATTGAGAATGATTAAATTTTGATTGTTGAAGTATTTGTGGATGACATTATTTTTGGAGGAGATGATGATTTGAGTATGAATTTTGCTAATAATATGAAAAAGGAATTTAAGAAGTCTATGATAGGTGAAATTAAATTCTTTTTAGGATTGTAGATTACTTAGATTGGTAAAGATATTTTTATTTCTCAATCTAAGTATGTAAAGGAATTGTTAAACAAATTTGGGCTAGCTGATTCTAAGCCTATTGAAGCTCCTATGATGATTGGATGCAAATTGTCTACGAATGACGATTCTCAGAAAGTGAATCAAACCTTGTATAGATCTATGGTTGGTGGACTACTATACCTTAGACAAGACTAGATAGTATGCATGACATTTTCTTTGTGCCAGATTTCAAGCTGATCCTAAAGAGACTCATGTTACTTCTACTAAAAGGATTTTCAGATATCTAAAGGGAACTGTTGATTATGGGTTGCGGTATCTGAAGAATGATGATTTCAATCTATGTACCTATACTAATGTTGATTGGGCAGGTGATGTAGATAACTAAAAGATAACTACTAGTGGAGCTTTCTTTTTAGGGAAGAAGTTGTGTAGCGTCGTAAATTGTACACCCTTGCTAGGGTGGTACAATTCCACGCTTGTTTTAGCACCCGCCTTAGTGTGTTTTGCATCTTCCATTTCTAATTCCCTTTAAGCATTTAATTAATTAATTTAATTTAATCTAAATTCATATTTCATCACTCCATACATTATAAAGTTGGACCCTTTACCCTAAGCACCCCCTTTTCATTTTATTCCTCCAATCAATCATTAAATCATAAACCCTAATTATGTCTTATTTCAACCTTTAAGGCCCAATTTCACATATCAAAAAATCTTGAAATCAGTTGTAACTTTGGGATTCACTCTAATGTCATCATATCTAATAGCCCTGAAAATGTGGTGAAAAGTTGGTCGGATCGGGTGCAAAGTGCACCTAGTCCCCGACATTTTTCCCAAAATTTTGAGAGCATAATTCTATGATATTATAATGCTTAACCCCAATAAATTGGTGGGAAATTAAAATCCTAGGTCAGCCTAAAGACAAAATTAATATCTATGGTTTCATACATAAGAGCTCTCTTTCTTCATTTGAAGTCAAAGAAGATGTAGGAAAAAGATTTTGGAGCGATCACAAGGAGCCTTCTATGTAGTTAAAGAGAAGCTTATGTGGATTCTTCAACAACATTCAACAATATTAATCAAGCATTCATCAATTATTCATCAATTATTCATCTTCAATTAGGAGCCTTGAAGACATTGAAGAATAATAGGAGATCAAGTGGCTTATATCTCTCCCTTGGGGATTGGTATGGTTTCATGTTATTTTCATGTCTTTGTATGAGCTTCTTTACATCTATTTTCACATTTACATTCATGATTTAGATCATTTAACAAATTTTATTTAGAGAATTCTCATTCTCATTTACATTTACATTTACATACATTTAGGGTTTACTCTCCAAAGCGTAGGGTAGCTCTAGTTTCTTGTCTTTCTCATTTTAGGGTCTTGCACACACACAAGATTCTTGCATACACACAAGATTCCTGCACACACTATTTTACTATACAAATTGGCTATTTGTTGAGGTGGAAATCACCAAAATAGGGGTTTGAATAAGGCAAAACTCTATATAGCCACCCAAACCCTCTCTTTTTAGTTGCAGGTACAGGTACCCGAGAGACTTTTAGGATCAACAGAAGACATAGGGACAATAGCAACCCTAAGATCTATCCCAAAACCATCAAGGATAGGGGCGTGTAGCCTTGTTCCTAGCCAATACAGAGGCATGGTGCCTTGGTCCCTCCACTTTCAGGTAATTTTAAGTAGGTTGGTGGTGTCTTAGGACCTTTAGTTTATAGCCTCTCAGTTGCATCTCTCTGTCAAACCGTGAGGGATAGGGGTGTGGTGCCCTGGTCCTAGTCAGTTTGGCCCATTTTTTAGCATCAGGTACACATCCAAATTCCCCCCTTCTCTACTTTCAGTATCTCATTTTTAGTCCTGCAATTGTATACAATTTCATTTCATATATGCTTTCCAGTTCATCTCCTTGTCTAGTTGATCCATCACACCCTATTTTTCACATCTTCTCTTCTTACACAACAAGAGGAATAGAAACCCTAAGAGATAAACTTTGGCTCTCTCTTTCTCACAATAAGTATCCAAAGTGAGTTGTCTCCCTGGGCTCTTTTGTATTCCCAATGCGTTGGCTAAAGTGGGATTAGGTCACAGTCACCTGGTCTCACTTTTTCCTCTCCACATTTTGGTGAACCCGACGTGAATCCAATCTTCTTTAAATATGATTTATGTGTTTTTGTTATTTCAAAATGAAATTTACATTTACAAGTTTTAATTCCTTGCAAATTTCAAAAATTTAGAGGTCAATTTTGTTAAAACTCAAATTTTTTAATTCCAAATTGAACTTGTGGATAGGTTAATTTGGATAATTAATCTCAAATCTGATTTAGGAACACATTTCACTCATAAATTTCATTTTCTAAATCAACATTTAGAGTGCTTGCATTGGTTAAAATTGAACATTTCCTTTTATTTTGCATATGTTATCATTTGAATGGGGGAAATTGTTGTCATGATGCATTCATTTCATAAAAGTGACAATGGGTTAGCTTCCCTTGTTTCAATTTTTCCATCTATTAAATAACTTCCTCCTATCTATGAAAAAAATTAGGGCCTAAAAGAGTTGTTACCAATGTGTGTGTGAAAAAGTGGTTTGTAGCTATAAGCACAACACTTCAATTAAATTGTTGCATGTATGGTTAGTAATCAATAATCAATAAGTAATAAACCATAACAAAGCGACTAATTGTCTTCTAAAAGATGCGAGTATAAGATTGCTCTCAGATTTTTTATAAGCAATACTAGTGACTAGACTACACCAAGATGAAGGATTTAATCTATATGATATTAACTATATGGATGCAAAATGGATGAATAATTCAAGCAAATAACGAATTCAAGCAATATGGATTCAAGCAATAATGAATAAACTAAATATGGATGCAAATAATCTAAAAAAGCACAATGATCTTCAATGACTCCAGAGTGAAATTAGCGTGATAATAATCTCCAAGCATGTTCTGAAAAATCTATGGGGTGAATTGAAATGAGAGCTAAAGGATGAATTTATAGAGAATTACAAGAGAAAAGCTCAATTTAGGATTAATTGAAAATAATTGAGAAATTAGGTTTAGTTAACCTTGAGATAGATTCCAATTATAGCTTAATTGAAATGCATTTAGATAAGAAGTTCAAGTTGCATTAGAAATAATAATAAATTAATTCCATGCATTTGTGATAAAAAAGATAATTCTTTTATTTATTCAAGAAAAGAGTCTTTTTAATGCAATTGAACTTCTTTTTCTGAAAAGCTTTGAGTTCCAATTTTAGAGAATAATCAATAATTCAATTTAATTGCTTTTCTGATTTCAAGTTCTAAATTTAGAAAAAGAAATAATATCTCCAATTTGATTTCTCTCTCAATTCACTTCTTTTTGTTTATTTTCAATTCAACTCTTTCTTTGTGATTAATTCCTCTTTTGTAATAAATTAATTCCTTTTGCATGATTAAATGGCAAATTTATTAATCAATTAAATATGCAAGGATATTTAATAAATTAAAATAGGATAATTGATCAAAATGATATTCTTGGAAATGATTCAATTAATTAAATAAATATTTAATTAATATTGAGTAACTGATTTGTCATGTGATATTTGATGATTAAAGAATTAATAATGTGCTCAAGGTTGATTTAATTGCCTTTGGTTAGAACCTTGGTGATGTTGTCAAGATTAGGGGCCCATGGTTTAGATGACCATTTTTAGGGTATTACAGTTGCCCCTCTTTGAATTAATGTGCGAGCAGTGCGTTGGTTCAAAAAATATGTGATGTCTAGGAGATGCCAGTTTTGAACTTGATTGATCATGAACCAGATGAAGAGCAAGGTGTTTAGCTTGATTCAAAGCGATGAAGCTGAATAAAATCTAATTAAAGCGATATCGATCCCGAACTTGATTGAACTGAGGAATGATAGAAAATAAAAGATACCGAACTTGAACTTGATTGATCAAGAAGAAGATCTTACTGATCTGAAACTTCATTGATCTAGACATAGTGAGCAAAGATAAAAATTGATCTTGAACTTGGTTGATCAAGATACGATGAGCGAAAAATAAAATCTAGCTTGATTCGAAGCGATGAAACTGAACACCTTCTTAGATTTAGCGTGTGATCAAAGATACTCTTTAAGTTTTTGATTAAGTTTAAATGAATAATCAGCTTGATGAAAAGTGATGAAATTAATTAACATTAAGAGATTGATTCAGATGAAGACAAATATCAGCTTGATTTGAAGCGATGAAACTGAAATGCTTCTAGCGATTGATTCGATTCAGATGATCGAGAAATCTCAACTTGATGTGAAGCGATGAAGCTGAGATGCCCCTTTAGCAATAAGAATTGATTTTATTTAGTTGAAAAGATTTTTGCTCGACTTTTGATAAAGATAAAAAAAAATTTCTCAACATGTGAGATGTGAGATCATAAGGTCGTGAGTATGCCCCCTTGGGAACGGAATCGAAAGATAACAAGGGTACATTATAGGCAATTGTTGGCAATGATAAGTTATTTGTGCACAAATTGATTTTGAGGAATTTTTGAAAATTTGGTGTTGATTGATTATGAATTGAGCGCAAAGTTGATTTGTAGAATAAAAATTGAGATTCTGCATTAATTGATGAGAAATTGAGCGTAATTTGAAGAAAGAATGAGCATTTGATAAAAAGCGCTAAGTGGTCCAAATTTTGAAATTGACTAGTAAAATGATCTCAAATTTTGATTTTGATCTCGAATATGGAATCAGAATGGGCAAATTAGCTAAGGGTACAATTTTCATGTCCATTGGAGCAAGTTGAAAAATTAGGTTTTTGGCTATATATAGGAGGAAAGTGTCATTTTCAAATCATTTTAACCCTCCAAGTTTGAAAATTCAAAAAGCCTTCTGTGAAGAAAATGGTAGTCTATACTCGTACACATCGATTTGAGTGCCAGAGACGTCACAATCGACTCCGAAACTATGAGCCAGTGGTGAGTGATCGTTTTAAGTCTCTTTATGTTTTCAATTTTGAATTTTTTTGCTCATTTTTCAAGTTTTTCGCATGTTTGGGGTCATGTTTCATGTTTTATCATGTGAGATAGGATTCTATCTCATACAAGTAACTGTTAAATTTTATTTTGTCATTTTAGGCCACTAGAATTGTCGTTCGAACCCTACTCGTGTATCGTACGACATGTCTGTAAAAAGACCATTTTGTCGTGTAAGGTCTAATAATGTGTCATTTGGGATTGTTTTATCGTACGAGAGCCATTCCTGACTCGTACGAGATGCTTCCTTTCTGTGTTTTGTCATTTGGGAAATAGTGGGCATTTTTGAAGATCTAAACTTGAAATTTCGATTTTGGACTTGACGTAGTTAGATTTGCGTGATGCTTTATTTCTCTTGTAGGCTCATTTGGAATGTTTTCAGATGCTTTGCTGTTAGGTTTTTGTAGGTTTGATTACCTCCTGTGCTTTTCAGATGTGTTTATCCTCCCACCATGGCATTAGTATGACATTTATTAGAGGTTGATCAAGCTCATATTGACTTGTGTGGTTTGACTCATCTTCTTGGTTTACCAGATATCCGTAGAATCACGGTAGCTCACAGCATTGGTTGACATTTCTATTCAGAGCATAACACATTTCATTTGTCGATGGGGGAGTTGACTATCACTCTCGAGGATGTATATAGGATCCTTTGTATCCCTTTTGCTGGGGATAAGGTGGATTATGACACATCATTGTTACCTGGACTACAGGCAGTTAGGCATATATTCCGAGATCCAGACATTTTGACCCGTTCCATTAGTTGGGACATTATAATGAGTAGATACAGCAAGGGGTTTCCTCTGGCATGTGTTCTAGCAAGATTTATCGGTTGTTTTCTGATGCCAGATAGAGGGCAGCAGGGTTTCTACTGTGGATAGGGTAGGATGCTGGAGAGATTGATGGAGACCCCTCAGAGGCTTGGCTAGGGTTTTTGTATATTGGCCGACATGTATCACGAGATGCATAAGATTGTATATAGGGATGGCAGGAGCATGGCTGCAGGTGTATTTATTTTACAAGTTTGGGCTTGGGAGCACCTCCTAGTTTGTCGGCCAATAGTTGATGATAGTAGAGAGCTTGGGCAACTGATCATATATAGGTATGTCGGTTATGTCACACAACCCCATCTGGACAAGACGGATTTTTGGCAGCGGTAGTTAGATGACCTGATAACCATAGTGTGGAGACCTTATAGAGGTTTAGAGCCATGTGATGATTGGCAGCTGGTTCGCAGGGACCTTTTCGTTATGCACCCTCTTATTGGGAGATTGCAGACTATTATCGAGCGGTTCGTTGTATCACGGGTGATGAGGCAGTATGGTCGGCCTCAGGGGGTGTCACAGGAGTATACAACTTATGTGCATTATATGGATGAGGAGAGACAGGGATGGTCTCCATGGTTGTCTTATGCTTTGGCTATGCAGGAGCTGACTAGTCTATAGTGCCTTAGATGGGACTATATAGATGATGTTGCGGATGCAGGGGTATTGCCCCAATACACAGATTGGTTCTAGCAGCATCCATTTCCTAGGTTTACAGATACGGGTGAGCAGGCACCTCGCATAGAGGATATTGAGGATGATGCCCCCGCACCAGGACAGGGCTAGGGATAGAGACATGGATGAGGATAGATAGCCAAGGCTCAGACGCAGGCAGGTGGTGATCCTGGTGCTAGTAGCAGTAGGGCTCTAGCTAGGGTTGGACAACAGAGGGGTGAGGGAGGATCCCTAGGGCATGTAGGAGTGAGATTGGGTGAAGCTAAGGAGGAGTGAGCAGCTCTGAGATAGGTTCGACAGTGGAGGGAGAAGCAAGGTGGAGTTGGAGGTGGAGATGGGGGTGGAGAACCTGCGAGAGAGCATGGGACTGATGCAAGGCTGTCGATGAGAGAACATCTTGCAGAGTTGCAGTCACAGTTGATAGTGGCTCAGACTCAGCTGGCAGAGCGAGACCGACAACTTGCCGATCTTAGGGTTGAGCGTGATCATCAAATCTTAGAGATGAGAGCAGAGATAGAGGCCTTGCGACAAGAGTTCCTTCTCCAGACTAGTAGAGCAGCCTACTATGTTGTAACATATAGTGTCACAGTTTCAGTTACGCAACAAGTTATACCCTACTCACAGTATATGGCACATTCAAAGGGAGCTCGGGCACCTCGTCAAGATCTCGGTCATCAGGATCCTCCTCCTCCACCAAGCGATGAGGGAGAGGCTAAGAGCTAGATATTCTTTTTGTAGCTTGGATATTTTTTGTAGACACCCATTTTTTTGTAGCCTATATGATTCTTGCTCCAATGGGAGTTTGTATATGTCATTCGACATCATTTTGTACTCTTAGACTTTATACGATATATATATATACGAGATCCGATTTGACTTCATCATACTTGTGTTGATTCGTTTATGAGATGTCTTTTATATGCTTTATTCTACATGCATGCATTTATTTTCAGTATGTAATGCAAATGATTATGGATGTCTATTTTTGTTTCTTTTCATATGTAAATAGATGAATGTGTAATGAGTAATATGAAATGCAAATTTTTATTTTCTATTCAATAAGATGAATGCAGATGAGTGAATAATGAAATGTATGAATCTACATAAAAAATGTTTATGTATGCAGCTAAACATCTCAAAACACAAATACTCAATTGAAGAAATGATGATAAATAGACCACTTAACGTAAGAAATGATGATACTTTCAACTCTCATTTAGAAGATAAAGAGAATATTACCATTCCAAAATCACTCTAGATTCACAAACATGCAGAATGATATGCAAAATGCAACCTAAACCTAGCCACTGGATTTAAAATGCTTAAGATTCATCACCGAGCATAATGAACACAACAGGCAGGTTAGAGTTCCTTTCTTTTTCAATGTGCAATATTTATTATCTTGTCCGCAATGACCCTTTTTCCATTCATATCCTTGGACAGATTTCATAGGGACTCGAATTGCATCATAAAGACATTCCCTCAAAACAAACAAAGAAATGATGTGGACCTCCTTGTAGCATACAACTAAGCGAAGTCGAGGTATGTGAGACGATTTCACATTCAGAGGGAAAGGCTCTTATCACAGACACCCAGCTAATTTAGATGTTTCCAGATCATTGGGATCATTCCTACAAGCAGAAAACAAAGAAAATATTATGCCCCCAATCCTTGCTCCTCTTAGTCACAATAGGCTTCCTCGAGTTACTTAGAGGGATAATAATCAAAAACCAATATAAAAGACAACATACAAAAAAAAATTTCATTCATAGCTCAAATTGTTTAGTGATTGTTTTCCATTATATTGTTTAGCTTGTTTACTCAGTGATAAAACTCTTTGGTAGTTAGGAGACAGGTGACTGACTCAGAGTGGACGACCAGGTTTCACTGACGGAAAGATGACTTGGTTGACACTGCTTAGGATATGTGATGTGCTTAGTCGATTAACCTAAGACTAGGACGTTGATCAGTTTCAAGTCATGAAGGTTCCAATGAACTAGGATTTCATAAAAGTGATTGAAATTTATGTACAAGCGAAAGCAAAGATGCATGAAAGCGGGAAATGTCAATGTTGCATTGATAGATGGAGCGCTTGAGTACAAGAGGTGCCTGTTTGCCAGGTTTTCACCTGCTTGGTAGAGATTTTTTTTTTTTTACCAAGGTGCCTGTTTACTAGGTTTTCACTAGGGCATTTTCTCTCTTTGTATTTCTTTTTTTTTTTTTTTTAATTTTTTTTTTTTTTCAGGACTTTTTCCAGTTGTACATGTTGATAGCATAGAGAATGCTAAGCAAATAATTTCTTCAAGTGGATGGTGTTAATCGGTTCATGAAGTTGTTCTCCTTCTAATGTTGAGAGTTGATAGGCACTAGAACCTAATACCACAGTAACGATATAGGGACCAAGCTAGTTGGGTTCAAACTTCCCTTTGTTGTCTTGAAACTATTGATTTTTAGGATTTTCTCTCAGAACTAGGTCACCAACTTGAAATTTTCTTTGTCTAACTTTCTTGTTATATCCTTTGGACATTCTCTTCTAGTACACTTTGAGATGATCAAATGCCACTTGCCAAAGTTCATCTAGCAATTCAAGTTCTTGCAATCTAGATATTCTATGATCTTCATCAACAACAAGACCTTGCAAGGAAACTCTTATAGATGGTATTTCTACTTCAATGGGTAGTAATGCTTTGGACCCATACATCAAAGAGAAAGGTGCAGCCCTAGTAGGTGTTCTGATACTTGTTCTATAAGCCCATAATGTAGGATTAAACTGCATATGTCAATCCTTCCCTGATTTTTTTACTGTTCTGTGCAAGATAGTCAATAGGTTTTTGTTAGATGTCTCGGCTTGTCCATTACCTTGAGGGTAATATATTGATGACTAGTGTTGTTTTATTTTGAATTTCTCACAGAGCTCATCTAGATCTTTATTCTTGAACTATCCTCCATTATCAGTCACGATGGACAAAGATATCCCATACCTACAGATGATATAGTTTAGGATGAAAAAGGCGACTTGTTTACCGGTTGTTTTGATGAGCGAAACCGCTTCTACCCACTTGGTGAAATACTCAATAGTAGTTATGATAAATTTATGTCTATTAGACGATGTTGGATATATCTGACCAATGAGATCAAAGGCCCATTGCTGAAATGGCCAATGTGTAGTGAAGGGTATAAGATCCCTTGTTGGAGCATGTATGAGATTTTCATGTAGCTGACATTTTTCACATGTCTTAGCATCTTTCTCCATGTCTGGCCAGTAGTAGCTAGTCTATAATAGTTTCCAAGCTAAAGTAAGACCATTCAAATGAGATCCACAAATACTTTTATGAACTTTCGATAACGCATGTTTAGATTCTTTAGTTTCTAGACACCTAAGCAATGTACCATCTAAACCTCATCTAAATAGATTTTTAGCAATGATAACATACCGTGAAGCATTTTGAGTTAGGCTTCTTTTCTCATTACGAGTAAGGTTTTCAGGTATAATTTGGTCTCGTAGATAAGAGTAGATGTGGCTATATTGGGATGAGTCATGTCCAATAATAGAATAGACTATTTGGGTCTTAGGAGAATCATAGGCCGGGTAATGTAACTCTTCCACTAGGAATTCATAGCAAAAATTGGACTCTTGTAACTTAGGTATAGATGCCAAGATGGCCATTGTATCTGGTGCTTTGTTTATGGATCTAGGAATCTATTGGAATGATATAAAAGCAAAATACTTCTTAAGATCATCAACCATTCTCTTATAAGGCATCAATTTCTCATCTCGAGTCTGATATGTATCATTGATTTGATTTATGATCAGTTGAGAATCTCCATAGATGTGTAATTCTGCAACCTTCCATTCAATAGCTAGCTTGATCCCATTCACCAAAGCTTCATATTCTGCAATATAATTTGTGCAAGGGAATAGAATCTTATAATACTTTTGGATTGAATACTTCTAAGGAGTAATAAATAATATTCCAGCACCAGAACCATTTTGGGTGAAAGACCCATCGAAGAACATCTTCTAGGGTTGTTGAGTAAGATGCATTATTGATTCATCTGGAAACTCTATATACATCGGTTGAGTGTCCTGAAGGAGAGCTTCAGCAAATTGATCAATAATTACCTATCCTTTTATGGATTTGCGTTCCACATATTCAATGTCAAACTCTATAAGGATCATGACCCATTTTGCGAATCTTCATGTTAGTGTTGCTTTGTTAAGTAGATACTTGAGCGAATCAATTTTAGCCACCAACTTGACTGAATGTGCCAGCATGTAGTGTCTCAATTTTTATGATGCAAAGACTAATGCCAAGCATGCTTTTTCTATTATAGTGTAGTTCATTTCATAAGACACCAATGTCCTACTGATGTAATAAATAGCTCATTCTTTTTTGTTGTCATCTTGTTGTGCCAAAAGTGCCCCTAGTGATGAATCAGTTGCTAATATGTATAAGATTAATGGTTTACCATGAATAGGCAACATCAATATTGGTGGATTGGATAGGTACTCTTTTATCTACTGAAGGTGTTGTTCACATTCCTGATCTAAGTTATATATTATTCCTTTCCTCAATACTCTTGTGAAAGGTTAAGCTTTGTCTACTAGCTGAGAAATGAAGCGTCTGATGGATTGGAGACGTCACTGTAGAATTCTCATTTGACTGATGTTCTTCGGAGGTGGCATTTTCATTATGGCCTGGACCTTCTCAGGATCAACTTGGATTCCCTTATTTGAAATGATGTAGCCAAGTAGTTTACCAGATGTTACTCTGAATGCACACTTCTTTGGATTTAACCAGAGTTTAAACTTTTCCATTTTGTCTAGTATAGGACCTAGTTCTTGAATATGTGTTGATCTCTTCATAGTCTTCACTAAAGTATCGTCAACATAATCTTCCATATTCATATGCATCATGTCATGAAAAATGGTAGTAACTACTCTTTGATAGGTTGCTCCTGCGTTCTTTAGCCCAAATGGCATGACATTCTAGCAAAAGGTTCCCCATGCACAGGTGAAAGTCATCTTTTCTTGATCTCCAAGAGCTATTTTGATTTGGTTGTAGCCGGAGAATCCATCCATTAGTGAGTACATCTCATACTCAACATTCATGTCGACTATCATGTCAATATTTGGCAATTGAAAGTCATCCTTCGGACACGCTTTGTTGAGATCTCTGAAGTCTGTGCAAACTCTGATAGATTTATCTGCCTTTGACACAGGTACTATGTTTGAAATCCATTCGGCATAATCTATATCTCTGATGAATCCAGCTTTTAGTATTTTTTCTAGCTCAACCTTGACTAGCAGTGCCACATGTGGGTGCATCTTATGAAGTTTTTGTTTGACTTGTTTAGCTCCTAGTGTGATAGAAAGATGGTGCATTATGAGATCAGGGTCTAGGCCTGGCATATCAGAGTACGTCCATGCAAAGTTTATTTTCTTTTCTGAGAATAGATGAGTGAACTCCTTCAATTCTCCTACTTCTAGTGATTGAGCTACATCAATGATGTGTGGTGTCTCTTGACTCCCAATGTTCACTGGCTGAGTTGGCTCGATCAATATGGAAGACCTTTCCTGGAAATGACTTAGCAACACATCAAGTATCTCACCTTCAGGTGCCTCAAAGAGGTTTTCACCTTTAGGTACATCCTTTATTTTCTCTTTTTTAGATTCTGACACTACCACAATGTGGTTTTTGCCATCAGATCTTTTTTTTTTATTTTTATTTTTTTTGCGACTAAGATACTTGATATCTGCTTTAGTCATGTTTTCACTATGTTTGCTGGTGGAAGAGTACATGGGTTCAACTGCATTGAGATAATAGGCTAACGTATAGTCTTTGGAAAAAGTAGGTATATTCATGGGCTGGTTCTGTAAAGTATAGTCAATTAGTTCTAGATGTAGTAAGGATAAATGTTGGACAAGTTCGAGAGCGTTCACGGTATTGTCATCACAACTGCGGATCAAAAAGTTGAGTTCCAGAAGGATACCTTACGTAAGTGTCTCGAGACCAGGAAGAGTAAGAACATGATTATTAAAGTTCACGTTAATATTTAATTGACCTAATCCAATAGACATACTAGTAGCGTTTTTCCCTATGCTGGACTGGACGTCATATTGTGGTTTGATAGCGATATGATCAGTAGATAGATTTTCATTATTTGTATCAGATGATTCAGAATTTGAGGTTGAGTAGATATTGTCTTGAATAAGACCATCATTAGAGTCATCAGAGTCATCGGATGAAGTTTCTGAGTCTTCTTCAAGTGATTTAGTAAGTGTATCTATGGTATTGTGTAGGGGAAAAAGCGAGACTAGGTTAACATGTCCTAATCCTACCTTTTGACACACATTATGGAATATGAAAGAGCCTAGAGGTATCACACAATTGGCTACTTCTTTTTGGTGAAAGAGAGAGCCACGGGCTACCTATTAGGATTTCTATTCCTTTGTTGTAGTTGAAAGGTAAAATTATGCAAGTTCAATTCCTAACCCCAAAATGCAAGTATGAACTAATGACAAGATTGCAGAATTAAACTTAAACAATGGAAAGCTGTAAACAAAAGGATAAGACAAGAATGCAGATACGTACCCAGAGTCAAAATCGGAATGAAAATGTTCGGGATGAGGGCATGGGCGCCACTGTCCTGATACTGTTCTAGAAACTGCTCTTGAAACTGCTGTTTTGCACTCTGGAAAACTGTCAGAAATGCTGTCTGTCAGAAGGACCAGGGTGCCCAGTGCCCCTGTCCTGGTAGGACCAGGGCACCCCATGCCCCTGTCCTGGTCTTTTGCTCTGAAACTTGGTGTGAGGGTCTATCTCGGTCTACTTTCGTCGGATCTGCAACTTGCGGCGTCGTCTGAATCTCGAAACCTGCACTTATATCTGAAAAGGTATGGTGGGCAGCTATATAGGGTTTTGCCTTAGTCAAACCCCCACTTTGGTGATTTCCACCTCCACGAATAGCCAAGTTGTATTGTAATAGTATTGTGTGTACAGACCTTGTGTGTGTGCAAGATCCTAAAATGCAAGTAAGCAAACTAGAGCAACCTAGAAAGTAAACCCTAATTGCTTGTAAATGACAATGTAAATGCTCGAAATCAAGATGCAAAGTGATCTAAAGCATGAATATAAATGATATGTTGAAGCTTATGCAAAGACATGAAAACAACATGAAATCATACCCAACCCCAAGGGAGGGGTACAAACCAATCTTTAGTCGGTGATCCCTTATTGCTCTTCAATGCCTTAAAAGCCCTAAACGGATGAATGAAATTGATGAATGCTTGATGGATGGATGTTGAGTGTTGTTGAAGTCTTCAAAGATCTGCTCTTTCGCTGCATAGAAGGTTCCTGAAACCAAAAATCCGATCCTTTCAAATGAAGAAAGAGAGCTCTTATATATGAAACCCTAGGTCTTAATTTCAACTGTTGGCCGACCTACAGATTGAATCTCCCTCCAATTTCTTAGGGTTAAGCTTTATTTTATGATTGGATTGTGCTCCCAAAATTTCGGGAAAAATGTCCGGGACCATGTGTACTTCGGGCGCCATGGTCCCGACAACTTTTCACCAAATTTTCAGGGCCGTCGGATATGATGATTTTAGAGAGAATCCCAAAGTTACAGGTGATTTCGAGATGTTTTGACCCCCGAAATCAAGCCCCCAAGTTCAAAATAGGACCTAATTAGGGTTTTTGATTAAATGATGTATTGGAGGAATAAAATGAAAGGGGCACACTTTAATGAAAGGGCCCAACTTTATGATGTGGAATATGATGAAATAGAACCTTAGACCTAATTAATTTGATTAATTAAGTGCTAAAGGGGAAATGCAATGCAAATGCAAAATGTGCCAAGGCGGGTGCTAAACTAGGTGTGAAATTGTACCACCGTAGCAAGTGCATACAATTTATGACGTTACATTTAGCCCCCACTTTAGCGGTCATATGAGTACTACGTGCATATGCAAGCTAAAGTATAGGAAAGTAAACATTATTTGAAAAAGGATATATCCATAAGTTTGTCGAACGAAGCCCCCAGCGGTATCTGCAGTACACAGTTAGGAACCGCACCCTACAAAACACACATTAGATCACAAAATCACCTAATGCTTACTAAGGAAAGTGATGAAATTTGTGAGTAGCTATATGCCCCCCCTGTTTCGGCTTGCTTATTAGGGAGGTGAAACAGGATAGCATGTTTACTTATGACAAATTGTGTGAGAGATGATGAGAGATGTTCATTGAAGAGGCTTCATCAGAGCATGTTTTGGAACATCCCGGGAGTAGGGGAATGAAAATACAATTCCTACGCCACAAACGGTTCGAAAATCGCATCTCCCAAACTCAAGTTATGATGAAATGAGTAATAGAGGAAAATTAGGGTTTTGAAAATACTGGAATGAAAATATATACCTTGAAAGTGACAATTGCATTTGTCACTTTGTTGATATCTGAGTATTGTTCATTGCAGCGGAGCCCACATAGCCCTTATCATGCCTTCATGACGATCGGAGCGTCCCACGAGGATGGAGATCATACGACAGGCCGTGATCGATGACGAGCCACTGGATGAGGTGAGCTGACTGAACTTTGACTTTGACTTTTTGCATTTCTGTTGACTTTGAGTTTCTGTGATCATTTGCGGGCCCTGGAATCTGACCCTAGGTCCCACCCAGGGCGCCATGGTCCCTGTGGGGTGCCATGGTCCTTTTAGGGCACCATGGTCCTCTTCAGGGCGCCATGGTCCTCTCAGGGCACCATGGTCCCAACCAGGACTTGGCGAGGGATGTCAGGGTTAGCATACGATGTTTGATAGTTTGTGTGAATGATTTTGATGATTGAGTACTGATTACACTGATGTTTTTGTATTGCAGGGTCTCCCATACATGAGAGAGCACACGGCGGGATAGATTCTTCGCAATCTACGAGATTAGATTCCCCGACTGACTCAGGCAGAGAGGGATACATTGTCGATTGTGGGTTTATGGTATGTGATCCTTATGCCGGCCATTTGATTCCATCTTGCTATGCTGATGGCACTTATGGAGTGATGGGATCCTGACACATGTACATTCCATCTCCCAGTAGGAGAGATGACAGTTACACTTGAGGATGTGTACCGCATACTTCGTCTACCTATTAGAGGAGCCACTGTGACATATGCGACCGATCGGTCAGTGAAGGACCATCAGAGGGAGCAGGTATACTGCATAGGGAGAGTCATGAGGAGGCAGGAGATCCTGATCCACCCATAGGAGATCAGCCTAGTGCTGAGGAGGAAGAGGAGGGTGAGGAGGATGACATAGATAGAGATGAGGAGAACGAGGATGCAGGTGAGGATGCAGACGAGGATGAGGATGATGAGGGGGAGGAGGATAGAGATGATGAGGAGGAGTCAGATGCAGCTCCCC
The DNA here is from genome assembly GCF_030272615.1 of Cryptomeria japonica. Lineage (NCBI taxonomy): Eukaryota > Viridiplantae > Streptophyta > Pinopsida > Cupressales > Cupressaceae > Cryptomeria > Cryptomeria japonica. The sequence goes on along the minus strand of NC_081406.1, from coordinate 283,137,167 downwards.
ACCATTTAGGAGATGATACCATAGCCTTGGATCCTCCTCTTATTCCCCAAAAGGGGGAACATGAGGCGATACGGAGACCTGTTTCAGGTACGGGCCAGCCTACACCCATCGTGCACAGAATATTTGAGCGTGGGGAGCCTAGTAGTTCCTAGTCATAGATGCTACCATATCATGATCCCTACTGGTGCGAGGGAGATCCAGGTATAGTAGGTTTATATTGATTGATTAATGTTTTGATGATATAGAATGGTACTAATACAGAATCTATTCGACCGCTATAGCTAATGTGCAGGAGTGGCGTTCCTTGATTCAACAAGCAGTGACAGATATTTCCATGATGGCATAGATCCCTAGTTCCTCACAGATTTCTTATAGGCCTCAGGGGAATGCGGGTTAGCATGAGGACTTGTTTTCCCCATTTCGAGTACAGGTGGAGATATGGAGGGAGAGAGAGAGAGAGAGTTCTATCAGAGAACCTTCAGCGGGCACAGCGTGATCTAGCAGCAGCTCAGGTCGAGGCTACCTCGTATCACATGATCCTTATGGATAGGGATCATAGGAGTTCCTCTCAGAGCCATTCACGGTCTATATCATGCTATACACCTATGGGTCCACCCGCACGGCCAGATCAGGAGGGAGCATCTAGTCGTCACTCTCCAGCCACCAGCCCTAGGGATAGGAGATGATCTCATGATGTAAGATAGGTCACATTTTGGATGTATAGTGACCTACTTTTGTGTATGAAAACATGATCCACATATATATATATATACATGCTTCTCTTTGTCTCAAATGTGTTATCTTTAATGCCTAGAACAATGTATATTTTGATTAAAGTTAATACATTTGGTAGATGTACATGTATATTCTGAATTTAATTTCCATGTGATTGATTTCTCAATGCTCCATGATTAAATTGATACATGTGTGACTTAATTAAAATATTTAATCAAGTACTACATTGATGATAGAGAAGAAATATGCATTAAGCCTAAGAATCATATAACTAATGTGATTTAATTTTAAACTTAAACACAACATGATACGATTCTACTTAACACATAAAGACATTGTATAATATGCTAGCATAATGGAAATGTAAATCTTTTACAATTTACATAAATGAGTTCAAGACAAACTATAAAGTGAAGAAACATGCTTGTCAAGAACAAAGCAATATAGATTAAACACAATATCATTTAACTCTATTTGCTCTAATCAAGATATGCTAACATATTACCCAATTTTGAAGAACTGAAAAGAAGATAGATGAAATGAAAGATAAGGAATGACGAATTAAGCATAGTATCTACGCAAGTGCATAGCATTTATAGGTTCTTTAAGAGGCGTACCGTCTACATCCACTATTTTGTAAGCACCTGATCCATAATCTTCAATAACGATATACGGTCCAAGCCAATTAGGACTAAATTTTCCCTTTTCTTCAGGTAAGGCATTCACATTGTGCTGATTCTCATAGAGAACTAAGTCACCTACTGAGAAGGTACGTTGAATAACCTTATCATTATAGTTTTGTTGTAGAGTTTTGTGATACGCTTGAATATGCTCAAGAGCATTTATATGCTATTCATCAAGCATCTCAAGTTGTTGAAGTCTTTGTTCTGTATAAGAATCATCATCTACTATACCTTTGAGAGAAACTCTAAGTGATGGAATCTCTAAATCTAAAGGCATAATAGCATCAGCACCATAAACAAGGTTATAAGGGGTAGTTCCTGTAGCAATTCGTACACTTGTTCGGTAGGCCCAAAGAGCATAGATTAGTTGAGTACTCCAATCCTTACCATGCTTATTCACAGTTTTGCGAAGAATTTGTTCAATTATCTTATTGGATGATTCGGCTTGACCATTTGATTGAGGATAGTATGGTGTAGAAAATCGATGTTTGATATGATATTTCTCGAAGAATTTCTTCACATCCTTGTTCTTAAATGATGTTCCATTATCTGAGATTATAGTGGAAGGTATCTCGAATCGAGAAATAATGTTTTCTAGAAGAAATTGACAAATCACTTCAGCAGTAGTAAAACGAAGGGGAACAGCTTCTACCCATTTTGTAAAGTAATCTGTTGTGGTTATAATGAAAGTGTGTCCTTGAGATGAAGGAGGAGAGATTTTACCGATGAGAGCCAACTCCCATGCAGAGAAAGGCCAAGAAGCTACATGAGAACGAAGTTCTTGGGCAGGAGCATGAATCAGATTATTGTGTTGTTGACATTGATGACATTTCTTAATAAATGAAAAAGAATCCTTCTGCATATTTTGCCAATAGTATCCCATACGAAGCAATCTTTGAACCAAGGATTTTCCTCCAAAATGCCCCCCACAGGCACCTGAATGTGCCTCTTCAAGAGCAACGGGGATTTCTGATTTGTTAAGACAACGAAGGAGAAGACCGTTATAACCCCTTCGGTAAATAACATTAGAAAGAATGATATATCTAGCAGACAGCTTGTGGATTCTAGCCCTAGTGTTCCTATTGGTGGAATCAGGAAATGTACCATCAGTCAAATATCTTACGATATATGAATACCATTCATCTGAGTCTATAAAGTCACAACATGTCACCAAGCTAGAATCGTCTACAATAGCTGGAGAAATAAGGTTGTGAATAACAAATTTAAGATCAACCACAGGGTCCTCTAAAGATACAAGAGAAGCCACACATGCCATTGCATCCGCATGTTGATTATCTTTTCGAGGAATAGGTTCCATGGTATAAGAATCGAATTTTTGTAACAAAGAGATAGCAAGGTCTTTATATTGTGATAGTTTGTCTTGTTTTGCTTGATACAATCCTATTACTTGTCTTATAATCAATTGCGAATCTCCATAAATATGTATGTGCTTTATATTCAAAGCTAAGGCTGCTTTTATTCCCGCTATAAGAGCCTCATACTCAGCAATGTTATTGGTACATAGGAAATTTAGACGATAAGATAAGGGAATGGATTTCTTTGTAGGAGAAATTAGAACAACACCTGCCCCCGATCCTGTATGACATTTAGAGCCATCAAAGTACAATTCCCAAGTTTCATCTTTCTCTGTACAAAGAATGAAATCATCGGGAAAAGACTCAGGGTTAGGGAAAGAGAAAGGTGAAGGGGCCTCAACTAAGTGATCGGTCAACGCTTGCCCTTTAATTGCTCTTTGTGAAACAAATTTAAGGTCAAATTCAGTTAACATCATAACCCACTTAGCTAGGCGTCCTGATAAATCAGTTTTAGAGAAAAGATGCTTCAAAGGATCAAACTTTACCATGACGTGGACTTCTGAATTTAAAAGATAATGTCTCAATTTTTGAGTCGCAAACACCAAGGCCAAGCATTGTCTTTCTATCGCAGAATATTGGGTCTCATAATCGAGTAAGGTACGACTTATATAATAAACCGGATACTCCTTACCATCTTTATCATGCTGTGCCAATAATGTTGTGAGAGCATGAGAGGAAGTAGCTGTATAAAGAAGAAAGGGTTTAGAAGGTTCGGCAAGTTGAAGGATAGGAGGACTAGCCAAATATACTTTTAAATCTTCAAATGCTTGCTGACAATCTTCGTTCCATTGAAAAGTGATATTCTTTTTGAGAAGTTGAGTAAAAGGAAAAGTACGATCCGCAAGTTGAGATACAAACCTACGAATAGCTTGAATCTTTCCTTGTAAGATTTTGAGTTGAGACACATTTCTAGGAGGTGGCATGTTGACAATAGCATCTATTTTCTTAGTGTCCACCTCAATCCCACGATGTGAAACTATGAATCCTAATAGTTTTCCACTATCCACACCAAAAACACATTTTCGGGGATTCAAGCGCATGTGATATTTATGAATTCTTTCAAAGATTTGACGAAGGATCTTAATATGATCTATACGGAGAATGGATTTGGCTAAAATATCATCAACATAATCTTCTAAAATCTTATGCATGTAATCATGAAAGATAAGGGTCATCGCTCGTTGATAAGTTGCGCTGGCATTTTTAAGCCCAAAAGGCATCATCACCCAACAGAACGTACCCCAAGGAGTGGTGAAAGCAGTTTTGAATTGATCTTGAGGATTAATGAAAATTTGATTGTATCCTGAAAAACCATCCATGAAGGATAGCAAAGCATGTCTTGCTGTAGAATCAACTATCATTTCAATGTTTGGGAGAGGGAAATCATCTTTTAAAGAAGCCTTATTTAAATCTCGAAAGTCGGTACACATTCTTATTTTATTATCCGATTTAGCCACAGCGACAATATTTGAAATCCATGAGGAATAATCAATAGGGCGGATAAATCCAACCTCCAATAATTTTTCAATCTCAGCCTTAACAAGCAAGGCTACCTTAGGATTCATTTTTTGAATATTTTGTTTCACGGGCTTAGCATCGGGAACTAAGACAATATTATGAGTAACAACCTTAGGATCTATACCAAGCATGTTAGAGTATGTCCAAGCAAATATCTCAGGGAATTCATGCAATAAATCTACATATTGTTTTTGTTCCTCTTCATCCAAACACTTTCCAATTTTAATAAATTTTTCTTCATTGCAAGGATCCATCTTCACATCAATGGTGTCACTTATAAGAAGATTACTTTGTTGAGGAGTATCTTTTAACTGAGGGAATTCTTCCACTATCTTATCATTATCAATCTCTTTTCCAAAATAAGCTTCTGTGTTCAAACAATAAGGAAATCCCCTATTGTGATGATAACGAGGAAGAGTGTCATATGCTCCCAAGAACTCAGCTAAAGCATCATCGGTAGGGAAGACATCCAAAGCATAGGCACATGAAGGATCCCCATCAATATACTCAGGGTGTCTCATTGGTAGAGATGTAGAAATAACATTTACACTAATGCATGGTCTTTTAGAAGCTTTAGTGCACTTGCAGGGATTATAACCAAGTCCAAAGGCATAATCATAAAGATTATTCTCTAGAGGAACCTTTATCCCTTGTTCCTGAGCACCACAACCATTTCCATGATACGCATGCTTAGCTAAAATGTGAAAACCATGACCATAATGATCAGCCATTTCAGAAAGAGAAGGCGGTTTTTCATGAGACAAAGAATCAAACTCTTCAGAATTAGAGGTGTGAGGAGAAGAAGTTTGAGAAGCGGCCACAAAATTGTTGTTCATAGGTTCAAGCAAGGTTGATTCATCTTTAATTTTTTCCTTCTTTTTAACTTTAAACTCTCTAGGAGGAACCCTATACTCACCTACAAAGGTGGGATTAAAGTCAAGAGATCCCCAATTGTCTTCTGCGAGAACCTTCTCAGGATCAAAAGCCTTTTCATGTGTAGACTCAAGTCAAGAAGGATCTTCTTCAGGAGCTTTAGACTCATCCAAAGAATTTTGATCATCAAAGAGTGAGGATTCATCCATAGGTATCTTGTTTGAAGAGTCATCACTAGAAGAGGAAGGCTTAGATGTTTGCAAACAAGCTTGGAGATTAGTATCACCTATCAAGGTATATGTCTTATTGTTATAAATGAATTTAACTTGTCTATGCAATGTAGAGGGGACAACTTGCATACTGTGAATCCAAGGTCTCCCTAATAACAAGTTGTATGTTAGATTTCCCGACATAACATGGATAGGAGTAGGCAAAGTAACAGGCCCCACTGTGATGGGTAAGGTGATAGTACCTAGTGAAGACTTAGCCACATTATCAAAGCCTCGAATGGGACGAGAGTCAAGCTCAATAAGGGATGTATCCACATTCATCTTATGCAACAGGTTAATGCTACACACATTAAGACCAGAGCCATTATCTACTAGTGTTCGTCTTATAGCAGTATCATTTATGATAACCACAATCATCAAGGGATCATATTGATGTTGAATTTCACTAGTAGGCAACTCATCTTGAGTAAACACAATATGAGCTTTAGGATTCATCACAGAGTTAACCAAAGACACTATATTACTAGCTGTATTAGGTGGAGGAACATTCAAATCTTTCAAGGCATCTTGTAACATTCCATGATGAGCAGAAGAAGTTTGGATCAAATCCCAAAGGGATATCTTAGCAGGGGTAACCTTAAGTTGTTCTATGAGATCATATTCCTTACCCAGAACTTGTGAAATACGTGGAGCTTGTGGAAGAATTGGTTGAGGATTAGGAAGAGAAACCGGAATAACAGGAGGAGGATTGGGCTGCCTATTATTCCTAGTATGATAACTATGGGCAACCGCATGATAACTCTCTCTAGTTAATTGCTTGGCATAACTATAAGGACTTATAGGTTTTCTTCCTTGCACGGTGATGATAGGTTTATTCGGAGTAAGAAAGGAATCATGACCATACCCTCCTTGGACAGTAAGGAGAGGTGATTTAGGAACTTGAAGGGTGGGAGAAGGATAATCACCTTGGACTTCAAAGAGAGGCTTATTATGCTCATTCATGTTTATCATGTTAACTAATTTAGAAGTCTTGTCCTTGTTTAAAGATTTGGATAAAGCCACAAAGTCATCAAGAGCATCACCCAACAAAGCATGATCATAGCTATTAAAAGGTTTATCTTTTGATTCAAAAGGAGACATCTCTTCGTAAAGGGGATTATTGAAAACAACCATGTTACCAGATTTAGTGGAAGAGTTGATAGGAATGTAACCTTGAAAGGAATCATTCGACTTATCTTTCTCATCACATCTAAATGGCATAGTAACAAGGTTTATGAGTTTTTGGTAAAATGAAGGTTTGGTATCTCTAGGGTTCAAAAACTCATCCAAAACTTCATCTAATTCATCTTGGCTATACTCATAATCAACATAATTCCATACATCATCATAAACATGAACATCTTGCAAATAAAAATCTGACATTTTGCATAAAACTTAAACACACAATGCTAAGAAAAACACTCTTTCTTTTCCCTATTTTTTTTTCTTTTTCTCTTTTCTTTTTTTTTTTTCTTTTATTGTTTTTTTTTTCTTAATGAAAAATGAAACTTAAATGAAACACCCTAAATCTAGATCTAGATCTAACAAATGCAATGCAAGAGGAAGCAATGATAGTTTCACGTCAGGTTCACCAAAATGTGTAGGGGAAAAAGTGAGACTAGGTTAACATGTCCTAATCCTACCTTTTGACACACATTATGGAATACGAAAGAGCCTAGAGGTATCACACAATTGGCTACTTCTTTTTGGTGAAAGAGAGAGCCATGGGCTACCTATTAGGATTTCTATTCCTTTGTTGTAGTTGAAAGGTAAAATTATGCAAGTTCAATTCCTAACCCCAAAATGCAAGTATGAACTAATGACAAGATTGCAGAATTGAACTTAAACAATGGAAAGCTGTAAACACAAGGATAAGACAAGAATGTAGATACGTACCCAGAGTCAAAATTGGACTGAAAATGTTCGGGACGGGGGCGCGAGCGCCACTGTCCTGATACTATTCCAGAAACTGCTCCTGAAACTGTTGTTTTGCACTCTGGAAAACTGTCAGAAATGTTGTCTGTCAAAAGGACCAAGGCGCCCAGCGCCCTTGTCCTGGCAGGACCAAGGTGCCCCATGCCCCTGTCCTAGTCTTTTGCTCTGAAACTTGGTGTGAGGGTCTATCTCGGTCTGCTTCCGTCGGATCTGCAACTTGTGGCGTCGTCCGAATCTCGAAACCTGCACTTATATCTGAAAAGGTATGGTGGGCGGCTATATAAGGTTTTGCCTTAGTCAAACCCCCACTTCGGTGATTTCCACCTCCATGAATAGCCAAGTTGTATTGTAATAGTATTGTGTGTGCAGACCTTGTGTGTGTGCAAGATCCTAAAATGCAAGTAAGCAAACTAGAGCAACCTAGAAAGTAAACCCTAATTGCTTGTAAATGACAATGTAAATGCTCCAAATCAAGATGCAAAGTGATCTAAAGCATGAATAAAAATGATATGTTGAAGCTTATGCAAAGACATGAAAACAACATGAAATCATACCCAACCCCAAGGGAGGGGTACAAACCAATCTTTAGTCGGTGATCCCTTATTGCTCTTCAATGCATTAAAAGCCCTAAACGGATGAATGAAATTGATGTATTCTTGATGGATGGATGTTGAGTGTTGTTGAAGTCTTCAAAGATCTTCTCTTTCGCTACATAGAAGGTTCCTGAAACCAAAAATCCGATCCTTTCAAATGAAGAAAGAGAGCTCTTATATATGAAACCCTAGGTCTTAATTTCGACTTTTGGCCGACCTAGAGATTGAATCTCCCACCAATTTCTTGGGGTTAAGCTTTATTTTATGATTGGATTGTGCTCCCAAAATTTCAGGAAAAATGTCCGGGACCATGTGTACTCCGGGCGCCATGGTCCCGGCAACTTTTCACCAAATTTTTCAGGGCCATCGGATATGATGATTTTAGAGAGAATCCCGAAGTTACAGGTGATTTCGAGATGTTTTGACCCCCAAAATCAAGCCCCCAAGTTCAAAATAGGACCTAATTAGGGTTTTTGATTAAATGATGTATTGGAGGAATAAAATGAAAGGGGCACACTTTAATGAAAGGGCCCAACTTTATGATGTGGAATATGATGAAATAGAACCTTAGACCTAATTAATTTGATTAATTAAGTGCTAAAGGGGAAATGCAATGCAAATGCAAAATGCGCCAAGGCGGGTGCTAAACTAGGTGTGAAATTGTACCACCCTAGCAAGTGCGTACAATTTATGACGTTACAGGTATCAACACCAACATCTTTAATGTTGCAAGTTCCTTCATATTGTGGTTCATTTGTCATTTGTATCTGACACACCTATTGACATGATCTTGTTGTTTCTATGATTTGTTGTCATCTACTCCATTCAGGTTCCTCTGGACTGATAACTAGTTCTTGTTCTGTAGCTTCTAACTCTTCTTGTGTAGTGTTATACCTGATTTGTTTTGTTTTAGCATAGGGGTACATAGGTGAAAAGATTTCGGGTACTCTTACTTCCTTTAGTCCTTGTTCATAATTTGCTTGTCTCTTTTGTCTAATTTCTTGTATTTCCTTCTCTAGTTTTATGTGCATCAGCTCTTGAGTATCATCTATGACACCGCTAGACTCTTTTGGAGTTTCTGTAGTGGATGTGTCTAAGAGGTGGTCAGGACCCCATTCATACTCGTTTAAGTTAGTCTTTGAATCATGTACTTGCTGCCTACCAGTGTATGTGACTGGAACTTTTAGTGGTGCAAATAATTCTCTGACTCTTACTACTTCATCTCTTATATCTTTTGGGACCTCAACTTCTTGTATTATTGTAGTAGACACCATCGAAGCTTAAGCACTGACTATTTCTTCTTTATTGACTGTTGATTCCTCTTTCTCTTTTCTAAACTCTACTTTTGTTTGTTGAGTGTTTGCTTCCTGTAATGTTGAAGGTGATATCCTTTTCTACCACTTAGAGTTAGAAACATGTTTTGATTTGATGTCTTTTTCAGATTATACCCCAATCCAACCTTATCATTTGTGGACTTTGTTTGCAGCTGAATTGGTTTAGTAATACCTTCCTTTTGTTTGCCCAGAGGACTAGTACCTGGATATCCCATGCGCTAAATCATTTTGTAGCTAGGACCATATTGGTTAGAGGAAATCTCACAATGTCGTACCTCCTTGTTTTGACTATCTTCCTGAAAGAGCCAATTAAGAACAACATCTTCTTCCATTTCATCTTTTAGGGAGGTAGAGGACTGTACAAAGAGACCATCATATATGGTATTCAAAGCTGAAGTTTGTGTTCTCATAGCCTCTGATGGCTTTCCCAACTGTTTTGGTGATGGAGGGAGAGAGACTAGTGAAAGTACCGGTTCTATCTTGTAGCCATCCATGCCGGTATTTGTAATCTTCAATCTCTTTTCTAAGTCTTTCATCAGTGTTTTTGGATCTTCATTTGTAGAGGCTGCCCTATTATGAGGCACAAAGGTATCTATACCTTTTGTCAATGCATTCTAGACGATATTCCTATCAGCAGGAATACTGACTTTTGTTCCATTATAAGGAAACTTTAAGCATTGATGGTATGTTGATGGAGTTTCCTTCATTTCATGAATCCACAACCTGCCCAGTAAGATATTGTATGACAAAGGAATATCAAGTACCTAGAAAAGGACATCTCTTTCTACAGGTCCCACTCTGATAGGTAATGATACCAGACCTTTAAAGGTCCTTTCTTCTTCATCATAGGCTTTTATTGTTATTTTCTTGCTGGGATCAATGACATTTTCAGAGAATCTTAATTGTGTAAGCAGACTATAAGTACAAATATTCAACCCCGCACCTCCATCTATCAAAACACGTTTGACTCTATGTTTATGGATCATGGCTTCAATATGCAATGGCTGGTTATGTGGATGATTTAGCGAGTTGTCATCTTCTTCAGAGAAGGTCAGATAGTGAGGTGAAGTCAGATGACCCACCATAGACTGAAACCAATCAATGTCTAAATCTTTTGGAATGTTAGTGGTGAGCAATGCTTTGTCTAGGATATCTTTGTGAGCAGACGAGAGTTTTAGCAATTCAAAAATTCATATTTGAGCATTTGTCCTTTTCAACTATTCAACGACACTATATCTAGAAGATGATGATGAAGTCAAATTTTTAAATTTATCCAAGGTTGATTCTTTTTGTTTCTTTGATTGGGCTGGAGGGTTTAATGTTGGTTGAGCTAGGTTGGAAGAACTAGCTCCTTGGAGAGTGACTTTCTTCTAAGAATGGATCATAGCTCTTGCATATCATGATTCATTCGGTTTATCTTGGACTATAATCACATTGCAATATTGTGATTGGGAAGGCTCAATCATGTTAATGATGTTGTCATTGCTAGTATAAGTATAATTTACTTTGGCACCTCCTTTGGTCTTTGAGGAATCACCTTGTTCGTAAATAGGTAAAGGGTCCTTAAATGCTTTATGATCAGCATTGGTCAGATGATTCCCAACAACAACTTTACCAACATCTATGAGATCTTGAATCTCATGTTTTAACTTCATGCAATTGTTTATTTTATGACCTTTATTCTGATGGAAGTCACAGTATTCATTTTCTCTCCACCATCTTGGTTTGACTTTTGGATCATATGGTCTAGAGTTATCTGGTAGTGTTATCAAGTTGTTTGCCAACAGAGTTTTGAAAGCGGATTCATATGATTCTTTGAGAGGAGTAAAATCACACTTAGGTTTGGAAAGCCAAGGCTTTTCTTTGAACCATTCTTTTGTTTTCTTTGGTGGATTTTCTATTGTAGCCTCAGCAGCTTTAAGTGCTTGTGTACCACTAGCCAAGTTGAATATTGTGGGCTTTGTGTTAGCTTTAACAGTATCTACTACTCCATCATTAACAACATTCTTGTTGTTGTCTTTGCCAAATTTCCAATACTTGTTCTTCTCTTTAGAGCTAGATCTTGGTTGTGTTTCTTTCCAAGGTGAGATATCTCCCTTCTTTATGAGCACATCTTCCATTCGAATGGCATTATCTACCATTTTGTTAAATGATGGGTGTACTTGCATTTGTATAATATACTTCAGTTCGGGGACCAAGTTATTAACAAATATATCCATTTTCTCAGAGTCTGGGATAGGTCAAGAATACCTAGAAAACATCTTTCTCCAACGTTGGAGGAAAGTAAGAAGAGGCTCCCTTGTTTTCTGTTTAGTATTGCAAAGCTCGATCATAGTCACAGGATGTCGAATGTTGTATGAGTATTGTTGTAAAAATAGTTGGATTAGTTCTTCAAACCTTTTTATTCCTTTGGGTAGACTTGAGAACCATTTCATTGCTTGACCCCCTAAAATCCTTGGGAAAAGGCGTATGAGGTACATTTGATCATGCATGAACTCCATATAGGCAGCACAAATCTCTCTGACATGATCTTGAGGATCCGAGGTACCATCATATTTGTCAAATTTTGGGATCTCAACTCGTGAAGGAAACAAAGGCATGTATAGATTTTTGTCAAATGGAAAGGGACATATTGTTTCCAAAGAATATTGTTTTGGGGACTTATCCTTATTCTACAATTCTAAGACCTCCATCCGTAAGGCTTGTAATTGTTTATGTACCATGAGTATAGGCAATTCTTCCTTTTTAGTCACAATTTTCTGAACATCATATCCAGTAGGAAGTTTAGCACCTTGTTTTGCTACTTCTAAGAAATAGTCTTCCTTCTCTCGAGCCAGGATAGCTTTCATCATTTTTCTAAATTCTTTGTCCTTTTGACAGTCAAGAATATCTTTTTCTAGGGGTTCTGTGTCTTCTTCAGCTTCTCTTGATGAGGAATCATTGTCGGTTTCATGAACATTACAGTTGTTTTTGTTCTTGTCATTGTGTTTTGTCTCATATATAGTGGGAGATTTAGGTTCATCAAAAATTGGTCTGCCTGATGATGAAGGTATGTCAGTGAGTGGATCCTCCACGTAAAATGGTTTGTCTTGATATGAGAAGGGTTGTCCTTTGCCTTTGGCTTCTTTCTTGCGATAACTCCTGGTTTGAGTAGGCATTTTTATGGATTAGTGTGACCTAAAGTTGTTTGTGATGCAGAGGTCAAGATCAATTTCAGAGCTAGTTGTTCGGTTAACATATTGTTTGAGATAAACAATTGAGATTTTAGTCTGGTTTTAGGAAAGATATATCCTGTATAAGATGTCTATCTAAGTTGATTCTAAGAGTAGTGTAAGATTCAGTCTGGTTTCAGGAACGATCTATCCTGTGTAAGACGTTATCTAAGTGACTTAGGTTTGATAGGTAGTTGATTGAACTAGCTGAAAGATGATCGACCAAATCGTGCAACACAAATGGCAGAGGTACACTGTCTTGATCTGTTTATGCTTAGGATAATGATAACCAGTATTATGTTTGTTGTAGACTATTTTTAGGCAAGTTTGACTATTCTGTTCTGACAAAACCAGAGATTCATACGACAGGATTTTCTGAACTGAATTACAATTTAGCAACTACAAGATGACAATAGTTTTGTTTTGTACGAGTTGTTGTCTCATACTGTACGACATATGGGTATGTGCAGGATGACAAAAGAATCAGTGTAGTTATGTTTCATACGACACATAATTTAGCTCCAGACGACAGATGAAAAGACTCATATGACACAGGATCTGGTGCAGGACGACAAATCAGAAGACTCGTACGACATAGGATTTGGTGTAGGACGAAAATTTACTAGACTCGTATGACTGTTCACAGAGAAGAGACTAAAAATTCTGAGTTTTTTTTGGATTGCTGAGTATGACAATTCTGAGATGGACTAATTTTTGACTTAGATAGGCTAGTTTTGGATAGAATTTCGACTTAGGATGGACAAGTTCTGACATGGATAGAGTTTTGACTTAGGATGGACTAGTTCTGACGCGGACAGAGTTTTGACTTAAAATGGACAAGTTCTGACACGGACAAAGTTTCGACTTAGGATGGACTAGTTCTGACACGGACAAAGTTTCTAATCACTGAGTTGGTTTCTTGTCTTCTCCAATTTTGGTATTTCAATTTTTGTTTTAGAGATGGAAACATAGAAAACACGTAGTATAAATAGTGACTCCAACCACAGCATGCAAACCCTAAGGAATTTGGTGAGGAAAGAAAACCTTTGCTTGTAGACTCAGGTACACAGCCAATAGCTAATTAGAATATGGTCGCTGAGTCTTATGCAATGGATTATCAACACCGTATTATCCAACTCTAAACGCTAATGGGGGCACGAAATGACAAGTATCTTGGAAGAGTTACCATCTCTCTTGCACAAAGATTATCCCCCCTTTTGGAGGTGAACTGGGTAGCTTCTAATTTTAATTGGAACTAGTAAGGGATCCGTTCGACGTTTTGAGGTATAAACTCAATTAAGAGGTCTCCCAGCCTTGAAAACCAAGGTTTAATATACCCGAAGGTATGGAGGAGAGCTATTCTTGAGCACTATCATTGACTTGATTTTCATCAAATCACATTTATTTTATAGTAGGTTGGAGTACTTGGCGTTTAGTCATTCCCACTTAGGTCATTCCCCTCACACCGGACATAACGACTTTAAGAGTTTTTCAACCCCTCGAGAGGGCAGGCCTACTAAAGATGTACAAATCTCAAACAAAGAAAAAGCCTCAAGGGTCTAGATTTCTGATTGTCTAGAAAAAGACAAGAGCATACTCTCCTACCTCTCAGAATCTTCTAAAAACATGAAAGATAGATTTATTCTTTAACCAGATAGCAAGTTAGGTTCCTAAAAATGAATTTAAAGAATACGCAATGTTTGGTCGATTCTTTTAGGCAACCTGCAAAGATGATGAATCAGTAGTCATATTGTCTTTGTGTGACAAGCATATTCTTCAACAAGTGTTCTGCAAAAAACTGATTAGGTTGTGAAAAATTCTAAGATAGACAGATAAACAACCAGGGTCAGTCGTCAAAATAATCAATTTGAATAGAAAACCAAAATCATGAAATTTGCCTTTTTAACCAGAAAATACAGAGTCGTACGACAGAGTTTTAGCTCGTACGGTACAGTATTCCCTCTCATACGATACAGGATTCCTACTCGTACGATACCTACAGTTTGTCATTTCAGCCTGTAAATATTGTCGTATGAGATGTAGGGACGAAAATCCAAAAAATCTGAAAACTGGAAAATAACAAAAAAAAATAAGCAGTCAGTCTTGGAGGCCGAAAAATGTAGCCTTCAGCCCCATAGTGGACACTAGAGTTGTGTGTGTGAAAAAGTGGTTTGTAGCTGTAAGCACAACACTTCAATTAAATCATTACATGTATGGTTAGTAATCAATAATCAATAAGTAATAAACCATAACAAAGCGACTAATTGCCTTCTAAAAGATGCGAGTATAAGATTGCTCTCAGATTTTTTATAAGCAATACCAGTGACTAGACTACACCAAGATGAAGGATTTAATCTATATGATATTAACTATATGGATGCAAAATGGATGAATAATTCAAGAAAATAACAAATTCAAGCAATATGGATTCAAGCAATAATGAATAAACTAAATATGGATGCAAATAATCTAAAAAAGCACAATGATCTTCAATGACTCCAAAGCAAAATTAGCATGATAATAATCTCCAAGCGTGTCCTCAAAAATATCTGGGGTGAATTGAAATGAGAGCTAAAGGCTAAATTTATAGAGAATTACAAGAGAAAAGCTCAATTTAGGATTAATTGAAAATAATTGAGAAATCAGGTTCAGTTAATCTTGAGATAGATTCCAATTATAGCTTAATTGAAATGCATTTAGATAAGAAGTTCAAGTTTCTTTAGAAATAATAATATATTAATTCCATGCATTTGTGATAAAAATAGATAATTCTTTTATTTATTCAAGAAAAGAGTCTTTTTAATGCAATTGAACTTCTTTTCTGAAAAGCTTTGAGTTCCAATTTTAGAGAATAATCAATAATTCAATTTAATTGCTTTTCTGATTTCAAGTTCTAAATTTAGAAAAAGAAATAATATCTCAAGTTTGATTTCTCTCTCAATTCACTTCTTTTTGTTTATTTTCAATTCAATTCTTGCTTTGTGATTAATTCCTCTTTTGTAATAAATTAATTCCTTTTGCATGATTAAATGGCAAATTTATTAATTAATTAAATATGCAAGGATATTTAATAAATTAAAATAGGATAATTGATCAAAATGATATTCTTGGAAATGATTCAAATTAATTAAATAAATATTTAATTAATATTGAGTAATTGATTTGCCATGTGATATTTGATGATTAAAGAATTAATAATGTGCTCAAGGTTGATTTAATTGCCTTTGGTTAGGATCTTGGTGATGTTGTCGAGATTAGGGGCCCAAGGTTTAGATGACCATTTTTTGGGTATTACAACCAACATGTTCAAAACTCTCCCATGCTCTAAGGATGAAGATTTGAGGAGTGATATTGACAATTCTCCTAAAATGTCCCCTTCGCATCTAGCTATCTTAGAGGGAGAGGATGATATAATAAACACTTTTCTTAATGTTACTTTACCTTATTTACATGATGCCTCTCTAAGTGAAAAGGTATTGATGGACATTGAGTTATCTTCTCCTAAATTTGGTCTTACCAATGGGGGCATGTTAGTGCAACAAGAGGTTATGAGCTCTTCTTTCAAAGATCTCCTTCCTAAGCATGAATATTTGGAGAAAGATGTTCATCTCCCTCCTATATAATACTCCCCTCATGAGGATCATTTTTTCCAAGAAGATGGTATTTCCCTACTTTTCCTAGTAATGGCATTTCCTCTTTTGACTTCAACAAAATTCTCACAAGAGATGATGCATTAATGAGAAATGCTTCTCCTTTCCTCGAAACTTGTCTTACCCATAAAGATGCCTTAGAAAAAGAAGATAAATCATAATCAATTTCCTTAATTCTCTCTCCCCTAAACATCCTATTGAACACATTTTGAGGAAATAAGATGATGCTCTCCCTCCTAAGGATGAAGAATTAATGAACAATGTTATCCCTTCTCCCAAAATTGGCAATTATAGTAAGGACATCTTTGTGCAAGATATTTTTAATATTTTTTTCAATGACTTCACTATTTGGGATGAACAATTAGAAGAAGGTGTTGATTATTCTCTACCCCATGAGATATCCCTAGCCAAAGAGGATAACTCTCTTGATATCATCTCACCTTCCATGAATCTCAATCATTTTTTCTCTAAAGGTAAGGCATCTCCTTCTCCCCAGCTAGGTTCTACTAATAGGGACACTTTAGTTTAATAAGATATTGTTAACATCTCTTTCAAAGGTCTCCCTCTCAAAGGTGAAAATTTAGAGAGTAATTTTGGTCCTTCTCCTAAATATTCTATTCCCCGTGTAGATCCTTTGATGATAAGGAATGATATAACCTTTCCTACTAATACTATTCCTTCTAAAACATCAATGCCTACTCCTAGTCTACCTCCTAAAATTGATCTCATCTATGATAACATTTTAGTGCAAGAAGAGACTATCAACAATTCTTACAACAATCTTGTCCATTCTTCTTCTAAAATTCATAAGGACACCTTGGATATTCCTAAACCATCTTCAATCAATTTGATACATGTGAATGAAACACCTAATAAACCCCTCCTCATAGTTCAAGGTGCTTGTCCTTCTCAAAGTTCTCAATGTAAACCTATCTTAGTGGTTCAAGGTGGTTATGCTAATGATTCTTTTTGCACTCCTAAGAAACCTGTTAGTATTGTGCAAGGAGGTTATCCTACTAAGAGCCCTTATGAGTATGCTAAGAAAATTACGAAAGAGAGTTATCATACGGTTGCTCATACCTACAACACAAGAAATAATAGGAAACCTAATCCTCTTCCAGTTACCCCAACTTCACTCCCTCCCTCTCAACCTACTCTTCCACAAGTACCTCATATATCACAGACTCTTAGTAAGGAGTATGATCTCATTAAACAAATTAAAGCTACTCTTGCCAAGATTTCTATTTCGGATTTGGTTTAAACTTCACCTACTTATCATGGGATGTTACAAGATTCTTTGGAAAACTTAGATGGCCCACCTATAGTGACACCTAATAAACAACTTCTTTGATTGATCCTACAAACAAATCCAAAGCTCAAATTGTATTCACACAAGATGAGTTACCTTCTCATGAAATTCAACATCATTGTGATCCTCTCATGATTGTGGTTATTATCAACAATAGTGCTATAAGACAAACCTTTGTGGACAATGGGTCTTGCCTTAATGTTTGCAGTGTGGACTTATTGGATAAGATTAATGTGGAGCTTTCTCTCATTGAACCTACTTCTATTTCTATTTGATGCTTTGATAATGTTTCTAAACAATATTTAGGTATCATAACCTTGCCTATTAACACAGGTCTTGTTACTTTACCTACACCTATTCATGTCATGCCTAGTAATTTGACATATAACCTTCTATTAGGGAGACTGTGGATTCATAGAATTCAATATGTCCCCTCAACTTTGAATAGGAAATTCAAGTTCATTTATTAAAAATAAGACATACTCCTTGTTAGCTGATACCAATCTTCAGGCTCCATTAAAAGTTGGATCTTCTTGTTCAACTACTTCCCATTCTTCTCCCAATCCTCCCACTTCTTCAAATACATCTATTTCCTTTAATGACCTTATTCCTTCTAATACTCCTGATTCTTCTACTCAATCTGAATCTTCTCCCAAAGATATCTTTTCTCCCAAAGGAGTGCTCTCAGATGATGATTGGGGACCTCTAGACTTTAACCCTACTTTTATAGAAGAGTGTAGAGTATCTTGGAAAATTGAGAAGGATAAATCTAAGGAGGAACCTAAAGAGCAAACCACTTTGTCTAAACAACTAAATAACCACTTTGTGGCTACTTCTAATTAAAATAATTCTTCAAATATTTCCTCTCATTCATATAGCACTGAGATCTATGAGGCACAACCATTTCTTTCTGATTTGACATCCCTTTATGATCCTTGTTTTCACATTTTAGTTAAGAGTGGCTATGATGGCAATGGTTGTGGCACAAATGAATAATGAATTAAAGTTCCTCTAGAACATAACACATATGAAGCTTCATTTGGACTTGGATATAATCCTTCTAAGCCCACCGAAGAATTTAAAATACCATCTCTCAATGTGAATGCTATAATTAGTAGTGATGATGACCTCACCTTAATTAAATCATCTTCTACTTCTTTCAACACTCATCCCCCTCATAAGGGAATCTTGGTGATGAAAAAATCTCTTTATGAATCTTCTCAAGAGATTTATAATCCCACTTATGAGATTTTATCTTCTACTCACTCTAAAATCCCTTCTTCTAGGATTAAGGCTCTAATGGATTACACTTATCCCTCTCCTAAGATCTCTTGTGTGCAAGACAAGTATGACTTAGTGGCCTATTCTTCAACTATAAACTTCTCTCTTTCTAAAGAATTTTTAGTAGTCATCATCTTATACATATTTTTAATCTCACTTATAGTATAGAATTTAACATGTCATATTCAAATACCTCATTCAATCTATCATATCTTTAAATAACATTAATGGCTATTATGTTGCTCATCATTATGTGACATTGGTAGCTCACTTACTAGGGACTCATTGTCATTCATTATGGTACAATTTCACATGAAATCATACTTTTGGAAGCAACATAATAGAATATTTCTATCTCATCTCTTCTCCCTATATATGGGGGCAAGAATGATTTCAAACATCTCTCCTTCTTAAGATTAAAATTGCCCATTTGTGAAGTAGTGTCTTCTATAAGGATTTCTTATTGATTTTAGAGGTGTATTCATATTTTGTTGGCATTGCATGAAGATTGCATTGAATAAATATAGTGATGTCATTGATATCCATTTCAACCAGTAATGATGTAGTAAAGCAACCGGTAATGAAGTAGTAAAGCAACTGGTAATGAAGTAGTAAAGCGATCGGTAATGAAGCATTGAAGATCACGTAACCTTATCCAGTTGAGATATAGAACCCTAACTGATGAAGTTTGGAGATTAGTTGTGATGATCTATGACTAAATGATGATTGGTGATGAAGATGCCACGTAAGCATGTTGCACGTGATGAGTTTTGAAATGGTTTTGGTGCATGAAGATAACTGTTTATCTTGGGAATGATCAAATGCATAGTATGAAGTGACAAATGCATGATGTGTTACAAGATTCAAAGTGTGATGATCCAGGAGCAGTTGTAGATGCCTAGAAGAATTTAAAGTCAATTGTATGTAATCTAATGATAAAGATTGCACCACTGTGTTTGTAATCTCTATGAGATTTTTAGGGTTTGTGTTGTGTTACCGACCTAATGAATTTGTTTATAAGGTCGATGAACTAATTGAATGAGTGGTTGGAAAATTTGATTAAGTGTGAAAGAGATTATTGTCGAACCAGGAGGTGTGTTTGCAGAATGATGTAAAGGCAGATAAGGGTGGTAAAGGATCTGATTCAGCAAGGAAGTGTTATTTCCAGATCGGTCAAGAACCTTTTGTTCTCTAGCCATTATAACAGTTTGAAATCCCCTAGTAGTGTAAGCTCCAACAGGCTTGTTATTGAAATCCTCTAATGGGGTGATCCATTAGCTTGGATTTGAAATCCTCCACCTAGGTTACCTTCAACAGGGTATTACCTTTAACAGGGTATTTGTAGTCAATCCCTTAACTGGGTGGTCCTTAACCGGATCTGTTCCTAACAGAACATTATTGTATAAGCTTCTAATCGGGCTTGGCTCCTAACAAGGTGAACTTCAGAAGAGTTCAAAATACTTGTGGGTATTCATCCCCACCATGGTTTTTTCCATTTGGGTTTCCATGTAAAAAATCATTGTGTCAAGTGGTGAATAATTTTGTGGATGTGTTTTTGGTATGGTTGATATGAATGATTGGTAAATCTGCATGGATATATTTGAATGATTGGAAATGATCTGAAATATGTTATTATTGGTATTAGTGAAGTGGTTTAAGGTTTTGGTCAAAGGATATTTAAGTTTCAGATCTATTGCATTATATCACTAAAGTATTAGGTCAATTGGTAAGGTTTAACAGTGTAGCTACAAATTTGTTTAAGTGACTAAACCAGTAAAATTTGTGAGTTGATTCTTATATGTGAACGAGTTTGGAAAAAAATTAATTTATTATTCAACTACTGATTCACCCCCCTTTCTAAGTAATTGACTGGATATTTATAGTTTCATCATTTTATCATATTTGAATTTCTTCTCTCATATTGGAACAAGCATCCCTAATGGGGATCTTAAGTACATATCCTTAATTGGGACCTTCTCCTTGGTATTGGAAGTCTTTGATCATTCATCAATTTATTTTCTTCATTGAGTAGTATCTTTTATAATAAACCCTTCTATTTTATGAACGTGCATGTCCCTGAAGAGGATCTCTTGCCTTCTTTAGAAGAGTTTTGCTATAAATAATCTCTCTTTGATGTAACTTCAATCCTCCATTATTTTCCAATTTCCTTTATGGAGTTGCATTTTTGGATTATATCTCTTGCATTTGTTTCCATTTAAATATTTCATCTTGTGTTAGAGAGCTCTCAAATCCTCACACTCTTTGTTGTGTTGGAATTGAGGTTTAGTTCTCTTTCTTACCAAATGATTCTCCATTAGTTTTTGATCTTGTACCAAATCTTCTTGGGAGCATTTGTCATCAATCTTCTTTCACAATTCGATGTGGTAAACATGATACCCTATTTCAACTCACTAAATTAGCAAGATAAAATAGTGGGGGGGGGGTATATAGCTACCCTCAAATTTTAATCACCTTCCTTAGTAAGAATTTAGGTGATTTTGTGATTTTATCTAACATGTGGTTTTGTACAGTGCGGTTCCTAATTGTGTACTGCAGATACCATTGGGGGCTTCATCCGACAACTTGTGGATATATCATTTTTCATGAATGTTTAATTTTCTTTACTTTATGTTGCATATGCATGTAGTGTCATATGATTGCTAAAGTGGGGGCTAAATGTAGTGTCATAAATTGTACACCCTTGCTAGGGTGGTACAATTACATGCTTGGTTTAGCACCCACCTTAGTGTGTTTTGCATCTTGCATTTCTAATTCCCTTTAACCATTTAATTTAATTTAATTTAATATAAATTCATATTTCATCACTCCATATATTATAAAGTTGGGCCCTTTACCCTAAGCGTGCACCTTTTCATTTTATTCCTCCAATAAATCATTAAATCATAAACCTAATTATGTCTTATTTCAATCTTTAAGGCTCGATTTCGCATATCAAAACATCTCAAAATAATCTATAACTTTGGGATTCACTCTAATATCATCATATCTAATGGCCCTAAATATATGGTAAAAATTTGGTCGGATCGGGTGCAAAGTGCACTTGGTCCCCGACATTTTTCCCAAAATTTCACGAGCATAATTCTATGATATTATAATGCTTAACCCCAAGAAATTAGCAGAAAATTCAAATCCTAGGTTGGCCTAAAGATGAAATTAAGATCTAGGGTTTCATACATAAGAGCTCTCTTTCTTCATTTAAAGGCAATGAAGATCTAGGAAAAAAAATTTGGAGCGATCAAAAGGAGTCTTCTATGTACTGAAAGAGAAGCTTATGTGAAGTCTTCAACAACATTCAACAATATTCATCAAGTATTCATCAAGTATGCATCATCAATTAGGAGCCTTGAAGACATTGAAGAATAATAGGAGATCAAGTGGCTTATATCTCTCCCTTGGGGATTGGTATGGTTTCATGTTATTTTCATGTCTTTGTATGAGCTTATTTACATCAATTTGCACATTTACATTCATTCTTTAGATCATTTAACACATTTGATTTAGATCATTCTCAATCTCATTTACCTTTGCATTTACGTACATTTGGGGTTTACTCTCCAAAGCGTAGGGTGGTTCTAGTTTCTTATCTTTCTCATTTTAGGGTCTTGCACACACACAAGATTCATGCACAAACTATTTTACTATGCAAATTGATTATTTGTTGAGGCATAAAACACCAAAATAGGGGTTTGACTAAGGCAAAACCTTATATAGCCAGCCAAATCCTCCCTTTTCAGTTGCAGGTTCATATACAGGTACCCGAGAGACTTTTAGGATCAATAAAAGACATACGGACAATTGCAACCCTCAGATCTGTCCCAAAACCATTAGGGATAGGGGTGTGGCACCTTTGTCCTACCTAGGATAGGGGCGTAGCACCCTAGTCCCTCCACTATAAGGTGATTTTCAGCAATGTGGTGTCTCAGGACCTTCAGTTTGCAATCTCTCAATTGCAGCTCTTTGTCAAACCATCAGGGACAAGGGTGTGGCACCTTGGTCCTAGTCACTTTGGCCCATTTTTGAGCATCAGGTACACATCCAAATTCCTCCCCCTTCTCTACTTTCAGTATCTCAGTTTCAGTCCTGCAAGTATATGCAATTTAAGTTCATATATTCTTTATTGTTCATCTCCTAGTCTAGTTGATCCATCACACCCTATTTTTCACATCTTCTCTTCATACATAACAAGAGGAATAGAAACCCTAAGAGATAATCCTTGGCTCTCTCTTTCTCACAAGAAGTAGCCAAAGTGAGTTGTCTCCCTAGGCTCTTTCATATTCCCAATGTGTTGGCTAAAGTGGGATTAGGTCCTAGTCACCCAGTCTCGCTTTTCCTCTCCACAAGTTGGTTTCATGGGCAAGCAAGAAACAAGATGCTATATCTCTATCTGCTGTTGAAGTTGAATACATTAGTTTTGCTAGCAATTGTACTCAGGTAGTTTAGATTAAATAGATGCTGAAAGACATTATAGTTGTGTATGATGAGCCTACTATTATTTATTGTGACAATTCAAGTGTTATTAATATTTCCAAGACTCTAATACTACATTCTAAAACAAAGCATATATCAATTAAGTATTATTTCTTAAGGGAGAAATTTAGTGATGAAAAAGTAAAACTAGAGTATGTATCTATAAAAGATCAGATTGCACATATTTTCACTAAGCCTTTGTGATGCAAGAGCATCCCTGGTTCTTGGAAATCTTGCATTGACCAAAAATATTTCTTTTCAATTTGTTTTCTGTTTTGCAGTTTCAGCATTTTTTTCTACATTTTCTTGCATTTTCTCATCGGATCTTGCAGAGATGGATTTTTCTTGTGGACGTGATTATCCTCCTTTCCCCAAATCCATGGAAATTTTGGATATTACAAGGGATTTCAAGACAGTTTTCTAGATTAGAACTTTGGAACTACTTGAACCTTTATTGCTATTGGAAAATCTTGCAGATTCATTCCATTGCTTGCGGAGCCTGAGTGCATTGTTCCAATGTGTTGGCATTGTGTTGTCATTGATTTCAACCGGTATGGGATGACTACCAGTATAAGAGATGGTTGTGCAACACTGCTATGAAGGAGTATAGGATATGATATCTTGGATATCACCTTGTGTTGCAAAACACCAATAATGTAAGGAAAGTGATCACTGGTGTCACTGATACACAAGTTAGTGTTTGACTTGTGTGGATGAAATGTTAAGATTATCAGTACCGATAAAGTGTATCCCCGGTAAGGAAAGGATGAGCAGGATTCCTGGATATTGAATGTGATGAAGAGGCAGAATGTTACCTGAATCACATCAACACTGGAAGAGAAGAATGAATAGGTCACCGGTA
The DNA here is from genome assembly GCF_030272615.1 of Cryptomeria japonica. NCBI lineage: Eukaryota > Viridiplantae > Streptophyta > Pinopsida > Cupressales > Cupressaceae > Cryptomeria > Cryptomeria japonica. The sequence continues at coordinate 283,113,049 of NC_081406.1, read as the reverse complement.
TGTTGTGAGGTTGTTGAACAATAGGACTCCCACCGGATGAAGAAGCTATCCCAGGCTAGGTGATAGGTTAATAGAGTATGTTCCCTCTATGTGCAAGATAACATGTGTCATGTGAATTATGTATCCTCCCCTTGGTTAAGTCACTTGTACCAACCGAATGATTCCCTGAGATAGGCAGGTGATTGAATGTAGAGACTGGCTACACATGTGAAAGATAAGGAAGCCTCCAAAGCATGAGATCAGAAATACACACCAGAAACGCAAGGTGTGCTACTAGGATAACAAAGGAAGAATAAAGAGTTAAGATGGTGTGTTTGTCATCTTGACAAATCAGATGAGAGGAGAATCAGTTTGATGGAGAAGGATGTTAGTCAGCCTGCAAGAATGTACATGGTGATACCAGGATGCTGAAAGAAGGTTGATGCAAAATAGTTGGAGCATGATGACTTGATGTCATCAATGTGTCTCACCGGCAAGAAAGAATGTATGCTACCCACCGACAGACACATCTGTTGGAATCTACATTAGTGCTAGTTGACATGTTATGTCATATGGTGAAACATCAGAGAAGAGACAAGTAAGATAGGGTTCTCACCTTATAAAGAGGAGTGCAACAAACTGAAGAATGATGACATGTTGTCATCAGAGTGGTTATTGGTATGGAGACCCACTGGTAATATGGACATGGTGAAGTAACCGGTAGAGTGTGAGACACCGATAGAATGGTAATGTGTAGACACAAGGGTTACACCGATAGATTGAAAAGGTCATGACAAGAAGGACAACCAACAAGGTGGCTAGTGTCGGTAGGGTTTGTTTACCAGTAGATGAAACCATTTATTTGTGTGTTTGGTGACTAGGCATGAACCAACAAAATAGTGTGATGAGGTGGATATCGACTACGATGCCACATGGAGCTGAGGTGGTGAATGTGCAAAGATCGGTGATGTTAGATGACAAACAGGTAGTTGTGATTGGTCTGACATTAATGGTGACTGTGAATCTCAAAGTAAAATGGCAGAGGTGTGCGGCTCAAGATCCAGGATAGATTAATTGTGCAGATTGGAGCTGGTGAAGGAAACAATTGAGTCATTTATGGCGATTGACTGAGGTATGCTGACAGACTGAAACAAGATTGCCAAAGATAGAAGGCGTGATAAAAAGGCACGTAAATGGTAGATATGTACAGTTGGCCATCAAAGAGATCAGATCGAGTAGGATATGATTGGATTTGGTTTTCCTTGAGGATTATGAGGAAACCCTAATCGCCTAGGTTTTGAATTGGCTCTTGGTGGGAAGAACATGTTATAAATAAGAAAGCAAAAATCATTGAAGGGTGTTGCTGAGGAGAAGAGTTTAGTGTTTTTGTGAAGTGACTAAGTGTTGCTTCTACAAGTTAGAGAAAATCAGTCAAGTGCACAATGCATATTTGAGAAAAGGATAAGTGTGAAGGAGAACCAGGTTGAAGTGCTCAACCGGTAGCAGAGCAGAACCGGTAGTGTTCATACTGGCAGAGAAGTGAAGGTAGCACTGCAGATTAGGCAGGCATAGAACTGGCTAAGTAGAGTATAGGTGGAGAGCAGCAGAGAGCTGAAGGAAGTGAGAACCGACAAAGTGAAAGGTGAACCGGTAAGCAGTAGTAGTGAGAAGAGAGATTTAGTTAGAGTGAGCAGAGAACCGGTAAGGCTGAGGAGATACCTTATCAACAGGGAAGTTTGTACTGATTTATTAAAAGATTCACTTGTAACTAGATTACTACCTTTGTATTTGATGTTTTCATTATGAACACTAATTTGTAGCTCAGTGCAAGGCTTGTAGCCCATAAAGTTAGGTGTTGGTGCTCCTTGGGTTGGTGCCCTAAACATTATAACAGAGTTTCATTATGAGGCTGGATTGGAGCAGTAGTCTCCAGCAGCATTGCTCACCAAGGTTTTTCCCATCTTGGGTTTTCCTCGTACACCCTAGTGTTATGTGATGTCCCTTTGTGTGAATGCATTTGTGTTTTGTTTCCTCTCTAACCTTTATGTCTACATTCAGCTAAGATGTGTTAATAGGTATACTCACATAGGATAGTTAATGGGAAAATATTGAGAACCACTGATTCACCCTCCCTCTCAGTGGTGGATTATGTCTAACACAATTTTCCTTGGTGTATGATTAACCTTCCCTTTGATCTGCACTTCATCGTATGGATTTTATGGAGGATTCATTGGCGGAAGATGACTTAGTGGTTTTACATGTTTCATCTTGTTCATCATTATTTGATTCTTCTTGGGCCAACGTGGATGCCTCTAGACTGTATAAATCAATGCAATTTAGCTTATAGTAACCAGTTTTTGGAATCAAGAAGATCTAACTTGAAATTATGTGGTCTGGTACTAACCAAGACTGTAATTGAGCATGTTTGTATCAGGATAGTGAGCCGAATCTTGTTTGTAAAAAGTTTTCATGATATAATCAATTAGTTCTGCATTGCCTCCATGAATTCCAACCCATCACAAGCATGGGTTAGGAATATTGTTTAAGCCATTTGGACCTATCCTGCACCCCTATATTGGTATCACTCAAGCTTTGGGATTTTTCTACAAACAAAATGTGATTGGATTGGGCTATAGATTTTTCTCTCACCCCTTATATACCCCATTGGTTTACATGGTTGAGGTTGTCCTTTGGGGTGATCAATTCCCCAAACATTACTCCTAAAGGCAAGGAAATGCTAGACAAGTTATATCCCTTGGGATGAATACTATAAGACTTAGGCATGTGTGATTTTTGATCCCCAAGTTCACCTTTTTTTGGAAGGGGAGATTGTCTTTGATTATGGTGCTATAAAAAGATATATTAGTAGTTTGAGATATGTCTTTGGGAATTAATTGCAAGCATAACAAAAAATAGATTAGGTGCCAAAAATAAGCTTAATGACAATGATGTGTTAACCCTAGGAGGGTTGGAGCACTCAACGGAATGATAACCCAATGATAGGGGAAATTTTTTTAGACAAGAAAAATGATAAAGGAAAATTGAAAGAAAAATAACTTAAAATTTATTATTTCTACTTGATTGCAAACCCACTGAATGATAGAATGAATATGTTGATTTATGTGCTATCCCACCAAAAGAGAAGATAGATATGCTAAATTGTGCGATCTTGCTAAAAGATAGAGGACACCCACTTAAATTCAAGTTGATCTTGCTAAAATGAATTGTCCTACTAAATGAGAGTTATATCCCACCAATCTACAAGTCAATCCCATCAATTTATAGTCAAAACAATCATTTCATAGTCGAAATTGCCACTCTATAGATGTACAAAGTTTTACAGATCTATTGGAATGTTAGGAGACCTTTAGTTTCAAACCACCCAAAATATAGACCTGTCCCATTGTTCCACAAAGAGAACCCATTGGAATATAAACAAGCATATTTGATCTGAATCAAGAGTGAACCTACAGAGATTAAATAAAACCCATTGAAGTGGGTACAAACCCATCAAATTATTGGATATTGTTGCTACTAGGATATGTTGTTGTCATTAATGTCAACATATTCTTGTGTTTTGGTGTTGCAGAGAAATGTTTTTGTGATCTGATGATTGTAGTGAGTTGATCTAGTTGTCTTATCTATTTAGGATGCCAAATCAACTAGTCTTATGTCATTATTTATTGATTACATGATGCTATGTGATGATTTGATCATGTTGTGGATTCCAGTATGGAGATTGGCTTTCAGTGTTCAGTATTGCAGTGTCTTGGTGTTTGATCCATTGTGCTCTGGTATGATCGTATCTTGTGTTGTGGATTTGGGAGAGTGTTTGGGATGTCCATGTGTATCTTCATTTCAGATGCTTCATGATTTGATACTCCACAAGATATATTTCTTGATCCAAGTTACTATTGTTGAGTGTACTTGAATGTTAGTGTGTTGATCGATGAAGATTTGAATAAGTGACATTGGTGCAGCTATTTCGGATGGTTCTAACATGGTTGTTGGTGTTTCCTAATCACATCATATTTGTTTTGATGGTTCACATTGATCATTGTGCATGTTATTCATGATATTATGGGTCCAGTGATATTCTTTATGTTATGCGGTATTTTTTGTGGTGTAACGTGTTGCAGTTAATCTTAGCAAGTTTCCCGGTGGTGGCATGTGTTTGAGGAGTTGATTTAGGTCCATGCTATGTTGTTTATGACATTGTATTGGTCTAGTGGTTGATTTATGTATCGTCTGATGTAATTTTGTAATTAGGTGTTAAGGATTTGATCAACCTTGTAGTCAATGTTGATGATTTGTATATATGGGTGTAACATTCTGTAGTGTCATAAAATTGTGACCCTAGCAATTTTTGACTGTATTAGGGTTCTCATGCACCCGAGTTCAAATCCTCTAGCCTGATTAGAGACTGGAGATTTCTCAGCCCTCAAAAATAGCTTCTTCCTCGGCCTCTGCGTCACCTCACCCGTACTATGCCCTGGAGAAAGGGGTAGGACAGGGGCGTGGCGCCACTATCCCCCCTTGGATAGGGGCGTGGCACCCTTTTCCTCCCAAGACACAAGTGTGACACCCCTATCCCTACCCTATTTTGGGGCAGGTTCCTTCCTAGGGTTGCATTGTTGGTTGTGCATTGGGTGGGAAACTGCCTCGATGTTGACCTATCACGAAAATCAAATCCACTAACATGTATTTAAGGGGCATTCATCCTCTCATTTGCACAAGTTGGAAAAGTTGAATTTGGATAAGATTGGAGTGTGTCAAGTTGCATAAGTGATCAAGCATTCAAGAGAATTCAAGCATTCAAGCATTCCTTTCCAACATTGAGCATTCTCAAGTCTCCCTTCAAGGCTAGGTGTTGCATTCAAGTCAAGGATTCAACCATTGAAGAGGAGATTGATTTTAAAATTCAATTCCACACAATCACTTCTATCAACATTGCTATCATAACCTCCCTTGAGGTGATTTACAATTTAGTCTTTCATTTACATCTACTTACAAGTACTTTCTTTCATTACTTGGTTAATTCCAAAACTGGGGTTTGACCTAAAGGCAAACCCCCTGTAGGATTTTGCCAAGATCAAGGGCACAATGAAAACCATAAAAAGAGAGACAATAGAATGATAATAACAAAACTGTATTCTCATCAATATGCAAATGATCAACTGGATTAACCAATACAATGAATATAGGCCTGCTTATATAGGCAAGGCCATATGGATGTACGAGCACACAATTATGACATGTGGCTCAATGAGAAACAAGGGTAGGTAAGAAATACTAGGGGTAGGTAGGAGAAATAATATAATATTCCACAAGAGGTGGATGACCCACTGAATGTGGAGTGTAACAGAAAAATAAGACCACAAAAGGTGGAATTTCTCCTACAAGCTCTATCCCTATGTGCACACTTCCCTAAGTGTCTCAAATCCAAACTACAAAGAGATGCACTATCCTAAGTTAACTTAAGTAAAGTGTAATAATATCCAAAATGAATATTTATTTACACCAACACCCCCCCTTAAGTGCAACTTAGGGAAATGAAGACTCAAGTCAACAATGCAAGATGGGTCCTGGCTACTAGGCTATGATAGGTACCCATTATAGAAAATGCAAAAGCAAGAAAAACCATGCAATGCAATCTCTCACAAATGGAGAAAGGGAGAAAACCTAGTAGAAAAACTCCCCCCCAAAAGATAGATGAAAGTACAAAAGACTTGCAAAGAAGGACAAAACCTCAAAGAGGAAAAAGTCCCCCCCATAAGAGAGGAAGGAGAAGTCAGTTGAGCCCCCCTAATGACACATCCCGCACCCCCAAGAGAGCTCGCAACTGCTGGAACTTACTCTCAGTGAAAGGTTTGGTGAATATGTCAGCAACCTGCTCTACTGTAGGACAATACTACAAATCAATGACCTGCTCCTGAATGAGCTTTCGCATGTAGTGCATATGAATCTCGATGTGTTTGGTCCGCTGGTGCTGGACCAGGTTCTTCGAGATTGCAATAGCACTTTGATTGTCGCAATGTAGAACTGTCGGCCATGGAGTGGTGAATCCAAACTCTATGAGAATCTGCTGGAGCCAAATGGTCTTAGTCGCTGCATTAACAACACCTCGATACTCAGCCTTAGTCGAAGAGAGAGCAATAGCATGTTGCTTCTTACTCTGCCAACAAATGGGGCCCGAACCAAGGTGAAAACTATAACTAGAAGTAGACTTACGATCATCAAGATCGCCAGCCCAATCAGAGTCTGTGTAACCAACCAAGCGAAGTCCTGTGCCTGCTGCATAGTGAATCCCATAGTGATGTGTACCCTGGATGTAATTAAGGATGTGTTTGGTGGCTTTCCAATGAAGCTCATGTGGTTCCTGCATGAAGCGAGAAACCATGCCAACTGCAAATGAAATATCAGGGCATGTATGGGTCAAGTAGATGAGACTACCCACAAGCTGACGATACAAAGTGGCATCAACTGGTGGAGAAGAACACTAAGCCTCGAGCTTGACTCCTGAAAGAAATGGAGTCGGGGCAGGCTTACAATCAGCCATATGAAAGCATGCAAGTAGATCAAGAGCCTACTTGGGCTGCGATAGTGTAATCCCAGAAGGTGACTGTGAAATCTCAATCCTAAGAAAGTAGTGCAAAAGACCCAAGTCAATCATAGCAAATCTGTCATGCAAAGTAGATTTGACCCTGCTAATGATGGATGTGGTACTCCTTGTACTAATCAAGTCATCAACATAGAGCACAAGTATCAAGTGAGAGTCATCCTATCGCAAAATGTAGACATTCGGATCAGAATGACACCTGGTGAACCCTGCGGAGAGAAGAAAGGAATCCATCTTGGCGTACCAAGCCCTGGGGGCCTGCTTAAGGCCATAGAGAGATTTCCTTAGTCATCAAACCAAGGAAGTATCCTGGATGAAACCCTGTGGCTGCTCCATATAAATCTCCTCATCAAGATCACCATGAAGAAAAGCACTCTTCACATCCATCTGATGTACAACCCAACCATGAGCTGCAGCAATAGCAAGTGTCAAACGAATGGAGTTCATCTTGGTTACGGGTGCAAAGGTCTCAGTATAGTCAACACCTGCAACCTGAGAGAAACCTTTCACAACAACCCGAGCCTTATACTTATCCAACCTACCATCCGCTGCAAACTTGGTCCGATAGATCCATTTACATCGAACCATCTTTTTCCCCTTAGGGAGATGGACTAAATCCCATGTGTCGTTCCTCATCAAGGAACTATACTCTTCCTCCATAGCTTGGTCCCACTCAGGAAACCCTGATGCTTCCTAAAATGTATGTGGATTGGAAGCAGTAGCAATAAATGCATGTGAAAGATCCTGATGTTGTGATCGATTTCTCCATCTATCTGAGAACAATCACTATTCGTAATACAATACAATACAATAACACATCAAATCTAACATTGAAAATTCATAATACGACAAGAAGGTAAATGAAGAGCTATCTACTAGATATTACACATTTAATGCATACAAATTAACAAGTCTTTCATTTACTTTTTTTGAAACATAATAAGGCAATTACCCATATCCAAAGCAAGTTAAATGGTGCGTCACTTAATAGGTCCTAAATCACACTAGTTGAATAAGCACATAAAACAATCTTTCGAGGAGCACATTAATACACTCCTGAAGCTACTACAACATGTCCACTTTTGGTATTCCTTTCACATCAAGCAATTTTCACAAAATCAACTATTCGCATTTTAATGCACCTTACTTAAGATGGAATTTAATTATATTACTCCTACCAAGTACATGGAGAACCCTTTAATGTGAACATACCATTTTCTATCATTAGACAAAAATTAACTCCCAAACCAATCCCTTTCACAATCTAAAACACAAAAACGTTATGAGGCTCACACAAGGGCTCAAGAAATATCATCCTTTCTCTTGCAATAAGAAAAATTAAATAAGAGATAATTACCCATATCGAATCCTTTTAATTTACTAGAGAGAGAGAAGAAGAAGAGTCATAATCACTCAATGTACTACATAATAAGCATTAACATTTTCCATACTAGTCTTTCAAGTGGAAAATCATTAAAATCGATCAATACCATAAACAAGCACATACCGTACTTTTAGATTCAAGATATTAACAACCAACTAGATGGATTAGTCAAAAGAGTAAAACAAATCAAGAATGAAGGTACATACGACTCCTTTTCAAAGTAAGAGAAATCGTAGATCAAGACCTCAATAAGCAGACAAAACACCTATAATCATTCCCAAAACACCCACATCAAGAAGGTGAAAACAAGGTGTGAACACACGTGTTACTCACAAGTAGGGTTTGTTCAATCATACCCTCACATCAAGGAGGACAAGCCCACAACATAAGGTAGACACACACACACCAACTAAGGGCACAAGCAAAACCAGAGATTCCAGTGTTGCAACATGGGCTCTGATAGCAAGTGTAATGCCCCGCCAGGAAACCCCAAAGGGTTTTAGTTAAAAACACTCAAATAGAGTGTAAATATTATTTTTTTTTAGTAATATTAAGAGTGTTAATAATTAGACACAACATTAAGATACATTAGAGTTATCTAAAACTTAGGTAGCATAGTGGAAGGCTAAACTAACCTAACGAGTTTCCCACTGCGATTACCTAACCTTACACCTGACTCAACTCGCGTCAAATGATCCAATAAGTTGGATACCTTAATTATGAGATAATGCATAAGACATGGACATATATTTATGTTTGATAAATTGATGCCTTGGAATTTTAGGAAGCGCCCATTTACTTTGGGTGGTTAGGAGGCCATCGTGAGGTTATTTACTCAATGCACTTTAAAACATAATTAATTTAAGAGGCCTTCCTTAAGGTTCAATGCGATTAATATCGTGAAGTTCATTCATTTGGGTTTAAGGTAACCACCCACAATTGATATCATCCTTTATAATTAGAAGTATGGCTAATAAGATGAGATTCATTCATTAAGGATTAATCTACCATTAATAGAGTGAGGTTCCTTCATTTGAATTAAAGCATAACCAACTAATGAGTCATAGTTATTTTATGGAGGATAGAATGTAAGTAGCCATAGAGTTCTTTCATTGAAGTTTATATAATGCTAATAGATGGACTCACTTCGTTAAGGTGAAAATGTATTAGGAACACATGGGTTCATCCCTTTAATTAAAATATAGTTAGCAAGATGATATTCATTAGTATAGGATTAAAATATATGTTCGTAGTGACATTCATCCATTAGAATTACAATACAACTAACTTAATGTGTGTCACTCTTTTTAGTTACAATAAAGTTAATATGAAGAGGTACATTTGCTAAGATTAAGATATAAACAACTAATTGAATCCTTCCCCTTTCAGTTCAAATTTAGCTAATCATAAAGAATTTCATTTAATAGGGATATAATTATGGATAAATAGTTGAGTTCACCCAATTATCAAGTCAGTTTGGTGAGGATTATTTGTAAGATTAAGACATGAAATAGCTAAACAAATCCATCCAATATAGCGAAATATAATTAACATGGCGATACTCATTTAAGAAGATAAAAGTAAATACCTATATGATGTTCATCCTTTAGATTTCAATTTAGAAAATTACGACATTAATACTAGCTTTGTTACCCATACACATTCGATCAATTTACCAACTTATATCAAGCTAAAACAATAAAGGCATCCTAATGAGATTCTTTCCACCATTATTTCCTTTAATTAACATAAATCAAATTCTTTTCCATAATCATACTTACAATGTTTAATGAACCTGATTACTACATTTATCAAGATGTCTAATTTTATGCACCTTGATTTAGCTTCATTAAATTCCCATCATACTCTTATGAAAAGCAACCATACATGATAACTTATAAATGAAATAAAGAAACAAGGCATCACATAACACGGGTATGATCTCGAAGTTCACCCCTAAAGGGCTACATCTCCGGGTCTGCTCAACTGCAAGACCCCTCTGACATTCAATTTAGTTAGGAATACATAATTACATATCTTTTACATCTTTGCCACTTAGGCGAACACAACCAGTATACAATTGACCACTTTGGTCCATAAATCCTAAATGAATTCCACATAGAGGCGAATCCAACTAAGCATGCTAAAAGAAAGTACAAGGTCCATTGCCCAACAGTACTCTATTTAGAGACCTAAGACTTAAACAGGTGCCCCAATTTCAACAATGACAAGGTCTGAAACAAATACATCAAGGTTTGCCACCACTCTAAAACAAGGCAAATACGGAACTTAAACTTACAACAATTTTTTTTAAATCGATACGATATCAAATTTACATGCATCCTACTAGCATATCATTGAAGTGATAACAAAATATACAAAGATAATTTAGATTCAAATTTCATACTCTCCTATACTTTAGTTTTTCATTCCTAAATGCTCTCGGTTGTTCTTTATCATTCCAATGAAAGACAATACATATTCCAGAAAAACTTCTCATTAAAATGTATTACCAAATGTTAACCAAAGTATTTTATTTTCAAGAACATCAAATAAAGACATTATTTGATCTCTTTTCCAAAGATTACCTTTCCTATTAGAAATGGGTTCCAAATTTAAACATTCGTTAATATAAATTTAATAATCCAAGATTAATAAATTTTAATTAATCTACAAATTGAAAATAAATATGCAATCTCCATTATTTAATTACAACTTCTTTTATTCATACCCCATTGCATTTATTTATTTATTTTTTTCATTTTATAAATGTTAATATTATATTTTTTTTTCTTTTAAAAAAATATATATATAAAAAAATAAAACAAAATTTATTTTTTTGGGAACCCTAGCCTATGGGTCCCACCTCCCATCATGGGAGTGGGAGGGGCCAACAAGAAGGTCCTTGTGGCCCACAGTGTGGACGCAGGTCCTACAAAACCACACTATGGTCGAAGGTTTCCTACGGCCCACAGCATGGACGCAGGTCCTGCGAGCCACACTGTGGTCACAGGTCTCCTTGCGGCCCACAGTGTGGATGCGGGTTCCCTGCAGTCCACGTTGTGGATGCAGGTCCCTTCGGCCCACATTGTGGACGCAGGTCCCTGCGGGCCACAATGTGGTCGCAGGTAGAACTGCGAGCTGCAGGGGAAGGGAAGAGGGGGAAAAAATAGCGGCGCAAGTTGAGCCTCGGCTCCTCCGCTTGCCAAACCCTAACGCCCCATTTCATATTAATTTTTTTTTTAAAAAAGAAAAATAACATGGCCAAAGTAGTAATTGGTAAAAAAAACCAGTTTTGACTCCATTTTTACAGTCAAACAAAAAGGTCTTCAAAACGGTTTTTTTTTTCTTTCCTTTTTTTTTTGTTTTAGTTTTCTCTCTTCAGAATGTTCAAGAATCCCATAACAAATCTTGAATCCAAGAACAATCAAGCTTTCCAACAAAAAACTGAAACTAAATCTTTAAAACATTCATGGGTATTATCATTTCTTTTTCCAGCATTTCATGGAGAACATTCAATCACCAATTTTTTTGAATCAACAAATAAATAAAAGGGTAAGCTGGAATCCTACCTTGTATCGCATTCCGGGCAAGACTTTGAAGGAGAGCTCCACCTGCAACTCAAAGCAAAACTCCATTTTCTCCAAAATTCCCCCATCTCCATTCCCAAAAGATCCCAAAAAGAGAACCCCCAAAATATTTCCAAAGACTAGGTTAAAATGAGAAACCCCCTTTTTTTGACCTAATTTTCAATTTCGAATTTAGGCATTTATTTTTAAAATAAAAGAAAATGAAAATGGAAATCATTCCTTTCCACTTTTCAATACATCTTATCCGTTTTTTCTTATTAAAATTAAAATGCTTCTATTTCTTATCTAATTCTAATTTTAATTTCTCCATATTACTTTAGCCAACATTTATATTTTGAACTATTAACAAGGGTAAGGTATTTAGGTTAATTTAAATTTCCAAAAATCAATCCTTTATACTATATCAGCTTTACAAGTAAAAAGAATAATTTCCTTTAAATAATAAAATTTACCCTTTCTTTTTCCAAAATGCGAAAATGATAAATTTATTTCTATTTCCCAATGACTTTAAATATTTCCTTTCTAAAAACGCATAACTAATTGAATTCGTTATTTAAAATTAACTATTAAATTAACTCGCTACAACATAATAAAGTGACCCTTTTTAATAAATGACTAATCTCATGAAGGAACCTATTTATTTTAATTCCTCAACTATTAATGCGTAACTGAACACATTATTTCAATTTAAATGCTTAAGCTTGCCACAAATATAAATAAAGTGATCTCTTAAATTAACGATTAATCGTATAAAAGAAAACTACCTATTTTAAATTTCTAAATTACAAATGCGTACATCCTCACATTAAATTGGATTAAATACTTAGGATAAGAAACTCCACTTACCCTGCGCAAGGCACACAAATCGAGGAAGTCCACCAAATCACATGACATGCAACCCAATGAAAAGAAAGCCCCACGAACCACACACGACGCTCACTTGAACATGGCTAAGGTAAGACGAGAGTTTTATGACCCCCAAATCCGAATTCTAAGGATGGAGGAGGTTTACTCAACCCTGCGAATCCCGAAGGAGATGAACCTCGCCCTAGGCAGTGTTGTACCTAAAATCTCCTGCACCCATGAATCACACAAGCATACATATATATATACATATTCAATGAAGGCGTTAGCTCGAGATTTATCACAAGGGTTAGGAAACAATTACATTTACACCAGAACCGATGAAAGAGCACAATAATAGGTATGCACAATCATTTATATTATCTAAACTACACATTGCATCCCGGTCAACCTACCATTCAAGAATGCCACATAGGAAGTCAATCAAGGTCAAATGGGTTTCACAAGTCCGACTAGGGTAGGGGCATTACATTCTCCCCCCCTAGGCTCCGACTTACTCCTGGAAGTCGCAAGGCTAAACGGAAGTCATACAACACGTATAAGTCCTTAAACTCAATTAACAATTGTCAATTTGCACAAACAACTATTTGGTCAACTTTTTTAGGACATTATTTATAAATCCTCTACGAATGTCATTATCCATTAACGAAAGGCAACTAACATCATTCACATCTTAAAATATTCTAGAATTTACTCACAAGCATAGTAGAGAAACGAGAATTTTCCTTTTTTATTACACCAAATTAAAGCAATTAAAATATATAGACACAGTTATCATACCCATTTATCAAACATGACAAGAAAATATGCCCTCAAGGTCAATTTTTTCCACCAATTCATCTCTTTCGCAAAACTTTATCGCATAGAACTAGCTTCAAATATCAATTTCTACAACCCAGTTAATTTTCGACAAATAAGAGCAACATAAGAACTCAATTGTTTACACTTTTTAGATTACAAGAACCTTTCCAATGACTATGCCCTATAACATAGTGACAAGTTAATACCATTTAATCCATGATTACACATAGTATCCATCCACAAGACTGGTTTGCACAACACAAAAGGCCACATGTGAGCATGTCTAATGCTTGGTCAAAGGTAACATATACGATCCTCATCTCTATGCCTGCTCTTAGGACAAATACATGATCAACAAATATCCAACATCTCGCTCAAGGACTTGATGGTGCTAGGGTACACCATAGCGGTGCTACCTTCCATACAAGTCCCTCATGAATATCCCTTGTTGTGTAAGGTGTTTAGCCTCCAAGAGATAGTCACCACTCATAGGTAGGTAGTGGGTCCTAGCTATCTCACAGCCTCACATACCTCCATCCTCAAGGTTCCCTATGTCTACTTCCTCGTATACACTCATCTAAGACCATCTCCTACATTCTTGAAGAGGAATTCACATTGCAACACAAGACCAGCATATGAAAACAACAAGGATAAACCAGTTTAGCCACCAAAGTACAATGAATAAAGATAATAATTATCAATTCCAACAATAAGACAAGAAAATAATTTCCGGATTTGCAACATCAAATCAAGTAAGATCAAGATTGCAAGATCGTGGCTAAACTGTCAAGGTCAAAATAAAATAAATTGCTGGCCCACAAGGAAATAAATAAATAAATAAATAAATAAAAGAAAATCATAAGTGCACATTACGTCACTACATGACTAGCAGCTAGCCACCAACGAGGAAGGAAAGGACAATCATCTAGCTATCCTAGTAGCTCATCATGTGGTGTGGCCAAGTCACACATCCGCAAGGCATGGCAGTATGCACCTCGACATCACCCCGCATCATGTCATCACGTGACATGGCTCTACCCTATACCTATCGGTAGGTCGCATGGAAATGTCTACTACATCCTGCATCGTGTCTCAGCATGGCATGGCAATACTCCAAGCGGACAGGGCACGCAATGGATGTATCCCACATGGCAGTGTACCCCACGGATAAGGCATGCGCCGGTCACACCCCGCATAGTGATGTTCCTCTCAGGATACTCGTCGTAAGCCAGAGGTATACATGGCTAAGGTCTACCCACAAGTCTACCAACACTAGTCAGTTGGCAACTCATGTAAGAAAATAACACACCTCTCATAAAGACAAGGCAAAAGATGCTCCAATAAAATCCATCAATATGCTCAAGAATTGTCATCTATATGCTCAAAATAAAGGATAGGAATTAGGCTGGCACACATGAACCTCGTAAATCAGTTCATCACAAGGGGAAGTATTGATTACACCTATGTTACAGTTTCATTACAAAACTATATTTTTCCTCAAAATAGGGAAGCTAAAGTCGCTTCGCGTCGACATTACTCATACGTTGTTCATACTATTCAAGGAATGGTGACTTCTACTACTACCCCTTCACATTCTAACTTATCAACAACCCGTGGGTTGGCACTCAGTAAGGAAACAAATAAGCAACATCACATAGATAGGTATGGTTTCCCATACTCATAAGCAAACATATTCCCCATGGTTGATTACTTCACCATCCCATGGGCACACATAGCAAGTATGGGTTTCATACAACACACACAGAATAGCACCATTACTAGTTTAGTCACATTTACGAGGAGTACTTTACATTATGCTAACATATACTTAAGGGAAGTTTTAACTATGCTTTACACATGAATCACTAAATAAAGTTTACTCTAGATACACGTACTGAAATTCTCAACAATTCAAATTTACACAAGAATAAGATATCTTGCTCAATTTCCCCTAGGCATTTTCATTCACATTACTAATTATGCAATTTCTTTTTCCAAGGCCAAAAAAACTTTCCCCTTTCAATTAGAAGCCCAAGGCAACATACCATTTCATATGCGTTATAAGAATCCCTTTAAATCACTACATTCTAAATAGTATTTCAAAAACAACAATTCCTATATTTTAGACAAGAGGAGGAAGAGAGTTGGAAAATCAACTATTTCCTACGAATACACAAGAATTTCAAGATCACACCATATGCTCGGATATAAGTCTATCATTTTAGTTGCACAATTTTCATTTCGCTATCTTTTAGGAAGGTGCCAAAGCATCCTAACATGACATTTCTAATCATTATTGTTGCACTATAATGCTCTAGTTTTCCGGACAAGAATTCAAGACAACCAAATTTTCTTTTGTAATACAAGTCTTCTTGAGAACAATCACTATTCGCAATACAATACAATACAATAACACACCAAATCTAACATTGAAAATTCATAATACGACAACAAGGTAAATGAAGAGCTATCTACTAGATATTACACATTTAATGCATACAAATTAACAAGTCTTTCATTTACTCTTTTTGAAACATAATAACGCAATTACCCATATCCAAAGCAAGTTAAATGGTGTGTCACTTAATAGGTCCTAAATCACACTAGTTGAATAAGCACATAAAACAATATTTTGAGGAGCACAATAATACACTCCTGAAGCTACTACAACATGTCCACTTTTGGTATTCCTTTCACATCAAGCAATTTTCACAAAATCAACTATGCGCATTTTAATGCACCTTACTTAAGATGGAATTTAATTATATTACTCCTACCAAGCACATGGAGAACACTTTAATGCGAACATACCATTTTCTATCATTAGCCAAAAAGTAACTACCAAACCAATCCCTTTCACAATCTAAAACACAAAAACATTATGAGGCTCACACAAGGGCTAAAGAAATATCATCCTTTCTCTTGCAATAAGAAAACTTAAATAAGAGATAATTAACCATATCAAATCCTTTTAATTTACTAGAGAGAGAGAAGAAGAAGAGTCATAATCACTCAATGTACTACATAATAAGCATTAACATTTGCCATACTAGTCTTTCAAGTGGAAAATCATTAAAATCAATCAATACCATAAACAAGCACATAACATACTTTTAGATTCAAGATATTAACAACCAACTAGATGGATTAGTCAAAAGAGTAAAACAAATCAAGAATGAAGGTACATATGACTCCTTTTCAAAGTAAGAGAAATCGTAGATCAAGACCTCAATAAGCAGACAAAACACCTATAATCATTCCCAAAACACCCACATCAAGAAGGTGAAAACAAGGTGTGAACACACGTGTTACTCACAAGTAGGGTTTGTTCAATCATACCCTCACATCAAGGAGGAAAATCCCACAACATAAGGTAGACACACACACACAACTAAGGGCACAAGCGAAACCAGAGATCCCAGTGTTGCAACATGGGCTCTGATAGCAAGTGTAATGCCCCGCCAGGAAACCCCAAAGGGTTTTAGTTAAAAACACTCAAATAGAGTGTAAATATTATTTTTTTTAGTAATATTAAGAGTGTTAATAATTAGA
The DNA here is from genome assembly GCF_030272615.1 of Cryptomeria japonica. Lineage (NCBI taxonomy): Eukaryota > Viridiplantae > Streptophyta > Pinopsida > Cupressales > Cupressaceae > Cryptomeria > Cryptomeria japonica. The sequence continues at coordinate 283,096,260 of NC_081406.1, read as the reverse complement.
CACAACATTAAGATACATTAGAGTTATCTAAAACTTAGATAGCACAGCGGAAGGCTAAACTAACCTAAGGAGTTTCCCAACGCGATTACGTAACCTTACACCTAACTCAACTCCCGTCAAATGATCCAATAAGTTGGATACCTTAATTACGAGATAATGCATAAGACATGGACATATATTTATGTTTGATAAATTGACGCCTTGGAATTTTAGGAAGCACCCATTTACTTTGGGTGGTTAGGAGGCCATCGTGAGGTTATTTACTCAATGCACTTTAAAACATAATTAATTTAAGAGGCCTTCCTTAAGGTTCAATGCGATTAATATCGTGAAGTTCATTCATTTGGGTTTAAGGTAACCACCCACAATTGATATCATCCTTTATAATTAGAAGTATGGCTAATAAGATGAGATTCATTCATTAAGGATTAATCTACCATTAATATAGTGAGGTTCCTTCATTTGAATTCAAGCATAACCAACTAATGAGTCGTAGTTATTTTATGGAGGATAGAATGTAAGTAGCCATAGAGTTCTTTCATTGAAGTTTATATAATGCTAATAGAAGGACTCACTTCGTTAAGGTGAAAATTTATTAGGAACACATGGGTTCATCCCTTTAATTAAAATATAGTTAGCAAGATGATATTCATTATTACAGGATTAAAATATATGTTCGTAGTGACGTTCATCCATTAGAATTACAATACAACTAACTTAATGTGTGTCACTCTTTTTAGTTACACTAAAGTTAATATGAAGAGGTACATTTGCTAGGATTAAGATACAAACAACCAATTGAATCCTTCCCCTTTCAGTTCAAATTTAGCTAATCATAAAGAATTTCATTTAATAGGGATATAATTATGGATAAATAGTTGAGTTCACCCAATTATCAAGTCAGTTTGGTAAGGATTATTTGTAAGATTAAGACATGAAATAGCTAAACAAATCCATCCAATATAGCGAAATATAATTAACATGGAGATACTCATTTAAGAAGATAAAAGTAAATACCTATATGATGTTCATCCTTTAGATTTCAATTTAGAAAATTACGACATTAATACTAGCTTTGTTACCCATACACATTCGATCAATTTACCAACTTATATCAAGCTAAAACAATAAAGGCATCCTAATGAGATTCTTTCCACCATTATTTCCTTTAATTAACATAAATCAAATTCTTTTCCATAATCATACTTACAATGTTTAATGAACCTGATTACTACATTTATCAAGATGTCTAATTTTATGCACCTTGATTTAGCTTCATTAAATTCCCATCATACTCTTATGAAAAGCAACCATACATGATAACTTATAAATGAAATAAAGAAACAAGGCATCACATAACATGGGTATGATCTCGGAGTTCACCCCTAAAGGGCTACATCTTTGGGTCTGCTCAACTGCAAGACCCCTCTGACATTCAATGTAGTTAGGAATACATAATTACATGTCTTTTACATCTTTGCCACTTAGGCGAACACATCCAGTATACAATTGACCACTTTGGTCCATAAATCCTAAATGAATTCCGCATAGAGGCGAATCCAACTAAGCATGCTAAAAGAAAGTACAAGGTCCATTGCCGAATAGTACTCTATTTAGAGACCTAAGACTTAAATAGGTGCCCCAATTTCAACAACGACAGGGTCCGAAACAAATACATCAAGGTTTGCCACCACTCTAAAACAAGGCAAATACGGAACTTAAACTTACAACAATTTTTTTTAAATTGATACGATATCAAATTTACATGCATCCTACTAGCATATCGTTGAAGTGATAACAAAATATACGAAGATAATTTAGATTCAAATTCCATACTCTCCCATACTTTAGTTTTTAATTCCTAAAAGCTCTCGGTTGTTCTTTATCATTCCAACGAAAGACAATACATATTCCAGAAAAACTTCTCATTAAAATGTATTACCAAACGTTAACCAAAGTATTTTATTTTCAAGAACATCAAATAAAGACATTATTTGATCTCTTTTCCAAAGATTACCTTTCCTATTAGAAATGGGTTTGCAAATTTAAACATTCGTTAATATAAATTTAATAATCCAAGATTAATAAATTTTAATTAATCTACAAATTGAAAATAAATATGCAATCTCCATTATTTAATTACAAATTCTTTTATTCATACCCCATTGCATTTATTTATTTATTTATTCCATTTTATAAATGTTAATATTATATTTTTTTTTCTTTTAAAAATATATATATATATATATATAAATTTATTTTTTTGGGAACCCTAGCCTACGGGTCCCACCTCCCATCACGGGAGTGGGAGGGACCAACACGCAGGTCCCTGCGGCCCACAGTGTGGATGCAGGTCTTGCGAAACCACACTGTGGTCGCAGGTTCCCTGCGGCCCACATCGTGGACGCAGGTCCTGCGAGCCACACTGTCGTCGCAGGTCTCCTTGCAGCCCACGGTGTGGACGCGGGTTCCCTGCGGCCCACGTTGTGGATGCAGGTCCCTGCTGCCCACATTGTGGATGCAGGTCCCTGTGGGCCACAATGTGGTCGCAGGTAGAACTGCGAGCTGCGGGGGAAGGGAAGAGGGGGAAAAAATGGCGGCGCAAGTTGAGCCTCGGCTCCTCCGCCTGCCAAACCCTAACGCCCAATTTGATATTAATTTTTTTTTTTTAAAAAGAAAAATAACATTGCCAAACTAGTAACTGGTAAAAAAAACCAGTTTGGACTCCATTTTTACAGTCAAACAAAAAGGTCTTCAAAACAGTTTTTTTTTTTTTTCCTTTTTTTTTGTTTTAGTTTTCTCTCTTCAGAATGTTCAAGAATCCCATAACAAATCTTGAATCCAAGAACAATCAAGCTTTCCAACAAAAAACTGAAAGTAAATCTTTAAAACATTCATGGGTATTATCATTTCTTTTTCTAGCATTTCATGGAGAACATTCAATCGCCAATTTTTTTGAATCAACAAATAAATAAAAGGGTAAGCTGGAATCCTACCTTGTATAGCATTCCAGGCAAGACTTTGAAGGAGAGCTCCACCTGCAACTCAAAGCAAAACTCCATTTTCTCCAAAATTCCCCCATCTCCATTCCCAAAAGATCCCAAAAAGAGAACCCCCAAAATATTTCCAAAGACTAGGTTAAAATGAGAAACCCCCTTTTTTTGACCTAATTTTCAATTCCGAATTTAGGCGTTTATCTTTAAAATAAAAGAAAATGAAAATGGAAATAATTCCTTTCCACTATTCAATACATCTTATCCATTTTTTCTTATTAAAATTAAAATGCTTCTATTTCTTATCTAATTCTAATTTTAATTTCTCCATATTACTTTAGCCAACATTTATATTTTGAACTATTAACAAGGGTAAGGTATTTAGGTTAATTTAAATTTCCAAAAATCAATCCTTTATACTATATCAGCTTTACAAGTAAAAAGAATAATTTCCTTTAAATAATAAAATTTACCCTTTCTTTTTCCAAAATGCGAAAATTATAAATTTATTTCTATTTCCCAATGACTTTAAATATTTCCTTTCTAAAAACGCATAAATAATTGAATTCGTTATTTAAAATTAACTATTAAATTAACTCGCTACAACATAATAAAGTGACCCTTTTTAATAAATGACTAATCTCATGAAGGAACCTATTTATTTTAATTCCTCAACTATTAATGCGTAACTGAACACATTATTTCAATTTAAATGCTTAAGCTTGCTACAAATATAAATAAAGCGTTCTCTTAAATTAACGATTAATCATATAAAAGAAAACTACCTATTTTAAATTTCTAAATTACAAATGCGTACATCCTCACATTAAATTGGATTAAATACTTAGGATAACAAACTCCACTCACCCTGCGCAAGGCATGCAAACTGAGGAAGTCCACCAAATCACATGACATGCAACCCAATGAAAAGAAAGCCCCATGAACCACACACGATGCTCACTTGACCATGGCTAAGGCAAGATGAGAGTTTTATGACCCCCAAATCTGAATTTTGAGGATGGAGGAGGTTTACTCAACCCTGCGAATCCCGAAGGAGATGAACCTCGCCCTAGGCGGTGTTGTACCTGAAATCTCCTACACCCATGAATCACACAAGCATACATATACATATACATATTCAATGAAGGCGTTAGCTCGAGATTTATCACAAGGGTTAGGAAATAATTACATTTACACAAGAATTGATGCAAGAGCACAATAATAGGTATGCACAATCATTTATATTATCTAAACTACACATTGCATCCCGGTCAACCTACCATTCAAGAATACCACATAGGAAGTCAATCAAGGTAAAATGGGTTTCACAAGTCCGACTAGGGTAGGGGCATTACATATGATCACCTATGTAAATGTGAGGTACTGTAGATGGCTCCAATGAAGAAAATTGCTCCTTTGTAGAACCCATGTGATATGAGGCACCCGAGTCAAGTATCCATTGCTGTGAAGAACCTGTTGTAGCCATAAATGCTTGCCCTTTTCCCTTAGAATGTGAGGAAGAGGAAGGAGATGAATCGTTCTTTGTGTAGGTGGATGGCAAGTTGATGTTGTTTTTCTTAAGAAGATTAGTTAAGTCATCAACTTGCTTTGCGTGGCATCGATGCTCATCATGACCATACTTCTTGCAATATGCACAAGTTGGTTTATCCTTCTTAGGTCGTGTCCCCTTCTTGGAAGAGGATGAAAAATCACCTTGTGATGGAGAGGATGATTGTCTTTTTTCCTAGCATGGCTTAGACTTGGATTGCTTCTTCTTCTTGTTGGAATCTTTGCCTTGACTTCCTTGATTCCCTTGATTAGCCACCAAAGCCTTGGACTTTGAAGACTTGAGAAGTCCCATGTTCAACAACTTAGATTGTTCCAATATCAACATTTCTGTGAAAGCATCAAATGAAGGCATAACATAGGAACTCCCCACTGTCAAACGATGAGTTTGGAAGCTAGACACAAGTGCTGCATATTCTGGTGCAAGCTTGTCCAACAAGTTGAATATCAACTGAGCATCCTTTTTGTCAATTCCACAATCCTTAAGCTTTGCTCTTAGCTCATTTGCTTTGGTGACATAATATTGGATTGTATCAAAACTCTTGGGATCCAAGTTGGTGAGCTCATTGTCAATTTTTTAGCCTCTGATTTCATCAACTTGACCATACAATTTCTGAAACATATCCCAAGCCTCTTTGATTGTTGTACACTTCTCAATGTGAAAAATGAGGTCATCTGATACATACTTGCGCAAAGTTTCAAGAGCCATGCAATTATTTGTGAGCCATTCTAACTGAGCATTTGGATCAGCCTTAGGATCAGGTGGTGTTGCTATTGTTCCATCTATGTAATGTGTGAGACCCTTTTCCATTAATTTACTCCATACTTTAATTTTTCATGATGCATAGTTATGTGGAGTTAAAGGTGGAAATTTATGAGGACTCATTGCAACAAAAATGAAAGAGCGCAAAGAGAGGCACAGTCACACAAGACACCCCCCCAAATTCACTCAATCAAAAAACCCCCCCAAAAATGATGATTTGGCACTTTATACTTAGTGCATATACAATGGGCCACTTGTGAAAAATGGCAAAGTGGGCTTCTGATTACAATTTTACAACTACCTCAATAAGGTCAAAAGAGACTCAAACTAATAATGCAAGAGATCTAAACTAAGATCCAAGCACTTTACAAGTACCTAATAGGCCAAATAAGACCAATATCTGAAAGTACAATTTCCACTCAAAATCTCTAAAATTTGATCATAGATTATGAAAGTAGAAGAAAAAACATGCACTTTCAAAAAAAATGGCACCTGAAAAGGAAATCGTATGAGCTCAAACGAGGCCTTTGAAGTTGCAGAATTGAGGATTGGACAGGTACAACTGAGAGAATCCAAAAATTTTGAAAAACCTGTGCACTAAAATCAGAAAATAACCACACCACTGCAAAGATCATGAAATTTTAGCCCATTTCAAAAAAAATTGCACCAAAAAAGGAGCAAAAATGAGCAAGATATGGCCTTTCAAAGTTGGACTGCAAAACTGAAAAGCTCAATGAAGAGGGGGTCAAAAAATTTCAAAAATTCGCTGATGTGGCGCTAACATTAGCAAATGACAGGCTTAAATTTGACGCCCATCTGGCTGTCACAAAAATTTCAACTCCCCCCTGTGTGGCGTCTGTACCGTACAGACATGCTGACTATGCAAGCTGATGTGGCGGACGTACCGTGGTAGGCAAATGGATCTGACGTGGCAAAGATTATGTGTCCACAGGCTAGTGGCCTCCTACCACGTGGTGGACGTGGGTTGCCAATTTAAAAAACTGTCGGCGGGAGGGAAGCGTCATCGGAAGGTGTGGGCGGCGGTCGGCGGGGTCTCGGTGGCTCGGGAGCTGGGCGGCGTAGAGGCTGGGCAGCGCGGGAGGTACACGACGGCTGTGGGACACGGCGGCAGTAGAAGGTGCATGGCGGCGGCGGCGGCTCCGACAGTGCAGCGGGAAGGAGAGGTGTCGTCAACGAGAGGTACACGATCGGGACAGAGGCCGGAGTGGGCGCAGAGACTAGGGAGTACGGGCGGCGCGGCCCGTAAAAAGCTGCAAAAAAAAATGACAGGGTACGGAGAGCACGGGGAGGGGTCTACGGACCCCAAAAAAAAAAATTTATTTTGTTTTTTTTGTTTTTGGATCGCTTTTTTTTCTAAAAATTTTCCAAATTTTTTCTCTTTTTTTTTTCGGAAAATAATTAAAAAAATTTCGAAATCCGTACAATAAAGCCAAAAATGGGGAAAAAAAATTTCTCACCAAAATAGGTCGACTTTATAGTCAAAATTCATAGAAACGGCCTCCCGGATTCAACGGTGATGTCCAAATCGTTGTACAATGCCCCCAAAAAAGGAAGATCCCCAAATCCGAAAATAGAAGCCTCCAAAATGTCTCCAAAAAACTAATCAATGAAGCCCTATAGGCTCTGATACCATGTAGGATTTTCCCAAGATCAAGGGCACAATGAAAAGCATAAAAAGAGAGACAATAGAATGATAAGAACAAAACTGTATTCTCATCAATATGCAAATGATCAACTGGATTAACCAATACAATGAATATAGGCCTGCTTATATAGGCAAGGCCATATGGATGTACGAGCACACAATTATGACATGTGGCTCAATGAGAAACAAGGGTAGGTAAGAAATACTAGGGGTAGGTAGGAGAAATAATATAATATTCCACAAGAGGTGGATGACCAACCGAATGTGGAGTGTAACAGCAAAATAAGACCACAAAAGGTGGAATTTCTCCTACAAGCTCTATCCCTATGTGCACACTTCCCTAAGTGTCTCAAATCCAAACTACGAAGAGATGCATTATCCTAAGTTAACTTAAGTAAAGTGTAATAATATCCAAAATGAATATTTATTTACACCAACACCCCCGATCCCAACCCATTTTCCTTTCTTTTCTATGTGTAGGTTGCAAGTGCGCAACTGTACTTTCTAATTCAGGCTCCATTTACAAAGGAAGAAAAACCCTTTTCATTTCACAGATTTTTCGGAGGATTGTGTACATTCCCGCCACGATTCGGGCAACTTTTCCTCAAATTCGCAGGGCAACTTTGTCTCGACATATTACTGCCAGATCCAAGTGCACAACTTCATCCCATATCCAATCTCAAGTTATAATCAATTTTTTGTCACTTTTGCATTACATAATTCAATCAATTCCTTTCCATTTCAAACAAAGAAGAAGGGATCAACTTATCATTCCCATTTCATTCAGAATTCAATCTACCATCTTCGTGTGGAGAGATTGAATCTAGTGAATTATCCTCTCCTCTTCCAAATGTAACATGGTGAAAATTGTTTGAAGGGTAATCAATATTGAGACTTTGATCTCTCTTTGAGGGAAAGGGTAGTTTTCCTCTTGATCTATCATTCACCATTACATTTTGGTGAACCCGACATCTTGCATCCTTTCCTTTGAACAAAATTGTATATTTTTCATTTACAAGTTTCACATCTCTACAAAGTTAGTGGTTAAATTATTAAAAACCCTAGTTTTTAATTAAAATTGAACTTGTAATTTGTAAAACTTGCTTGTGGTTGTCTTAGATCTGAAAATTGTTTTGTTTGTCTAATTCAATTTCCTCCTTGTCTTGTTCAATTTGTAAATAAAATTTACAAAATTAAGAGGTTACTTGTTAAAACGCTATTTTTCAAAAATCATATTGAACTTGTGCAAAAAATGGATTTCCATTTAAATTTCAGATTTGTCTTCATTCCTACAATTCAAATTTTCAACTTCCCCACTTTTTCCCAAAATTCAAATTTTAAAATTAAGTGGTTAGGTCATAAAACCGTAATTTTCAAATATAATTAGATTTTGTGCATATTTCAAATCAATTTCATTTCAATTCATATTTCTAAACATTTTCCAAGGTGTCCCTATCCATTAGGTTTGACCTTTTTCAAAATTGCAATTCAATTCCTCTTTTTCTTCAAAACCCTAATAGGGTCCTATCTTTTACATTTGCGTCCTTATTTCACCCATCTAAAGATCGTAAAATTCGCCAATTTTTTGGGGTTAGCTTTAAAATCATCGCAATATCCATCCCTAAAAATTTTGAAAAAATTTGGTCGGATCATGTCGGTTCCCACCACAGTCCTCGACTTTTTTCCTGAAATTTCAGGAGACTGTTATGACTGTATTTACTAGCCTAAATCTAGAAGATTGGCTGATTTTATCGATTTTTGATCCCTCTAGAATCAGAAATACCTTCAAAATTCAACATTTCAACTTTCAAGAAAAAAATTTAAATTAAGAGGTTAATTATAGTCTGCCCGGATTTTTTAAAAATTGATTTTAAAATTAGGTGGCATTTCCTTAGCCCTAATTTTAAAATTTCAAATTCCTTTCATTTTTGGAAATTGTGTCATCCCCTTCTTCCAACAAAGTTCAAATTGTGTAATCATTATTTCTTAAATTTTGCATTACTCAATTTTGTAAGCTTGGTTCCACAATTCAAAATTCAAATGTTCCCTCTAGTGCATGAGTTTTACCACTATTAGTCCTACCTATCCTATCCCCATTAGATGAAGCATTAGAAATAAGGCTTCCCAAGGTTTAATTACCGAGGAGATGGAGCCTAATTTGGGTGACTTCTTTAATGAGGATCATGCTAATTCTTCCCATCCTAATCATGTGCCTATTCACCCCATTAATGGATCCCATGATGAAGAAGAATCTTTAACTATGTTCTCTATAGATCAACTTTCCACATTAGATAATCAATTTGATAACTTGCAACAATGGATTTCACAAGAATACCCTAATAGTGAAGCTCTTCCATTAATTGAAGACCTTAAGTGCATGATTCAAAGTGATAAGAATGGAGTTGATATATTGTGTGGCATTGCACATATTGTTGATTCTAATGTCATGCCTATCAAGAGTTGTGTCGAAACCCTAGGTTATTCACAACCTTCAATACAAGTCAATCCTTCAATTCCTTTGAATACTCCTATGACAAGAATTCCTACTTTCACATCCAACATCATGCCTACTTCAACTCAAAATGTTATTCCTACAACCATGGGTCTATTAGGATTAGGATCCCCAAAGATACTGAGAGGGGGGGATGAATCAGTATCTGACCGATTAATAAATTTACTTGACTTAAAACATGAAAAGCATATTAAAACTATGTACTGGTAAACAAGAAATAATGTAGTAAAAAAGAATAACAACAACCACATGAGAAGCACACCATAACATAGTATTTTAACGAGGAAACCCGGTGTGGGAAAAACCTTGGTGGAATTTGTGACCCACAATATTTGCTTACTGGCCAATAAGGAAATATTACTCTTACAATAGGGGCTTGCACATGCAAGAAGGCCAAGTGCCTAGAGCTCACTACTCAATTACAAAAGAAGTCACACTGACTTACAAAAATGGATTATATTAATCCAATGTCTTGTACTACTTCAAATTAGCATCTGCTATGCCAAATCTAGTACCAGTTTAAGCTCTGCTACATACATAAACCCTTAACCTATAATTCGCATAGTAGGTCTACTTATCTCGCATCCTTTCACACACATTTCCTATTACAAAATGATCTCATACATATATGATTCATATTACAACTCACCATGTCAACTTACAATGATTTTATAATTAATTACAAAATATATTTCAAACAAATTCATGTCGGCCACGGTGCCGGTATCCTTCCTTTCACTGTCGGTGTTCTGAGTGTTGGTGTAGAGTTTGTCGTTGCCGGTGTCGATAACCTATCTTGCTGGTATCATATGATTGCAAGGTTTCCATCAATGACAAAACCTTCAATCACCTAATATTTCTCACTGGAGTGTACATTTGCCAACAATCTCCCCCTTTGGCATTGATGGCAACACTCATGAGAAAAAAGTGTTCAAAATGATATCCAAAATAGTCTACCAAAATTGCCTTGCCAAAACTATATGCTCCCTCTGAGCAGATGAAGTCCCTTCCTTCTGACCATTTTTCTCATCCCACTACTCCCCCTTTGACATCAATGATAAAGGTTGTCATTCACTGTCAATGGAGTCTTGCCTGGATTCTTGTAACCGGTGGGTTACAATCTGAAAGATATCTGTCAAAACTAAATTTATGTCATTGCTGAATGTTTTGCAGTCTTTTATTGCCTCTTGTGTTCTCTACATTGTATCGGTAAGTATGTGCATTTTCTCTTCCGATATCTTTAGTTCGGGAGCCAGAGCCTTAGATATTTCTTTTCTTAAGGAAAATAAGATACTCTAGTCTTGGACTAAGTTTGCATTTTAAGTCCTTTGCCTTATCCTTTATTCCTTGTTTGTCTTTCTCCAATTTCTTGATTTTCTCTTCCTGCTCTACAATTTTCTTTTCTAATTCCACAAATCAATCTGAAGTTCCAATCAAATTGTCAGCAATATTATTTAACTTTTCTTGAGCATTGTTGATCTCCTTGTCAAGATCCTCTATTAAGACATTTATTTTGCAAGTATCCCTGTACAGTTTCTTAAAGTCAAGAATTATTTCTCCAAGTTTCAGTAATAGAGTATCCATTTTCTCTTTGTTCTTATTTACAATATCCTCAAAGAATTTCTCTTTTTCTTTTATCGTTCTCTCCTTAAATGTATCCTCATTTATTGATCAACAGTTATTAGGTTGCCAGTGATAAACTTAGACAATGTGTCTAGTTGACCTAAAGAATCTTTATTCTCAACACTGCACTTTGGTGCTATCAATTTAAGAATTGGTAAAGTATCATCAATAGCCTTATAGGCTTGTGCGTTGTATTCTGTGATCTTCTTTATTGAATCTAATAAGACCTCAATTACATTAGTAGGTCTAAATTCTATCATAGTTGTACTAGATGTTTGTCCAACAGTTTTTACAATAGCCATGCTACCAGTTGTAGTTATTTCCTTGCTTGGTTCGACCTCTAGTAGGTCTGTCTGAGTTTGCATTTCCACAAACAAAGGTTTAGGCTTTTTCAGTTTGACCGGGTGGCACTACCTCTGTCTGAACCTGTGCTTCAACTTGTACTAGTTTAGGTTTCTCCAAATGTGTCTTAGACAGTTTCTCTGAGCTTTTAGTTGTCGGTTCCTTAGTTTGTGCCTCTGAACTTTGCTTAGTTGGTTCTTCAGATGGTTTGTCTGTTATATCTACCAGTTTCTCAGTGGCATCCTCTGTTGGTTGCTCTGTCTATGTAGGTTTTTCTGTGTTTAACTCAACCTCTGCAGTCGGTGACTCTGTGATCACATCTTTCTCCTTATCCTCAGTGGTCTCTCTGTCAACCACAACATTAACTTCTTGAGTATCTACATTTACAGTATACAAAATTTCTGATTCAGGGTTTGTATCTTCTACTGGAGTCTCCATACTCTCAGTGGCCGGTTGATTTGCAATAGTGTCTACCAGTGGAGTATCTGAAGGAGGTGGGGGCATATTGTCAGCTATTTTTAAACTTGGTGGTCCACCTACCTTGCCTTTACCCTTGTCTCTATCCTTTTGATATACTCTGATAGTTTTAGGTCTGAGTAATTCTTCCTCTTTTTCTTTCTCCACAAAGAAAATATCCCATCCATCAGTTGTTTCCTCAAATACTTCAGTTACTCTACCAGCCATTAATGCTACATGTTGGTGAGAAGTAGAGAATACTATCCAGTTAGCCTTGCTGATTAATTTGTCTATTTTATCAGGTGAGTTAACTGGATGAACTGCTAGTAACTTTTCAATTTTAATCTTTTTATCTAGTTCAACAATAGATAATCTTCTAGCCTCTAATCTCCTATACAAGTCATTTGGAATTTCATCAACAATTTGCATCAAAAATTTCTTGTATATATCTAAGTATAGAATTACACTGTTCTCTATACTTTCCTTATCATCAGCTGATAGTGTATTGTACATTTTATTGATGTTCTTCAACTTACCATCTTCTTTAATTTCACTAAGAAGTTTGCCAATGGGGGAAATAGTTTGTTTCACCCTCTTCTTAGGAGCTATCTTCTTTGTCGGAGGCCTTACAGCCTGTTGCTTCTGTCTTGTCCTTTTTGGTGTAGGAGAAGGTGTCGATGAAGGTTTTCTTTTCCTCTCAACTCTCTTGAATACAACAGGTATGCCACTTTCTGAAGAAGATCCAATCAGTGAAAGGTGAGTTTACGGTTGAAGTGCTTCCAACTCACTTTCAGTTATTCCAGTTTGTTCTATCACATCTTCCTTGATTTCCTTTGCCTATTGGGTTCCTTTTCTAATGGTTGCTTCTACCTTCTTAACTCTTTTCCTTGATTGTATAGTGCTCTCAATTGTTTCTACACTACCAAATACTTTCTCTTTCGGTTCATTAGGAGCTTCAAGGAGGTATTTTGCATAAGTTTCTATGATGTTGTCATCTGTCTCATATCCCATTTCAGTTACCCAAATGGTTCTAGGGATAACTGCCTCCATCCAAATTTCATCTTTCTTGATCACAAAACAGATTTCCTTTTGATACTTATCCACAATAGCTTGTGATAGTCTTACTTAGTTCTTCATTTGAGCCTTAAATGCTTGAAAATGCTCATTTATGTTTTTCTCCCTTTTCTCTCCCATATTGTTTAATAGCTCTAATAGTTGCTCTCCTACCGGTATATCAAATCCAAAATCTCTAGCACTAATACCGGGTACTTTTTTGGTTATGTATAGCATCAGACAAACAAGTAAGTTTCCAAATCTGAATGTCCCCTTTTTGTCTCTTTTGATCTTACCCAAATTGTCTATCAACTCATCTTTAAGCCATTCACATATGTCTATTCTTGCATTATCATTTAAAATATCATAGGCACTCTTAATACATAGGCTAGAAACTAAGTTTAACCTATTTGCATGTGTAGCCTTATAACCTAAGATCATACTGATAAATCTGATAATTGAATCCTTCACATTGTTTACCCTTAGAAATCTCTTATCAAATGTTGCACCGTTTAGGTTTGTCACTAAGTCATTTGAGACCTTCTTAGTTTTGTCAAGTCTGTTGCCGGTGGAGGGTAACCCTGTTACAACTTTTATTGCTTCTTTTGTGATTTTATGAATAGATTTTAACCAGAAGAATTCACCATGTACTCTGCTTAACACAATCCTTATGATATCCTTGGGAAAATCTGAGATACTAAGTATTTCAATGAAACCTAGGGTTTCTACTATCTTATGTTCAGGTTTAACACTTCCGGATTCATCATAGATTACAGTCTCATACATATTCTTAATTTCATCATCACCTAGTTCATCAATATGACAATGTATATACATTCTAGGATCTTCAGCATATACTACTCCTTTAGGGATTTGAGAGAATGCACCTATGCTATCATCTTTTTTTAGCAATTTTGAGAACTAGCTGACAAATGGGTCTAGGTTGCTTAAAAACTTCAACAACAGTAGGGTTTTTACAATAAATTCAAGAGTGGATGAAGATGCCATAGCTATAAATACCTCAATTTGCTTTAAGGATGAATGCTTTGATGGATTGCTTCACTTCTTTCCTTGGAGTACCTTCGCTCGGGAATTTTCGCGCTCTTAAAGATTTGAATGCTCGGTGAATGAAAAAGGAGCCAAAACACTTGCTTTATAATGTTATTTTTGCCAACTACCACATTAAATGCTTGCCAATTAAGTCACAACTTAAGTCATCTGCCGGTATAGAAGTAATTTCAACTTCTCACCATCAATCGAGGGAATAATAGCATGTTTTTCATTTTGTTGCTAAACCCCCAAAATAATTTTCTTCAGTTAGATGAAGAGTCTCCTGTCGGTGGAGTGTCACTATGTTCTGCCAGTGGAGGAGTAATCACATCAACATTCTAATCTGACTTTCCGATCCATTGTTTTGAAAATTCTTGCTCTACCTCTTCAACTTTTTCTTTACCTTTCAAACTAGGACCTTTGTTATTTGCTTGTGATGCCTTACTTATACAAAATTTAGCAACATGTCCAATCTTGTTATAGACATAACAAGCTACATTGTTCTTTTGAATAGCTTTCCCATATCCTATGCCAGTATGTGTTTTGCATTGATTAGATAAGTGCCCAAATCTTCCACAAACATAACATCTCACATTCATTCTGCAATTTTCTGAATTATGACCAACTTTATTGCATTTAGAACATTGACTGGTGGGTGTATTAGTGTTCTAATAATTTCTAGATCTACACTAATTTTCTCTATGACCATACTTGTTATAGTTAAAGCATTTTTCATTAAACTTGTAAGTAGTAGGTTGTCTTACCGGTTTTCTATGATCATGATTGTTTGCAATACTGGAGCTTTCACCAACTTCAAAGCCAAGGCCATTTGTATCACCATCAGGTTTCTGATTCTTTAGCATGTCCCCAAGTTCTTCTGAACTTTTCTTTAATTTCTCTTTGTGATGATTTGGAGTAGTTAGTTCACTTTCCAAGATTCCTTTCTGTCTTATGAGTTCAATTTTGTCATTTTGTGTGTGCATTAGATCTATCTTCAACATATCATTTTCATGATTGAGTCTTGTGTTTTCATTTCCAACATCTTTAAGTCTTCTAACCAAGTCTTCTTCATTCTTCTTTCTATCTTCAATTTCTTTACAAAATCTCATAGTCATATCCCACATCTCTTTCTGTGTTGTACTAATCTCTTGTCTTAGCTTGTTTACTAGATCATTAAGAGTTTCCTTTTCATCATTCGCATTCTGCATCTTTTCACAAAGTTCTCTTCTCTTATTTCTTGCAATGGTAAGATTTTCTTGAAGTGCATGAATGATATCTTGAGCAGCCTTTAGATCATCTTCAAGTTTGATATTCTTCACCTTTTCTGCATCATAGTCTGAAAGAGTTGTTTTCAATTTTTCTCTCAAGTTTTCCATCTCTACCAGTGACAAGATCTTCCTCAAGTTGTTAGGCTTCTGAAAATAGAGGACCAGGCTCTGATACCAATTGTTAGGATTAGGATTCCCAAAGATACTGAGAGGGGGGGGTGAATCAGTATCTGACCGGTTAATAAATTTACTTGACTTAAAACATGAAAAGCATATTAAAATTGTGTATCGGTAAACAAGAAATAATGCAATAAACAAGAATAATAACAACCACATGAGAAGCACACCATAACACAATATTTTAATGAGGAAACCCGATGTTGAAAAAATATCGGTGGGATTTGTGACCCACAATATATGCTTACTGGCTAATAAAGGAATATTACTCTTACAATAGGGGCCTACACATGCAGGAAGGCCAAGTGCCTAGAGCTCACTGCTCAATTACAAAAGAAGTCGCACTGACTTACAAAAATGGATTATATTAATCCAATGTCTTGTGCTGCTTCAAATTAGCATTTGCTATGCCAGATCCAGTACCGGTTTAAGATCTGCTACATACATAAACCCTTTAGGTCTGCTTATCTCACATCCTTTCACACATATTTCCTATTACAAAATGATCTCATACATATATGAATCATATTACAACTTGCCATGTTGGCTTACAATGATTTTATAATTGATTACAAAATATATTTCAAACAAAATTCCTTTCGACCAGGGTGCCGGTATCCTTCCTTTCACTACCGGTGTTCTGAGTGCCAGTGTAGAGTTTGTCATTGCCTAACCTGTCTTGCCGGTATCATATGATTGCAAGGTTGCCATCAATGACAAAACCTTCAATCACCTACAATTTCTCATTGGAGTGTGCATTTGCCAACAAGGTCATGGTGGCAATCCCTCTTCTTCATTTAATCCTCCATCGTTACCTATGTCTTCCATGAATATTCCTATTATTCCTCAACCAATCAGTGTGATACAAGGGGGAAATTCCTTCAACAACTTTATTCCTCCTTTAAGTGTCCCTTTTCCTAACCAATCATCACCCATGCCTACTTACCATAATGTCCCTGTTGGAAATGTACCTTGAATTAACTTGACTTGTGTTCAGACTGATCGAAGTAACCTATCCTGATGGAACAGCTGTCGGTGTGAATCTTGCCGATGGGCTGATGGAATCTTCTTCCTATGATTGGTTAATGGTCGAGCAGATCAAGGTTGACCCAATGGTGGTCGCTAGGTCACGATGGAAAATTGCTTGTTAGAATATCCATCGTGACTCAGTGACAAAGAAGAGCTTCATTTTGGTGGTTAGTGAGGTTGTGCTAAGGTGGCAAGGCAGGTACTCCGGAGCCAATCAGGAAGTGACACGTGGCATAAGTGAGTAGCCTAGGTCAGATAAGGGTCATGCAAATCAAGAAGATCCAATAATAGATCCGAGGAAGATCAATGGTAGAGTAAAATTCCAGGACTATCAACAGCTGACATTGTATCGAGGCTGTGAGGTGCTCAAAATGTTATCCCTCGCGACATGGCAACCAAGTGGTGGGACCCGGCAAGAGAGCGGCTAAGGCGAGTTAAAGGCCAAGTAGATCGCAGCTGATCAAATGATGATCGCAGAAGATCCGATAGTGGCCGCTAGGTGGTGATGGGAAATTTCTTGTTAGACTTTCCATTGTGACCCAACGACAAACAAGAGCTTCATTCCGAGCGGTTAGTGAGGTCATGCTAAGGTGGTAGGGCAAGGACTCTAGAGAAAATCAGGGGGTACCACATGGCGATGCGCAAAAAGAGGACAGAGAATCAGTCAAGTGGCATATGAGGTCTTGCTCAAGTGGCGAACCAGGGAGTAACACCGTGGCAGAAGAGAGATCAAGCAGATCAAGGAAGATCAAATGATCAGGATAGTTGTTTGGTTGTCTTGTCGATGACCCGATGAGGTCACCTTCAGTGATCGGATTGATATTGGTGATTGAAGTGACATTTTTGGGTTATGCCGATGGCTCGATCGATTCGATGTGGTGTCATCGAGAGATCAGGTCTACCTGATTGAAGGCTATTTTGATGGAGCTGACCTGTTTGGAACCACATTAGTGGAGTTGTCTACTGGTTCATCAGGAGATTAGAGCAACATGTTTATGGTCTTTCCGATGGCTGATGGAGTAGAGACTGACTACGGGTGTGCGTTCAAATCGAAGTCCAAAAGGTGAAACACTCTAAAATTGAAGATGGTCTTGTTGGTATATATGAATATGAACTAACCCATCTTCCTGACGAATGTGGGATAATAGATGAGTCGTGAATACAGGACAGTTGACAGTTAGACTTCCTAGCAGTTGGAGCGACTAACTATTGCATGAACTGCATTTGACAGATGTAATTAGAGTAGCCAGAGGAAACCGAAATGTAATGTTGGTTAGGTGGATGGATGTTACTGAATGACAAACTGTTGGACTCCATAACGGTTATGCTTAACTGATATGTTGTAATCGATGGCTGATATATATGTTGCCAGAGATGTAACCGAAAGGGTGAGAGAGGTTACTGTGTGATGTATGGTGTGGAGTCCTGTTAGAAGCCTGAGTGTTCTGCATAGGTGATGACTGTGATCTAAACATATATTCTGAGAGAAAATTCCTGTGAAGAGGATCTATAACTTTATTGTAACCTTCTGTTAACTATGAATAAAATGATCTCTCTTTGGTGGTGGGTTTTTTTCACCTGTAAGGGTTTTCCCACGTAAATCTGGTGTTAACTCTCTATTTTGTTTTGTGTGTGATTAGTTTTTCATTAGTTTGTGTATATCTTAATGTTCTACAAAAGAATTTAAAGACATACTTGCTTGATTCCCCTTAGAATTGGTGTTAGGAGAGCTTTTTCTACACTGTGCTTTCCTTACAAGTGGTATCAAACCTTGGCCTGTTGTGTTATCCTTGTTGGGTAGGGTTGGTTATTTGTGCCAATTCTAGTTTTCAGTGGGAGTCTAGCAGAGTGTTTATTTGTCTTGTTTGCAATTTAAGATGGCAAAGACCTCTAGGCGAATGGACATTGAAAAGTTCAATGGCTCCAACTTTGAGTTGTGGAAACTTAAAGCTAAATATTTTCTAGTTGATAGAGATCTCTAGATTGCAGTGGCTGGAACTAAACCTGCAGGCATGAAACAAGAGGACTGGGACCTTGCAGATAGAAAAGCCAAAGGGTTGATCAGACTCTGTTTGGCAGACTCTATTCTATTAAATGTTCATGAGGAGAAGACCATTATTCTTCTATGGAAGAAACTCAGTGATATTTATCAGGGAAAGTCTTTTGTAAATAAGTTGTTCTTTAGGAAGAAGTTGTATTCCTTCAAGATGGACAAGGGTACATTTTTAGTAGATCATCTGAATGTTTTCAAAATGATTGTTGCATAGTTAACCTCCATAGGAGTCAAGATTGATGACAAGGATCGATGTATACTTCTGTTATGTTCTCTCCCTGACACATGGGATCATCTACTAATGGTCATTGGGAGTACAACAACCATGCTCACAATGGAAGGTGTGGTTGCATCGTTACTATCAAAAGAAACACAAAG
Source organism: Cryptomeria japonica (assembly GCF_030272615.1). Classification (NCBI taxonomy): domain Eukaryota; kingdom Viridiplantae; phylum Streptophyta; class Pinopsida; order Cupressales; family Cupressaceae; genus Cryptomeria; species Cryptomeria japonica. The sequence goes on along the minus strand of NC_081406.1, from coordinate 283,077,331 downwards.
AAAATCTTCTGAGATGGTCAAGTAGGCTCTCGTTGTTAGAGGCAAGCAAGAGGACAAGAAGTCTCAATCCAAGTCAGAGGAAAGTTCTAAGTCTCCTTGAAAGAAGTCCAAAGCAAAGTGCTAGAATTGTGGGCGGATTGGTCATATCCGAAAGGATTGCAGAGAGAAGAAGAAAATAAAGAGTTCTTCAGATTCTGGGTCCTCTCAGAATGATGATGGAGATGCCTTCTGAGCTTCTTTGGCAAGTTAGACATCCATTGATGCCTGGTTCAATCTTCATGAAGAAGATGTTTATCATGATGCCATGTAATACTTGGTACCATGTTTGGCAGTGATGTATATTCATCACTTGGTGGTGGGTGATCTTCATGTGACTGAAGATGCTGACATCTTGAGGATTCATAAGTCCTTGGTAGAGATGTTTATGTTTTAACATGTTATTCTTGTTAGGCTATTTTTAATTGTGTTGTGGTACACTCTTGAGATGCATTTAGAGTTATGGCATGATATGGACGTGCTCATATGGAGCATGTTATCTCTTTGGATGAGATGTTTTAGATCATGGTTGTCATGTTTAAGTTCTTTATTCTGTAGTTGGAATTTTGACATTGATCTTGGTTATTTTTGTGTTTTGAGGACACTAATGATTTGCTTGATACTTCATGATATTGTGGTTTTTCATTTGGAGTTTTGGCATGGGTTGATCAATTAAATGTACTCATGGATACATAGAAATATAGTATACCTTGCAGGTATGTGTAGTTGGGTGTGCTAGCACTTGCTGTACGTGCTTTTCCAGCTATGTTTGTGACAAATGTTGGTACATTCGGTTAACCTTTTTGGATCAAGAGTTTTGTATTCTTGGGAGACAAAGTTATGTTTTTTTGTGAGACAGATTATATGGTTTTCTCAGTGGATAGATTCTATGTGTGTCCAGTGGCAGTGGCATGGTAGAAGGTAGGTATGTCCATGAATGAGATGTGACTAGGTATTTCCTGATGATTTATGATAGAGTGGTATATCAATATTGATGGGCTTTAGAGTCAATGTTTCTCAGGTATGTCTATAAGTGTTTGGTAGTACAACAAATTCCTCAACAAGTGGGAGATTGTTGGAAATGTGCCTCGAATTAACTTGACTTGTGTTCAGACTAATCAAATTAACCTATCCCGATGGAACAACTATCAGTGTGACTCTTGCTGACGAGTTGATGGAATCTTCTTTTTGTGATTGGTTAACGATCGAGAAGATCAAGGTTGATCCAACGATGGTCGCTAGGTCACGATGGGAAACTGCTTGTTAGAATATCCATCGCGACCCAGCAAAAAAGAAGAGCTTCATTCTAGTGGTTAGTGAGGTCGTGCTAAGGTGGAAGGGAAGGGAATCCGGAGCCAATCAGGAAGTGACATGTGGCATAAGTGAGCGGCCCAGGTGAGATAAGGGTCGTGCAAATTGAGAAGATCCAATGGCAGATCTGAGGAAGATCAATGGTGGAGTAAAATTCTAGGACTATCAGTGGCTGATGTTGTACCGAGGTTGTGAGGTGCCCAAAATGTTATCCCTCATGACATGGCAACCAAGTGGTGGGACCTGGCAAGAGAGCGGCTAAGGTGAGTTAAAGGCTAAGCAGATCACAGCTGATCGGATGACAATCGCAAAAGATCCAACGGTGGTCGTGATGGGAAATTGCTCATTAAGCTTTCCATCGTGACCTAGCGACAAAGAAGAGCTCCATTCCGAGCAATTAGTGAGGTAGCGCTAAGGTGGCAGGACAAGGACTTTGGAGCAAATTAGGGGGTGCCACATGGTGGAGCGCAAAAAGAGGAAATGGAATCGGTCCAGTGGCAGATGAGGTTGTGCTCAGGTGGCAAACTAGGGAGTAACACCATGGCAAAAGAGAGATCAAGCAGATCAAGGAAGATCGGATAATTGAGATACCTGTTTGGTTGTCTTGCTAATGACCCGATGAGGTCGCCTTCGGTGATTGGGTTGATATTGGTGATCGAAGTGACATTATTGGGTTATGTCGATGGCCCAATTGATTCACTATGGTGTCATCAGGAGATCCGATCTACCTAATTGAAGGCTATTTCGATGAGCCGATGGGCTAGCCTATTTGGAGCCGCATTAGTGGAGTCATCTACTGGTTCATCAGGAGATCGAAGCAACACATTTGTGGTCTTTCTGATGGCTGATGGAGTAGAGACTAACTATGGGTGTGCATTCAAACCGAAGTCCAAAAGGTGAAACACTTGGACACTAAAGATGGTCTTGTCGATATATATGAATATGAACTAACCCATCTTCCTGATGAGTGTGGGATAATGGACAAGTCATGAATACAAGATGATCGATGGTTAGACTTCTTGGCTATTGGAGCGACTAACTATTGTATGAACTGCATTCGATAAATGTAATCAAAGTAGCTAGAGGAAACCAAAATGCAATGTTGGTTAGGTGGATGGATGTTACTGAATGATAGACCATTAGACTCTATAACGGTTATATTTAACCGATACATTGTAATCAATAGCTGATATAGATGTTGCCAGAGATGTAACCGAAAGGGTGAGAGAGGTTACTATGTGATGTATGGTGTGGAGTCCTATTGGAAGCTTGAGTGTTCTTCATAGGTGATGACTATGATCCAAACATAGATTCTAAGAGCAAATGCCTGTGAAGAGGATCTGTAACTTTATTGTAACCCTCTGTTAACTATGAATAAAGTGATCTCTCTTTGGTTGTGGGTTTTTTTTACTTGTAAGGGTTTTCCTACGTAAATCTGGTGTTATCTCTCTATTGTGTTTTCTCTGTGATTATTTTTTCATTAGTCTGTGTATATATTAATGTTTTGTAAAAGAATTTAAAGACATACTTGCTTGATTCCCATTAGAATTGGTGTTAGGAAAGCGTTTTCTGCACTATGCTTTCCTTACAATCCCACCACCTTATTCTCAGTCCATGCCTTCTTTCAATAACATCACAACACCTTCCCAATCACCTATATCTAACATCAATTCTTCTATCGAAGTGACAATTAACAATTTTGCCCAAACAATGTCTTCCTTACAACAACAAATTGCTTCTATGAGTCAATCCAAGTTTAGTGTGGCCACCTTCAATGTTGCGATCCCACTTTCTCTTGATATTGTTAAAGTCGTGCCACCTAAACATGTGGATATCCCTAAATTGGAACTCTATAATGGAAAAGGTGATCCTCTTACGCATGTCAAAACATTTCAAACCTTGTGCACTGATTTTGCTTATGATCAAAGATTGCTTGCAAATTTTTTTTACAAGAACACTAAGAGATAAGGCTTTACAATGTTATTTCTCTTTCCCTTCTTATTCTATCACTTCCTTTCAATGATTGGTAAATTCTTTCATCCAACAATTTCAAAACAACATTGGCTCGAAAATCATGCTGACTGATTTAATGCATTATAAACAAGGTGTTAAAGAAAAAGTGGTTGATTTCATTAGTAGATATAAGCATTTGTGTGCTCAAATTTCTTTTCATGTACCTAATAATGATATTCAAAGAATTTTCATTTCTAATTTACAAAAAGATATCAGGGAAAAACTTCTTTTATCTGAGTTTAAGTCCTTTCCGTAGTTATGTGCAACACTCCACAATTATCATCTGATTGTGAGTCAAATGGAGCAATCTACTCCTATGGCTCTAAATGATAAGGGGGGGAGTGTTCAACATCCGCTTATGAAGTTCAAACCAATAAAAATCTTCATCAAGCTCAATGATCAAGTCAACAACAACAATATGAATGCTATAATAAGTGTGCCTTCTATTTCAATGCTAAGAAATGTTTTGCATTAAAGAATAAGATTCAAGATTTGATTGATAATAATACTATATCTGTGGCAGGTGTGAATGATAAAGGGAATAAATTAGTAGCTCCTCCTAATCAAAATCTTAAGATTTTCACTGATCCCTTGCCATCTTATTCCTCTAACATTATTGAGATTGTGCCTAATGATGAATACTAAGAGGGGGGGGGGTGAATTAGTATGCTAAAAAACTCTGTACTTCAACACTTAAACAGTCTGAAGATAAACCGGTAAAGTAGTTTAACAGACAAACCAATTATCACACATGCAAACCAAAATGCAAATAAAGCATTCACCCACAAAAGTAATACAACCATAACACGAGATATTTGACATGGAAACCCAAATGGGAAAAACCACGATGAGATGGAACTCACAAGTCACTATCTGCAAAATAGAAACTAGACCAGTTAAGGTCAGACCGGTTAAGGTCTTACAATGTTCTTCACTAGAACAGATCCTGTTAGGAATCTCAATCTCTGTTAGGAGATAAGTCTGACTAAAGACTACCTTGCTAGAGGATTTTAGATTCACAGAGGTGAACCACCTTGTTAGAGGATTTTACAAAGGCTTTTGGGCCTACCCAGTTAAGGGCTACAAACTTGTCAAAGATGTGAGTAATCAACAAGTGTCTGATCTATCTAATAGCACAGACTACTTGGTTAGATCCAGTATAGCTCACTGCTAATGCATTCCAGCATTACTTCAGTCTTCTCTCTCTCTCTCTCTCAATTACAACTTGATCTTCTCAGATAAGATTTCTCTTTCAACAACTCAACAATCACCTTAAACCCTAGCACAACATAAACCCTTTCAGCAACTCTTTGAAACCCTAGACATGATGTCCTTTTAAAGGAATTTGATTTCATGTCGGTCCAATAGGATTACATTACAATTTCCTAGGTTCAATGAATCTAGTCATACTCAGTAACATGACACAAAAAGCACCGTCAATCAATCGGTGGATTGGTAACTCATCACAAAATGTCGGTTGGTAACTCATCACAGAGTATTGCTGGTTCATACAAAATACCGGTTGCCGGTTTGACAAAAATGAAGACTGGTAAGAATGTGTTATGCCTCTTTGCTTCCTCGTACCACTTGAGATCTACGAACCGCTTGGGGTAGACATGCTGCTTCAGACTGGGAAACACATTCTGCAAAATCACCAGTAGTCTAAAGACTAGAATACAACATACTGGTTGGAACAAATACCGGTTGAGCTCTAGCTCATACATACAAAGGGGATCTCAATACAAGTGTGTGTCCATCAATGACAATCACAACATAAACATAAAAAATGCCAACAATCTCCCCCTTTGGCATTGATGGCAACACTTAGGAAAATAAAATTTTGACATCTAAGTGTTTTACAATAAAAAACATGCCATTAACAAAATTGCTCCCCCTAAGCATATACACTATCCCTTAATCAATACAATGTATAGCAATTCTGCATACAGAGCATAAACATTGAAATATTAGAGCATATAGCATATATCAAAACATATATCAAAATTTTAAAACCAGATACTTCTCCCCCTTTTCCAACAATGACAAAGTACCGCTAAACAACCCTATTTCCATTTGATATTGAAATAATAAAAGTTTATGACAACAATGAATAATACTTGTCAAAAACTGATTTATAGTGCTGCAAAAATTGTTTCATGGATAGAGATGAGGACTCAAGTAGGGAGGTTGCCACTTTTTTTTCTGTTTGCATCTAGGATACATGTTCCTCCATGGCATCAACTATGCTCAGCTCTCGCGTAATCATCAAGGCATCCAGGTTCAGATAACACTTCTGAATAATTTGCAAACGTGGAAGTAAAACCAGTTGTAGCTTCTGCAAATCTCTAGACCATGTACTGATTTCTTGCTCCAATTTGGCTGATTGGATCTGGAACTGGTGAACGATTTGCCCATAAGTTACAAAGGAATCATAGGGTGGCTTAAATGTGCTCAAGTAGGACTATAAGTCCATTTGAAGCTTTTTCTTCTGAGTTAACACATCATCGCAAAATAGATGGGGTTGACAGATTTTGCTTAGTAGCAAGTTTCCCTCATCCAAAGCATCCCTTATATCCTTTTGGTCTTTCAGAAGTTCAGACCGAAGCTCATTCAACTTTTTCACTAGAGCAATGTTAAGAGCCTTTTGATGCTCTTTCTTGACATTTGCCTCAACTGCTTCTTCCAGACTCTGCACCTGATCATCCACTATAGTACATAGTAGTTTGAGTTGTGCTAGTGATGATTCAGTCTTAGGAAGATTGGTACCGGGGATCAAATTGGTAAGGGTGTCTATAGCCACCTGAATTATGTCTTGCTCCTTTTTCCTTCGAATGATTTCAAGGCGCTCTTGAGCAACCTTGATGCTCTGCATAAGCTCTGACTCACTTGCAGACTAGAGATCGATAGGACTGGAGATATCAGCCAGTTTGGCTTGACTCCCGATTGCCTTCAGAGTCTCCATCTGTGTGCTCTTCATTGCTTCCACTGCCTTTTCTACTTCTTCCTTCTTCCTTTTCTCTGATTCCTTCTTCTGTTCTTGTGCCTTGTCTTCCTCTTCTTTCTTTTTCCTCTCTGCTTCCTTCCTCTTCTCCTCTTCTTTCTTTTCTTCCTCTTCCTTCTTCTTCTTTTCTTCCTCTTCCTTCTTCTTCTTTTCTTCCTCTTCCTTCTTCTTCTTTTCTTCCTTATCCTCTTCTTCTTTCTTCTTCCTATCATCTTCTTGCTTCTTCTTCTCTTCATCTTTTTGTTTCTCCTCTTCCTCTTTTCTCTTCTCTTCCTCTTTTCTCTTTTTCTCATCTTCATCCCTCTTCTTCTTCTCTTCCCATTCCTTGGCCACTTCCCATGTGTCCTTGGCTTGCTCACTATTCTATTCAGCTTGTCGACCCTATTCTGTTCCCTCAGAAGGTATGTCCTAAGTGACATCTTCTATGTCCAGTGCATCGACATCAATAGTGTCGATTCGTTCTTCAACCAGGTTTCCTTCTTCATCAAAAACTTCATCCAATTTGGATACAACCAGTTCTTTTTCCACTTGGAGGTTGGCCATTCGTGCTTTGTGAGAATTGATAGCATAGTCCATATGTTGATGAGTGTCTTTTTCAACATCATCAATTCTCCCCTCTAACAACCAGAGTCTTCTTCTCCTTGTGAAGAAGAGTCCTTTATTCTGATCCAAAACATCAAATAATTCTGAATTTGAGAGGTCAAGAAAGTATTGTGCAAAGACTTTCTCCCTAATCTCCTATTCTTTTTCAATGGCAATGCACCATTTATTATCTAATTCTTTATATAAAGAATTCGATGTCTGAGATTTTATCTCTGATGGCAACCGGTCATTTTTACACAAATAAATAATGATTTCCTATAATACTTCTTCTTTCTCCTCATCACTGAAATCATCATAATAATCAACTAAATCATGAAGTAATTTTCTCCTAATATTCTTTATTATCCTTTGATAATGTGTCAAAGGTTTGTATGAGGAGATATAAATATTTACCGGTCCGGATGTTGCCGGTTCATTCTTCTTCATTTTCTTTTTCTGTCTGGCCTTCTTTGGCTTTTCATCAGACTCAGTCTCTTCAAAGTCTGGTTCATTTGACCTAGTCTTTCCTTTTCTTTCAAAGACTTTTGTTGGTGCCACTTCTGGTTTCTTCTTTGCAGGTGACCGCTTGGTCACTCTTGGAGTTGCAGTGGTAGCTGATGCCGATGCTGCAGGCACTGCCTTGGCTTTCTTTGCTGCCAGTTCTATTCCTTTCTTAACAGATGGTTCCTCGGCTGGTGCAATCCTCTCCAAGTAGGTTCTGGTCCTCTTAGCCTTAGGATCAAGAGGTGAGGCAATAAGGGTTGAGGCGTACCCTTCCAGCATATCATACATAACCTCATAGCCCATTGGCTCCACTTCTTCCATTCTAGGCTCAACAACCTCCATTAGGCATTTGTCCACCTGAATGGTGAAACAGATGTCATCTTCGTATTTCTTAACGATGTCACCTAAGATCCTCACCCTTTGACTCATCTTCCTTCTAAACTCATCAAAATATTTGTTCAGCACCTCAGGGTAACCGGTTCGAATGGCTTGTATGCTTTGCTTGATCTGCTTGGTTACCAGTTGGTCAGGAGACCACTGGACATCTCCTACTCTAGGAAAGTAGCCTTGGAAATAGAAAAACAACCCAACCAATAGTTGTCCGAATTTGAATCTCAGCGCATTATCCTATTTAATTGACTCTAGGTTAGACAGGAGTTGCCTCTGCATACTGGTGCATAGGTCAAATGATGCATCCTCTTTAATCATTCGGTAAGTGGCATTTACCGCTGCGGTAGATACAGAATTAATCTTGCTGGCTAAGAATGTTTTGTAGCCTATCACCATGTAGGCGTACTTCACCAAATCATCCTTGATAGGATTAACTATCATACCCTATGAGTCACTTGTTGAACCGGTGAGCTTGGCGATTTCTATTTTGCTTACCGTTCTTAGGGCTGGCACTTCCCCTGTGTTACAGAAATTGGTGACTGCATGTATTGCCTGTGGCATGATATCATGCGTCCTCTCTAGGTATATCTTATCACCATGGAATCTGCTCAAAATGATCCTGATATGATCCTTCGTAAAATCTTCCAGAAAGTATACTGCATTATCGAGTTTCTTCTTCTCTAGGATACTAAACTCCGGTTTATTTTCTTGTCCTTTCCACAAAATAAACCTAACTGGGTGTGAATCGCTAAAGACCCTAGGTCTTCTATTTTGCAATCAATATAATCTAAAATTCCCCCTTCAACTATGACTCCAGTAGGAACTTGTGATAAGGCATTATATTTGGACTTCCTTTGAATAAAACTTTCCGACTCAATGGATGTACTCGAACTGGTATGAGATGTGGAAGCCATTGTAAAGTATTTCAAGAACATGAAAAATACCTTTAAGATGCAAATTTAGGGCTTCCTGATTCTGCTTCACTTCACTCTTCGTCGGTTGCCAAATCACCGCTTTGTGTTCTCCACGACCACTTGCAAACTGGATTTGAATCTCCTTCAAGATTTTTCAATTTCTTGAAATCTTAGCTCAAATCACCTTTTCTTCACTCTGCACTTTGAAAAGCTTTTCTTCGCTCAAAAATAGATAGTGAGAAATGATTTGAAATATGCTTTTATACATGTCTCTCACCTACTGCCATTAATGCTCCTCTATTAGGGCGTAAACCCTAATTTGCCTCTTTTACCATTTCCAGTCTTCAGCCAAGCGATAGGTATCACATACCAGTTAAGGTCTTTTATCGGTGTAACCGAGGGTTCACAATCATTTCGCCATTTTCTCCCCCTAAGCCTCTTTGGAGCTTAGTTTGTTGGTTCTGATATTTCCACACTAGGTGCAGAAACCGGTTCCTCTTCCAAAATTTTTGGTTTCTTCCTCCAGGTTTTGTTCATGTCCGCTTGAACTATTTCAACATCAATTTCTCCTTTCTGAGTGACCGGTATATCATCAGATATACTCTTTCTACTTCTCCAGAATCTTGCAATGTGACCCAGTTTGTTGCAGTGATAGCAAACTAATCCAGGTGCTCTTCAAGGTCCATTATTCATGTTTCCATTCTTCCTTCTGCATGTAGCAACAGTGTGACCATGTCCATGAAAAATCCAACAGTTTTCTCTCCATCTGGTTGCCAGTTGATAATCATTGTTGCCTGACTGATAATTGTAAGCATTAAACCGGTTAGGGTTCCGGTTCACAAAAGATTCTGGACCTGCTCCTTGGGTCCTCTGAGGATATCTTCTGGTATTGTTCATGACAGACCTGCATTCAGATGCTCTATGCCCAAAATTTTTGCATGCATAACAATGACCATTGAACTTATTGGATCTAGGTACATTGTTGATAAAATAAGGAAAATTATTGTAGGCTTTGCTCCTACATACATTGGCAATGTGTCCTTCTTTAAGATAGTTAAAGCAAACAGGTTTGAATTTTTCCTTACCTTTTCCTTTGAGTGTCGGTTGCTTCTTTGATGCTTCAGCATTTTTTCCTGAGGATTCTCCTTCCTCATGTCCAGAGAAACCAAGTCCATTGGTATTCTTTACTGGTCTAGATGACTCAAGCTTTTGCTCTAGCTTGACAGTACGTTTTAGGTCTCTGGAATTCACACCAAGGATTGCTGCGATTCACTTCAGGACTGACAGAAATGCCAAATAATTCATCTTTATGTATGATGCACTCAGGTTTGACTGGTTGTTTGCTCAAATTTGCTTCCAAATTCTGAGTTTTCTCTACCTTATCTGCTTGCAATTCGAATTGTTATTCAAAAGATAAAGAAGGGGAAGTGAAGCTCCCCTTCTTAGATTTCCATCTTTCTAGCAAACCTAAAAAGAAAAGGAAGAATCTTAGATTATGATAATGAACATAATGTAAGTAAACTAAATGCAAGATAGTGCATAAACCTTTGACTCAGAGAGTTCTTTGGAAATAGCAGCATTTGAATCTGTAGACGTCTAAAAATGGTCAACGCTTGTGGAGTCATACTTTAACATTTGCGCATTGCCTTATTTTAGGGTTCTTGTGTCACATTAACATTTCTTCTATGTTGCGCACTTGGTCTTTATCATTTGCAAGCATCGAGTCCTTCTTCTGCATTCCTCATTTTTATCGCTTTTGAATTAGGTCTTGTCGATAGCAATCTTCAGTCATGATTTTGGTCGATCTTATCCTGTCACATCATGGTGCATGCTCATTTATCATCATTTTGAACATCGTCAATCCTAATCGATGATATAATTAGGGTTTTTGTCCTCTTGTCAATCTTTCAATCATCTTTAGCTTGTTAAGTAATCATTTACGATTATCAATTTGTCAATCTCGTCATTTTGTGATCGATTCGTCATCGATCTTTATCCTTGTCAATCTTGTCATTTTGTGATCGATTCGTCATCGATCCTTGTCCTTTTCAATCATGTCAATTTGGATCGATTAGTCATTGTTCCTCGTCAATTGGCACCTATCAATTTGATCTCCTTGTCAATCTTGGTCAATTTGTCATTGATTTTTGTCAACCAATCTCAATCATTTATCAACATTAGTCCTTTGTCAATTAGAATCATGTTCAAACCTACATTAATTTCTTGTTGTCTTGACCTAATTCCTTGTCCTCTTATTTCTAGGGTTTTATGATTTGTTCATTTAATCCTTTTATTCTTCTTTGTGGGTTAAATAAATCTATTTATTTAGTCCTAGGTCTCTTTCATGAATTAATTAATGGATGAAAACCTATTAATTAATTCACCTAATTTCTATTTCATCTTTTTCCTCAATTTTCTAATTTGCTAATTTCTCCTAATTCCTAATTTATATTTCAATCTTGTCATAATTTGTCATAATTTGTCATACACCTTGCATAGAAATTTTCATACATTTGTCATAATGTTGCCATTCTTGATTAGAATTTCCTTTCAAATCTCTTCATGCTAATCTTGTCCTCTCTCCAATTTGTCTATAAATTGGGTGAGTTTCTTCAATGAAAAAAAAAGATCAATCAATCACATTTCGAGTAACCTTATACTGTGAATTTCATCAACAACTTGCTTTCCACTTGCATTTTGCACTTGTAGGTGAGATCCACATCAAATTTGAAGGTGAAAGAAGAACAATGGAGCCACATGAAGGAGATATCTGTGTCGGTTTGTTTCAAATTCATTTGATTTGAATATCTTGTCTTTATGTCTTCATTGATTGGATTAGGATTTCTTTCTTCGAAGCTTTAGGTTTTGTGGTTGTCCTAATTGCTATTGTTTTGATGATTGACAATTACCTGATCTACGGACTCCATTAGGCTTGCATTTTCAGAGATGGCTATGTTCAGTTCATCTTGTACTCCTTCTTTTTCCATTCTACTGTCATGAAGGCGAGCAGTCAGTGCACTAATCTCTTGTTTCAACTTGGAGATCTCATGATCTTTGTCCTTTACCAGATCTTTAGCTTTCCTCCGGTTCTCAAGCTCTTCACTAAACCGGATAGTCAGTCCTTCCAACTCCTTTCTTATATTGGAGTTTGAATCATTTAGCTTATTTACTTCTACAATCATAGCTTCCATATTTGCTTCATCTTCAGAACTACTTTCAGATAGCTCCATCAGCTTCTCTACATGTTCTCTCCTTTTTGCTTGAGATGCCTTGTATTTGACCATAAGATCATCGTAGGCTTGCTCAGACTAAGTGAGCCATTGAGTAAGTTCCCTCAAGGTGTATTCCCCCATGTCTCTTTCCAAGTGGTTAAACTTATAGAAAAGTAGGCTCTGATACCAATTGATGAATACTAAGAGGGGGGGGTGAATTAGCATGCCAAAAAACTCTGTACTTAAACACTTAAATAGTCTGAAGATAAAGCGGTAAAATAGTTTAACAGACAGACTATTCATCACACATGCAAACCAAAATGCAAATAAAGCATTCACCCACAAAAGCAATACAACCATAACACAAGATATTTGACGTGGAAACCCAAATGGGAAAAACCACGGTGAGATGGAACTCACAAGTCATTATCTGCAGAATAGAAACCAAACTGGTTAAGGTCGGATCGGTTAAGGTCTTACAATGTTCTTCACCGGAATAGATTCTATTAGGAATCTCAATCTCTGTTAGGAGATAAGTCTGATTAAAGACTACCTTGCTAGAGGATTTTAGATTCACGGAGGTGAACCACCTTGTTAGAGGATTTTACAAAGGCTTTTGGGCCTACCCGGTTAAGGGCTACAGACTTGTCAAAGATGTGAGTAATCAACAAGTGTTTGATCTATCTAATAGCACAGACTACTTGGTTAGATCGAGTATAGCTCACTACTAATGCATTCGAGCATTACTTTAGTCTTCTCTATCTCTCTCTCTCACATTTACAACTTGATCTTCTAAGATAAGATCGCTCTTTCAACAACTCAACAATCACCTTAAACCCTAGCACAACATAAACCCTTTCAGCAACTCTTTGAAACCCTAGACATGATGTCCTTTTAAAGGAATCTAATTTCATGTCAGACCAATAGGATTACATTACAATTTATTAGGTTCAATGAATCTAGACATACTCAGTAACATGACACAAAAAGCACCATCAGTGTGTCAGCATCGTCAATCAATCGGTGGACTGGTAACTTGTCACAAAATGCTGGTTGGTAACTCATCACAGAGTATTGTCAGTTCATACAAAATACCGGTTGCCGGTTTGACAAAAATGAAGACTAGTAAGAATGTGTTATGCCTCTTTTCTTCCTCGTATCGCTTGAGATCTATGAACCACTTGGGGTAGACATGTCACTTCAGACTGAGAAACACATTCTGCAAAATCACCAATAGTCTAAAGACTAGAATACAACATACCGGTTGGAACAAATACCAGTTAAGCTCTAGCTCATACATACAAAGGGGATCTCAATACAAGTGTGTGTCCATCAATGACAATCACAACATAAACATCAAAAATGCCAACACCTAATTCTCTCTTATGAAAAATTCACCTCTATGGCTCCAAATTTGGTTAATATGGTAGAAACACAAGATTTGCCTAAGGATCCTTGTATTACATTTTGCCCTAGAGAGACCATTAGAGCACCCGATGGTCCTTTATACATAGTTTCAAAGGTTAAGGATATCCCTTTCCATGGTGCCCTAATTGATTCCTCTTGTGTGGTTAATTTCATAACTAAATATTATCTTTTCACTTTACGATTGCATAAACCAATATATGAGGCTTCTAATGTGGTTGTGAAGTTATTTGATGGCTTCTCTTGTCTTACCATTGGCTCTATCACTCTTCCTATTAAATTTCATACTAAATCCATGGATGTTGACTTTGTTTTGATTAAATAAAAATAGGTTTTTGAAAGGAACCCGAACCTTTTACATATCAGGAGAGAAAAAGAGATAGAAAGAACCGTGCCTGATCACTTCAATAACAAAAATTGGTCCCATCCGAACAAAAAGGGATCTCAACACATAACATGAAGAACCACAAAAAGATAACAAAAGGAAAGCAAAAAGATAGCACAAAGGCAGAGACTGAGAATGAAACCAAGATAGCTAGATATTTTTCATGATATCTTCAGTGTGGACCACCATCTGCTTCATGTTGTTCACAGAGGTCTTTAAATCATCCAACTCTTGACCCTTGATGTCGCCTTTATTCCTGGTATTGTCTCTAGTCCTCTTCTCGTGACCTTTTTTGTCCAGCTGATCCTTGTCGCTCTCTTTATCTTTGATGTTATCAAACCTATTAATCAAAATGTTCATGTTATCTACTAAGGCTTTGAGGATTTGGAAGTTCTGTTCAGCTATCTTCTTTACTATGAGTTCCATCCTGTCAACTCTGCTGCCCAAATTGTTCATAGCAATTTCCATCCCTTTCACCTCCTTATTTTCTTCCATCTCCTTATTCTTTTTTTTAGTTGCAATAATTTTACTCACCATGTTTTCAATGGCTTCAGCATTATTAATTGCCACCACCAATTCTTTGACATTTTTAGATAGGGGTTTGTTGCCTATCATGGCTCTTTTGACAACATTCATATCCTTCTTCAGGCTGCCTATGTCTTTCACCATTGTGCTGATGGTATCACAGAAACCCTTAATACTCTCATTTTCTCCAACACAATCACTAGATTTTCCCCTTTTGTCCTCTTGACCCTCTTTCTGTAGACCTTGAGTATTCAAATCCTCATTGTTGCCCACAACCAGAATCTCATCCCCCTCCTTATCCTTCCCATTATCATTTTTATCCTCCTCTACCTCCTCTTTAGTATCAATCAAAATTTGATTAATATCTTTGTTACCTCCCCTGCTGATGTTCTTCTTCCTCTGGGTTTTCTTTTTGGTGCCTTTCCCTTTCTTGTTTTTGATGAATTTACCTTCGAAGGACTTGACCTCAGACTCTAAAATATCTGAATCCACCACTATCCTCTTCCTCTTTCCTTTGTTCCTCCCCTTTTTACTTAGCTCCTCCGACTCACCTTCAGTCTCCGACTTTGTTATCATACCCTCTTCTGAGCAATTATGTGTAAAGTTGGGCTATCGTTGGCTATCTTCCATGAAGGCTATTGCTTCTTCAATTTACAAGTGTCTAAAATTTCCTCATAATGGAGAAATCATAACCATGAACCATAGCTTATTTCATCCATCTGAAAGAAGCCCCGATGTTCCTATTCATTTCCTTTGGCCTAAACAATTTCAATCTCTTCCATCAAGGAGCAATGCTCTTTTTCAATCTTATAAAAAATGGAAGAATGATATGATTTTATCCTTAAGTCAACCTAGATCTCCAACACTTGATGTTCCTATCATTCTTCAAGATGATGTTCTTCCCCTCATGGATAGAACTAATCTCCCTCCTACGAAAAATCGTCCACCTATTCCTATGGATGTGACTTTACCTTCTCTTAAGGAGAACCTATACCTCCTCCTCATGATGGGCCTGGTCTCCTTCCTACATCTAATATTCCTCCTTTCTATGGCACAATTCCACCTCCTCCCTCTTATTGAGAGAAGAGGTTTGCTTCTCCTCTTGTTCAACCAAAAATACCGCAGCCTAAACTTTCCACTATCAAGGAGAGAAACATTCCTACTTTTTCAAGTGTTCCTCCTCCTTCTCAGGCTTCCACTGAGACTCAACAAAATCATTGTGTGAGAGAACACCGACAAAGATGTCATGTTCGATCTCATGAAGCTATCCCTCAAAATATTCAATGTCCTCAAATTCTGACAGTTGACATAATTCCCTTTTCTCCTAAGCAAGATGTTCAACAAACATTTCCAAATCATAAGTTGCATAAAAAATGTGATGGTTTTACTCCTATTCATGTTTTTCCTCCTCTTTCTCTACACTTTGATCAAGAAATGGGTGAAAATGTTATTCATAATGGAAATACAACCCCTAATGTTTCTGATAGTGAGTATGAGTATGTTTATGTGGACAAGCATTTATTGGATGAGTTTTCACTAACCCTAATCCTAACTCCTAGAATCGAAAAAAGTGACTTATAACATGAGCATAGTCCTTGTTTGGATCTTGTGATAGCTCCATCTTCTATGCTCAATGTCACTCCTTTGGCATGTTTCTCGCCTTCCCAAAATAGTGATCAACAAGATCAGGAGGAGGATGTCGTGATAGATTAACAATATTAGCACTACAGATCTTTCTCTCTCCCCTTGCTTTCTCTTTTGTGACCATTCTTCTATATGTATCCTTGTTCTTCTATTTTTCCCTTAATGTCTACTTGGGGATGATGCAAAGCATTGAGATCTTTTCTTGGTCTCTTTCACGTTGACTTAAAAGACATCCTCTCTTCCCTTTCTTCTAAGGTAGTGTCCTTATTTGGGGAATGACAATTATTATATGCATATACATACATGATATACATGAGTTATCATACAACATACTGACCATGAGGAAAGTGACACTACCTCATTTTTGTGTTCATTATCCTTGGATTTATTCCTCAATTGGGTGCTAAATCCTTGCGATAACGTGCTCCCTTACTTCTCTCTCTCTTGGGTGTATCATACCTTAAAGCAATTGCTCCTGATAAGGCGCGCATGATCGCTTTAATGTGGGGGCATACACTTTGCTCATATTTTCCTTCTTTGATACTTAGAGTTACTTAGTGAACTTTGTTTTGCTTTATAATCTTTGGTATCCTTGCATTCATGACTCATAGTGAAGGAACTTTTCTACTTGTAGTCATGGTTTTCCCCTTCTCGATCTTCCCTTTTACTTTTTCAATCGAAGTCATAAGATCCTAAGTCCACTGGGGGCTTGGCGCATCTTGCCTCCTTGACATGGTAAAAGTCTTTCAATCTTGTTTCCTTGTACTTTACTGACAGTATTGGCATACGCTTATACTCCTGCTAAAGTGGGGGCTAAATATAGTGTCATAAAATTGTGACCCTAGCAATTTTTTACTGCATTAGGGTCCTCACGCACATGAGTTCGAATCCTCTAGCTTGATCGGAGACCGGAGATTGCTCAACCCTCTAAAATGGCTTCTTCCTTGGCCTCTGCATCACCCCATCCACACTCTACCTTGGAGAAAGGGGTAGGACAGGGGCGTGGCACCACTTTCCCCCCTTGGAAAGGGGTGTGGGGCACTTTTCCTCCCAAGACAGGGCTATGGTGCTCCTATTCTCGCCCTATTTTGGGGGAGGACCCTTCCTAGGGTTGCATTGATGGTTGTGCATTGGGCGAGAAACTCCCCCAATGTTGGCCTGTGACAAAAATTAAATCCACTAACATGTATTTAAGGGGCATTCATCCTCTCATTTTCACAAGTTGGAAAATTTGAATTTGGATAAGATTGGAGTGTGTCAAGTTGCACAAGCAATTAAGCATTTAAGAGCATTCAAGCATTCTCAAGTCTCCCTTCAAGGCTAGGTATTGCATTCAAGTCAAGGATTCAACCATTGAAGATGAGATTGATTTAAACATTCAATTCCACACAAGCACTTCTATCAGCATTTCTATCACAACCTCCCTTGAGGTGATTTACAATTTAGTCTTTCATTTACATCTACTTGCAAGTACTTTCTTTCAGTACTTGGTTAATTCCAAAACTGGGTTTGACCTAAAGGTAAACCCCTGATCCCAACCCATTTTCCTCTCTTTTCTATGTGTAGGTTGTAGGTGCACAGCTGTACTTTCAGATTTGGGCTCCATTTGCAGAGGCAAAAAAACCTTTTTCGTTTCGTGGATTTTTCGGAGGACCGTGTACATTCGCGCCAGGGTCTGGGCAACTTTTCCTCAAATTCACAGGGTGATTTTGTCTCAACATATTACTACCAGATCTAGGTGCATAGCTTCATCCCATATTCTGATCTCAATTTATAATCAGTTCTTTGTCACTTTTGCATTACATAATTCAATCAATTCCTTTCCATTTAAAACAAGAAAGAGGGGATCAACTTATCATTCCCATTTCATTCAGAATTCAATCTGCCATCTTCATGTGGAGAGATTGAATCTAGTGAATTATCCTCTCCTCTTCTAAATGTAACATGGTGAAAAGTGTTTGAAGGGTAATCAATAGTGAGACTCTCATCTCTCTTTGAGGGAAAGGGTAGTTTTCCTCTTGATCTATCATTCACCATTTTTCTACCTTTACACATTCATGTAATTTGGAGGTTGTTGTTGAGTCTGCATTATTAGAGAGTAGTGTATGTGTGATCAAGTGAGTTCATCTTTCAGTGTGGTGTATTGATAAGAGATTGGTGAAGGGAAAGTATATGATCTTAATTGGAACTATCATCAAGCATTAGCAGTTGCTATTTTTGTAGTTCATCTTTGCCAAATTGCAATTAGAATTTATCTGTAATGTAGTGAACCTTCCTTGAGGGTTGTAGCCTTTTGGGCCATTGTAATTTGAGAAGTGACCTCTAGGAAGTGTGCCTAAATGCATGTACATTCCCCACTGTAATATTTACACATACTACTATAGAGTATCATCTCATTGTGGGTAGGTTCCCACCGTGGTTTCTCCCTTAACCAGGTTTTCCACGTCAACAATATTGGTGTTATGTGTGTTGATGTTATTGTTGTTATCTTTCTTTTTTCTACAGTTGATCATATTTGAGATTGTGCTTAATTTGTTTGATTTGGTGAAAACTGGTTCACACCCCCCCCCTCTCTCAGTTTTCCCTCCTTGTTGTTGCCAACAAGACCACAACCTATAGTCATCAAATTGCTAAAAGTTAGCAAAATTGTTAGTTTGAACCCATAAAATGGGTCCCACTAGGCATGCTAAAATGTGTGTGATGAAATGTGATCTCAAAAGGTATCTAAATAACAAGTAAAAGCATTGACTTGGAGGATGTTGCTCACAAAATGCAATAGCTTGAAGCTAAAGCTACTAATACTTTGAAGAACCTAGGCTAGTCCTTGGCTGATGTTGTTGACCTCTCTGCTGGCATGTTGCTAGCTTTTTGTTGTTGTTTGGACTGGGTGTCTTTTGTTGTTTTATTAGTTTGTTCTCATTCCTATTTTTGTTAAGTATATTCTCTTTAGATGGGCTTATTTGATATATCTTTTGTAATCTCTTTGTAAAGGGTTTTAGGTCCCATAAAAACCTATTCTTTTCATAATAAAAAACAAGTAAAAGCATTAAAAATTAAAAATCAAAGCAACAATCAAGATTAGGCTAAAAGAGATCAAACAACCATATGATTTAACAAACTAAAACTATATTAAACCTCCCATTATGTAGATATGCCCAAGACGTTTGGTTGGATGTGTGCTCACTCAAGATTTTGGTAGCATAATAGTGCTCCAATGTAAAATGGGTGAGATTCATAAAAAATAGCTAAGTTTGTGATAAATAAGTTTTTGGATGAGATTGGATGAATGTTTGATTTTGGAGGTTGAAGATCAACGGTTGAGGATGAAGGAGAGGAATAAAAGAATTAAAAATTCCTATTTAGGGTACTAGAAGGGACAAGCTCATGCATTTGATATGATGGGAGGATTTGACCTCATTTAATCTTGACCTTGAAGGAGAATTGGTTTGTGCTCTTGAAGAACTCAACAAAGTAAGAAAAGAGTTCAATAAATACAAGAAGTCTGTCATAAGGGAGCATGACTTACTAAACAAGAATATTGAAGAATCAAATAGCAATCTTGATGCCTTAACTACTCAGTTGGATGAAGCTAGAAGAAGTTATGAAGTGATTAAATCAGATTTAGAAAAAAAAGAGAAAGAATATCAAAAGATGGAGGAAGAAATTGTGAATCTCAAAAAGGAACTTGAAAAGTGCAAAGATGAAATCAAGGTGAGAATCAAGTATGAGGGCAGCATAGATGCTTTGGATAAAATGTTGAGCAAACAAAAGCACTCCAAAGATATAGAGGTTGTTGGATTTGATGTCGGTCAATGTTCTACTAGTAAGGACTCAGAAAAGAAAGAGATACATTTTGTCTCTTCAAGTAAGAATGAAAATGAACAAAATTTCATTGTCAGCAAGCCCACAGAGAAGAAAACATATGTTGTTGTTACAAAGAGCAGTTATGCTAATCCAAAAGGAAAAACCAAGATGGATGACAAAGGTTTCACAAGAGTCAAGGATATGAGGAAGAGCTCAAGAAGACCCAAGGAGACCAATAAGAAATAACTTCAACAATGATAAAAGCCATTAACTCTTGCACAAGAGTTTATCCATTGGATAAAGCATTATCCATTGGATAAAAGCTTTATCCACTAACTCAAGCCTAACCAAACCCTCCTAGGATAACCCTCATGTCATCTCAAGCATTTAATGCTTCTTCCCTCTCCTCTCAAGCCATCTCATGTTGACACTTTCCATCATGGGATTGGGTTGAAAGCCATCACATGGATCCCAAATCCATCAATCTTAACCCTTCACAAGCCCACTCAATCTTGGCCATTCAATCAGCATTTTTTCCTATAAAAGGACTTTTAGGATTCCCAAAGATACTGAGAGGGGGGGGGTGAATCAGTATCTAACTGGTTGACAGATTTTTTGATCTTATTAAACAAATTGCATTCCAAAACTGTGTACCGGTAAACAAGAATTAATGCAATAAATAAGAAAAATAAGCACAACATAGAAAGAACACCATAACACAAGATTTTTAATGAGGAAACCCAATGTGGGAAAAACCTCAGTGGAATTTGTGACCCACAATATTCACTCACTAGCCAATAAATGAATATTACTTACAATAGGGGCCTGCACATGCAGGAATGCCAACTACCTAAAGCTCGTTGCTTAATTACAAAAGGAAGTCTCACTGACTTACAAAATGGATTATGCAAATCCAATATAATGTACTACTTTGGTTCAACATCTGTTACGCCAGGTTTAGTATCGGTTTAAGCTCATACAATAACCATAAACCTTACTCCAAAATCTGCCTTAATATTTGCATGTTCGCATCTGCCTTATACTTACATAAATGATCTACAAGATCTCATACTTATATATGAGTCCTATTACAATTCTCCTTGTCAGCTTACAAAAAGGATATTATAATTAAATACAAAATGCAATAAACAAAATCCTGTCAGCTGGGGTGCCAGTAATCATCTTTGTCGTTGTCGATGTAGAGTCTATCAATGTCGGTGCCTACCGGTGCCATAACATTGCAAGGTTGCCATCAATGACAATACCTTAAATCACCTACAATTTCTCATTGGAGTGTACATTTGCCAACAATCTCCCCCTTTCGCATTGATGGCAACACCCATGAGAAAAATCCAAAAATGTATCCAAAAAATTGAAGTCCAAAAAATATGCCAAAACTGTGTGCTCCCCCTGAGCAAATGATCTCTTCTGACCATCATTTTTCTCATTCCTACTACTCCTCCTTTGACATCAATGACAAAGGTTGTCAAAAATGTCAACTGAGTGTAGTTCTCAGCTGGATCCCTGTAACCGGTTGGCTACAATCTAAAATAGATCTACCAGTACAAAATTTAAGTTGTTAGTGAACCTTTCATTGTCTTTTAATGTTGTTTCTATCCTTTGTATTGTACCAGTGAGTATGTGCATTTTCTCTTCTGGTGTCTTCAGTCCAGGAATAAGTGCCTCTGATATCTCTTTTCTCAAAGAGATGAGGATGTCAATTTTCAGACCAAGTCTGCATTTTAGTTCCTTAGCCTTGAACTTTATTCTTTCCTTTTCCTTCTCCAATTTCTCAAGTTTTTCCTCAAATTCTCCTATTTCCTACTCTATTACCGATAATGGTTCAGATGAACCAATGAGATTATCAGCAATATTATTTATTTCTTCTTGTGCTTCACTGATTTTCTTGTCTATATCCATTATCAAAACATCAGTCTTGCATGTATTCCTGTACAACTCCTTGAATTCCATTATTGTTTTTCCTAGTGCCGGTAATAAGGTATCAATGTGTTCCTTGCATCTCTTTATTGTCTCATCAAATAATTTTTCTTTTTCCTTTTTCTTTTTCTCACTGAATGTTTCCTCATTAATCTGATCAATTGTCAATAGGTTGCCGGTGATATACTTAGACAATGTGTCTAGTTGACTCAAAGAATATTTATTGTCCACATTGCACTTGGGTGAAATCAATTTCAAAATAGGGATGGTATCATCAATAGCCTCACTTATCAGTTCATCAATTTCTTCAGCTGATTTCATTGGGTGAGCTACAAGTAATTTTTCTACCTTTATCTTCTTATCCAATTCCACAATTGCTAATCTCTTTGCATCTAGTCTCCTATACAAATCACTTGGTAAATCATCTACAACTTCTATCAAAAATTTCTTGTAAATGTCTAAGTGTAGAATGACACTGTTTTCTATGCTTTCCTTTTCTTCATTAGTGAAAGTATTATACAACTTGCTGACATTGGACAAGTTTCCTTCTTCAATAATTTCATTTAGAAGATTATCAAGTGGAGGGATAACTTGTTTTTCCTTCTTCTTCCTTGGGGTTATTTTCTTTGTTGGAGGCCTTACTGCCTATTGTTTCTGTCTTGTTCTCTTGGGTGCAGGAGATGGTACTGGTGAAGGTTTCCTTTTTCTATCTACTCTCTAAAACTTTGTCGGTATTTCACTGTCAGAGGAGGTACCGATCGGTGAAAGATGTGCTTCTGGTTGTAACCCTTCCAGGTCACTTTCCTTGATACCAATCTTATTCAACAAGTCTTCCTTGATTTCTTTTGCCTGTTTGGTTACTTTTTTTATTGTTTGTTCTCTTCTCTTCCTTTGTTTCATGGTTTGTACTTTGCTTTCAATGGTTTCAGCATTTCCAAATACTTCTTCTTCTTGTTCTATAGGGGCTTCGAGGAGGGCTTTAGCATATGTTTCTATTATGTTTTCATCTGCCTCATAACCCATTTCAGATACCCAAACTATTCTAGGAACCACTGCTTCCATCCAAATTTCATCCTTCTTTATAACAAAGCATATCTCCTTTTGGTATTTGTCAACTATGGTTTGAGATAATCTTTCCCTTGTCTTCATTCTAGCCTTAAATGCCTTAAAGTATTCAATTATGTTCTTTTCCCTGTCATCTCCCATGTTGGTAAAAGTATCCAAAAGTTGTTTGCCTACCGGTATGTCAAAACCAAATTGTTTTCTACCTATGCCGGGAACTTCCTTAGTGATGTATAGCAATAGACATACAAGTAAGTTACCAAATCTGAATGTGCCTTTCTTGTCACCCTTAATTTTGTTCAGGTTGTCATTTAGCTCAACCTTTAGCCATTCACATATGTCAATCTTAGTGTTACTATTCACCATGTCATAAGCACTCTTTATACATAAACTAGAAACAAAGTTTAATCTGTTGGCATGTTTAGCTTTGTATCCTAGAATCATGCTAATGAATATTACATTATCATCCTTTACGTCATTTACTCTCAAGGATCTGTTGTCATGGGTTGCACCGGTTAGGGTCATCACAGTGTTGTTTGGAACCTTTTTAGTTTTATCAGACCTGCTACCAGTGGAAGGTAAGCCAATCACTACCCTAACTACTTCTCTTGTAATCTTATGGATGAAATATAGCCAAAAGAATTCCCCATGAACTGTGCTAAGTACAATTCTTATAACTTCCTTGGGAAAATTAGGAATGCTAAGTATTTCCACAAAACCTAGGGTTTCAAGTATCTTGTGTTCCAGTTTCACGTTACCATTTTCATCACAAATTTCAGTCCTATACATGTTCATTATCTCATAGTTCCTCAATACGCCAATGTATGTATATCCTAGGGTCTTCAACATAAGCAACTCTTTTGGGTATTTTAGAAAATGCTCCTAGAGTATCATCCTTCTTTTCTATTTCAGGTATGATTTTAAATACGGGCCTAGGGCATTTAATCACTTCAATTACAGTAGGGTTTGCAATGAATTTAGGTGCAAAGGAGGAAGCCATTTGATAAATACCTTAATCTGCCTTTAGGTTTGAATGCTTGATAGATTTTGCTTCACTTCTCATTGTGGATGCCTTCGCTCGGTTTTTTGCACTCTTAGGAAATTTGAATGCTCGGTGAGTGAAAAAGAGTGAAAAACACTTGCTTTAGAATGTCATTTCCTTCAACTACCATAATAAATGTCTGTCAGTTAAGTGAAAAATTAACTCATCTGTCGGTAAAGAAGCATTTCATCTTCTTACCATCAACCGAGGGTAAACTAGTATGTTTTCAATTTGTTGCCATACCCCCAAGGGATTTCTTTTCATTTAGATGAAGAATCTCTTGCCAGTGCAGTGATACTCTATTCTACCGATGAAGGAATAGCCTCATCAACATTCTGATCTATCTTTCTGTAGCGTCGTAAATTGTACGCACTTGCTAGGGTGGTACAATTTCACACCTAGTTTAGCACCCGCCTTGGCGCATTTTGCATCTTGCATTGCATTTCCCCTTTAGCACTTAATTAATTAAATTAATTAGGTCTAAGGTCCTATTTTATCATCTCCCACATCATAAAGTTGGGCCCTTTCATTAAAGTGTGCCCTTTTCATTTTACTCCTCCTATACATCATTTAATCAAAAACCCTAATTAGGCCCTATTTCGAACTTGGGGGCTTGGTTTCGGGGGTCAAAACATCTCGAAATCACCTGTAACTTCGGGATTCTCTCTAAAATCATCATATCTGACGGCCCTAAAAATTTGGTGAAAAGTTGTCAGGACCATGGCGCCCGGAGTGCACATGGTCCCGGACATTTTTCCTGAAATTTTAGGAGCACGATCCAATCATAAAATAAAGCTTAACCCCAAGAAATTGGCGGGATATTCAATCTCTAGGTCGGCCAAAAGACGAAATTACGACCTAGGGTTTCATATATAAGAGCTCTCTTTCTTCATTTGAAAGGATCCGATTTTTGATTTCCAAAACCTCATATGCAGCGAAAGAGTAGATCTTTGAAGACTTCAATAAACATTCAAAATTCATCCATCAAGCATTCATCAATTTCATTCATCCACTTAGGGCTTTGAAGACATTGAAGAACAATAGGAGATTACCGACTGAAGATTGGCTTGTACTCCTCCCTTGAGGGTTGGGTATGATTTCATGTTGTTTTCATGTCTTTGCATAAGCTTCAATATATCCTTTATTCATGTTTTAGATCACTTTGCATCTTGATTTAGAGCATTTACATTATCATTTACAAGCAATTAGGGTTTACTTTCTAGGTTGCTCTAGTTTGCTTTCTTGCATTTTAGGACCTTGCACACACACTAGGTCTGCACACACAATACATTTTACAATACAACTTGGCTATTCGTGGAGGTGGAAATCACCGAAGTGGGGGTTTGACTAAGGCAAAACCATATATGGCCGCCCAAACACCTTTTCAGATATAAGTGCAGGTTTCGGAATTCGGACGATGCCGCAAGTTACAAATCCGGAAGAAGCAGACGGAGACCGAACAACACACCAAATCTCAGAGAGAAAGACCAGGACAGGGGCATGGGGCGCCCTAGTCCTGCCAGGACAGGGGCGCTGGGCGCTCTGGTCCTCCTGACAGACAACATTTTCAGCATTTTGACAGCTTTTCCAGAGTGTAAAACAGCAGTTTCTGGAGCAGTTTCAAGGGCAGAATTAGGACAGTGGCGCCCGCGCCCCCGTCCCGAACATTTTCACTCAGATTTTGACTCTGGGTACGCATTTACATTCTTGTCTTGTCCTTGTGTTTACAGCTTTCCATTGTTTAAGTTCAATTATGCAATCTTGTTATTAGTTCGTACTTGCACTTTGGGGTTAGGGATTGAACTTGCATCATTTTATCTTTCAATTGCAACAAAGGAATAGAAATCCTAATAGGTAGCCCGTGGCTCTCTCTTTCACAAAAAGAAGTAGCCAATTGTGTGATACCTCTAGGCTCTTTCGTATTCCACAAGTGTGTGGTTGAAAGTGAGATTAGGGCATGTTTGCTTAGTGTCACTTTTTCTCCCACACATTTTGGTGAACCCGACGTGAACTCCAATCTTCTCTAATTCTGATTTATGTTTTCAAATTTGAGTGTTTATGCTATTTACAAGTTTTAATTTCTTGCAAGATTCAAAAAAATTTAGAGGAAATTTTTGCTAAAACCCTAGTTTTTCAATTCAAAGTTGAACTTGTGGATAGCTTAATTCGATCAATAATTTCAAATCTGATTTAGGAACTCATTTGAATCATTTTCTAAATCTACATTCTAAGTGCTTGCATTGGTTAAAATTAAACATTTCCTTCTATTTTGCATGTGTTATCATTTGAAAAAGGAAAATTGTTGTCATGATGCATTCATTTCATAGATGTGATAATGGGTTAGCTTCCCTTGTTTCAATTTTTCCTTCTCCTAAAGAACCTCCCCCCATCTATAACAACATTTTAGTGCCTAAAAGAGTTGCTATCAATCCCTTTGAGACTCTCCCATGCTCTAAGGATGAAGACTTTAAGAGTGATCTTGACAACTCTCCTAAAATGTGCCCTTCCTATTTAGCTATCCTAGAGGAAGAGAATGATATCATAAACACCTTTCTTAATGTTACTTCACCTTCCATACATGATGCCTCTCTAAGTGAAAAGGTATTGATGGACATTGACTTATTTTCTCCTAAAGGTGGTCCTTCCAATGGGGGCATGTTAGTGCAACAAGAGGTTATGAACACTTCTTTCAAAGATCTCCTTCCTAAGCATGAATCTTTGGAGAAGTCTGTTCATGTTCCTCCTAAAAAACACTCCCTTCATGAGGATCCTTTTGTGCAAGAAGATGACATGATCCCTACATTTCCTAGTGATGGTATTTCCTTTTCCAACAAAATTCCCACTAGAGATGATGAATTAATGATAAATGCTTACCCTTCTCCTAAAGTTTGTCTTACCCATAAGCATCCCTTAGAGAAAGAAGATGAAATAATAAGCAATTTCCTTAATTCTCTCTCCCCTAAAGATCATATTGAACATATTTTGAGGAAAGAGGATGAGTTTAACACATCTATTGATGCTCTCCCTTCTAAGGATGAGGAATTAATAAACAAAGTTATCTCCTCTCCCGAAATTAACAATACTTCAAACATTCCTTTCAACCACTTCACTATTTGGGATGAACCATTAGAAGAAGGTGTAGATTATTCTCTCTCCCTTGATAATTTCTCACCTTCCTTGAATCTCAATTATTCTCCCTCTAAAAATAAAGCATCTCCCTCTCCTCAACTTGGTTCTACTCATGAGGAAACCCTAGTTCAAAGCAAGATGGTTAACATCTCTTTCAAAGATCTCCCTCCCAAAAGTGAGACTTTAGAGAGTAATGTTGATCCTTCTCCTAGAGAGTTTATTCCCCATATAGGTCCTTTGATGATAGAGGATGATATGACCTTTCCTAGTATTACTCTTCCTACTAGAACATCAATGCCTACCCCTTGTCTCTCTCCTAAAATTGATTTAATCCATGATGAGATTTTAGTGCAAGAGAAGACTATCAACAATTCTTCCAACACTTTTGTTCTTTCTTCTAAACCATCCTCAATCAATTTGATACATGTGAATGAAACATCTAACAAACCTCTCTTCACTGTCCAAGGTGCTTGTCCTTCTCAAAATTCTCAACCTTTAAATAAGCCTATCTTAGTAGTTCAAGGTGGTTATGCTAATGATTCTTTTTGCACTCCTAACAAACCTATTATTACTGTGCAAGGAGGTTATTCTACTAAGAGCCCTTATGAGTATGCTAAGCAATTAACTAGAGAGAGTTATCATGCGGTTGCCCATACCTATAACACAAGAAACAATAGGCAACCTAATCCTCCTCCAGTTATCCCCACTTCACTTCCTCCTTCCCAACCTATTCTTCCTCAAGCTCCTCGTATTTCACAAATGCTTAGTAAGGAATATGATCTCATAGAACAACTTAAAGCTACCCCTGCTAAGATATCCCTTTGGGATTTGATCCAAACTTCTTCCGTTCATCATGGAATGTTACAAGATGCCTTGAAAGATTTGAATGTTCCTCCACCTAATACATCTAGTAATATAGTGTCTTTGGTTAACTCTGTGATGAATCCTAAAGCTCAAATTGTGTTTACCCAAGATGAGTTGCCTACTAGTGAAATTCAACATCAATATGATCCCTTGATGATTGTGGTTATCATAAATGACACAGCTATAAGACGAACACTGGTAGATAATGGCTCTGGCCTTAATGTGTGTAGCATTAATCTATTGCATAAGATGAATGTGGATACATCCCTTATTGAGCCTGACTCTCATCCCATTCGAGGCTTTGATAATGTGGCTAAGTCTTCATTAGGTATTATCACCTTACCCATCACAGTGGGACCTGTTACTTTGCCTACTCCTATCCATGTTATGTCGGGAAATCTAACATACAACTTGTTATTAGGGAGACCTTGGATTCACAGTATGCAAGCTGTCCCCTCTACATTGCATAGACAAGTTAAATTCATTTATAACAATAAGACATATACCTTGACAGGTGATACTAATCTTCAAGCTTGTTTGCAAACATCTACTTCCAAAGGGAGTTCTTCTAAACCTTCCTCTTCTAGTGACGACTCTTTAAACAAGATACCTATGGATGAATCATCACCCTCTAATAATCAAAATTCTTTGGATGAGTCTAAAGCTCCTGAAGAAGATCCTTCTCGACTTGAGTCTACACATGAAAAGGCTTTTGATCCTGAGAAGGTTCTCGCAGAAGACGATTGGGGATCTCTTGATTTTAATCCCACCTTTATAGGTGAGTATAGGGTTCCTCCTAGAGATTTTAAAGGTAAAAAGAAGGAAGAAACTAGAGATCAATCAGTCTTACTTGAACCTATGAGCAATAATTTTGTGGCCGCCTCTCAAACTTCTTCTCCTCACACCTCTAATTATGAAGAGTTTGATTCTTTGTCTTATGAAAAACCACCTTCTCTTCCTGAAATGGCTGATCGTTATGGTCGTGGTTTTCGCATTTTTGCTAAGCATGGGTATCATGGTAATGGTTGTGGTGCTCATGAACAAGGGATAAAAGTTCCTCTAGAGACTAATTTTCACAATTATGCCTTTGGACTCGGCTATAATCCCTGCAAACGTACCAAAGCATCTAAAAGACCATCTCTCAATGTGAATGCTATATTTAGTAGTGATGATGATCTCACTTCAACTAAATCATCTTCTACTTCTATCAACTCTCATTCCCCTCATAAGGAAATTTTGGCGATGAACAAATCTCTTTATGAATCCCCTCAAATTTCTAAATCCACTTATGAATCTTTTCATCATAAAGTCCTTTCCTCCAGGGATAAGGCTCTAATAAATTACACTCATCCCTTTTCTAAGATTTCTTGTGACTTTTCTTCTTCAATTTTTATCATTTTATACATGTTTTTGATCTCACTTATAGTTGAGCATTTAGCATGTCATATTCAAATACCTCATTCAATCTACCATGTCTTTAAATAACATTAATGACTGTTATGTTTCTCATCATTATGTGACATTGGTAGCTCATTTACTGGGGGCTCATTGTCATTCATGATGGTACAATTTCAAGTGCAATCATATATTTTTTGAAGCAACATAATAGCCTAATTTTCTATGTTATCTCTTGTTCCTATGGGGGCAAGAGTGATTTCATACATCTCTTCTTTTGCTTATGTCCAAATCTCTCCCTAGAAGATTGTATAAGTCCTTCTCATTGTCCTTATCCTTGGGAGGCAATGATCTTTTCTTATTTTTATCTAAGGATCCACTTTTTCCTATTTCGTGGATGGTGTGAACTTTATTACTTGATGTTATTCCTTGTATGCATTTGTTGTTGTTTGTTCAAGGATTCTCTCTTACAAGAGGTGTAAGTCCTTGACTACAACCTCTTTTGCACTTGGTAAAATACATCTATAATGAATTCACTCTCCCAATTGGGTTAAAAAGAGCATCATCCTTCATTAAGAATCACTTTCACCTCGCAAAAGAAGGAAGTATTGCATTCTTATTCTCTTCTTTGTCTCATTCTAGGAGATGTTATATTTGTCTAAGACAATTCCTCTTGGGGATAGTTGTCTTTTGTACAAAGATCTCTTCTCCTCTAAGGATCTCCTTTACACATACTACGGGATATCCCTTTTCAACTATCTTATCCTTTCTTAAAGAGTGTAAAACTCTCTTGCTTGGATCTATGACATTGTTGCATTTTTGGGGTATCTTCTTTTGTGATGAAGGTAGGTATCCTTGTTCTACTTTTCTTATGACATAAACATTACACTTTTTGAGCAATGGGTCATTCTCGGAACCAGAGCACAGACTCTTAGAGCGAGATGTCTCCATTTTTCTTTTATGCAAGGTGATTATTCTTGGAACCAGAGCACAGACTCTTAGAGCGAGATGTCACGCTTTTGTACTATACATATACAGGTTGTAGCATACTCGGGCATAGACTCCTATGAGATGCTTCTAACCTCACTTACACACACATGCACGAGGTCGAGTGGAACTAGCGACATAAGGCTAGACTTTCTCACTCTCCTCCCTTACATGGATCACCTAGACAGACTCTAGGGGCTAGTTTTCCATGTCCTTTTTCCCATGGATCACTTAGACAAGATCTAGGGGCGAGAAGTCCGTGTTTTCTCTTTCACTATTCTTCTCATGGATCACCAATGTGTGTATTCATGCTTTTTTCCTTTCTTTTCTTCTCTTTGCATTTTGTTTCCATTTACATCCTTCATCTTGTGTTAGAGAACTCTCAAATCCTCACACTCTTTGTTGTGTTGGAATTGAGATTTGGTCCTCTTTCTTACCAAATGATTCTCCATTAGTTTTTGATCTCATATCAAATCTTCTTGTGAGCATTTGTCATCAATATTCTTTAACAATTCGAAGTGGTAAACATGATACCCTGTTTCAACTCACTAAAATTAGCAAGCCGAAACAGGGGGGGGCATATAGCTACCCTCGAATTTTCATCACCTTCCTTAGTAAGCATTAGGTGATTTTGTGTTCTAACGTATGTTTTGTAGGGTGCGGTTCCTAACTGTGTACTGCAGATACCGCTGGGGGCTTCGTTCGACAGACTTATGGATATATCCTTTTTCAAATAATGTTTACTTTTCTGTACTTTAGCTTGCATATGCATGTAGTGTTCATATGACCGCTAAAGTGGGGGCTAAATGTAGCATCGTAAATTGTACGCACTTGCTAGGGTGGTACAATTTCACACCTAGTTTAGCACCCGCCTTGGCGCATTTTGCATCTTGCATTGCATTTCCCCTTTAGCACTTAATTAATTAAATTAATTAGGTCTAAGGTCCTATTTTATCATCTCCCACATCATAAAGTTGGGCCCTTTCATTAAAGTGTGCCCTTTTCATTTTACTCCTCCTATACATCATTTAATCAAAAACCCTAATTAGGCCC
This sequence comes from Cryptomeria japonica, assembly GCF_030272615.1. Classification (NCBI taxonomy): domain Eukaryota; kingdom Viridiplantae; phylum Streptophyta; class Pinopsida; order Cupressales; family Cupressaceae; genus Cryptomeria; species Cryptomeria japonica. The sequence goes on along the minus strand of NC_081406.1, from coordinate 283,046,115 downwards.
TATTTCGAACTTGGGGGCTTGGTTTCGGGGGTCAAAACATCTCGAAATCACCTGTCACTTCGGGATTCTCTCTAAAATCATCATATCCGACGGCCCTGAAAATTTGGTGAAAAGTTGTCGGGACCATGGCGCCCAGAGTGCACATCGTCCCAAACATTTTTCCCAAAATTTTAGGAGCACGATCCAATCATAAAATAAAGCTTAACCCCAAGAAATTGGCGGGATATTCAATCTCTAGGTCGGCCAAAAGACGAAATTACGACCTAGGGTTTCATATATAAGAGCTCTCTTTCTTCATTTGAAAGGATCCGATTTTTGATTTCCAAAACCTCATATGCAGTGAAAGAGCAGATCTTTGAAGACTTCAATAAACATTCAACATTCATCCATCAAGCATTCATCAATTTCATTCATCCACTTAGGGCTTTGAAGACATTGAAGAACAATAGGAGATTACCGACTGAAGATTGGCTTGTACTCCTCCCTTGAGGGTTGGGTATGATTTCATGTTGTTTTCATGTCTTTGCATAAGCTTCAATATATCCTTTATTCATGTTTTAGATCACTTTGCATCTTGATTTAGAGCATTTACATTATCATTTACAAGCAATTAGGGTTTACTTTCTAGGTTGCTCTAGTTTGCTTTCTTGCATTTTAGGACCTTGCACACACACTAGGTCTGCACACACAATACATTTTACAATACAACTTGGCTATTCGTGGAGGTGGAAATCACCGAAGTGGGGGTTTGACTAAGGCAAAACCCTATATAGCCGCCCAAACACCTTTTCAGATATAAGTGCAGGTTTCGGAATTCGGACGACGCCGCAAGTTACAAATCCAGAAGAAGCAGACGGAGACCGAACAACACACCAAATCTCAGAGAAAAAGACTAGGACAGGGGCATGGGGCGCCCTGGTCCTGCCAGGACAGGGGCGCTAGGCACCCTGGTCCTCCTGACAGACAACATTTTCAGCATTTTGACAGCTTTTCCAGAGTGTAAAACAACAGTTTCTGGAGTAGTTTCAGGGGCAGAATTAGGACAGTGGCGCCCGCGCCCCCGTCCCGAACATTTTCACTCAGATTTTGACTCCGGGTAGGCATTTGCATTCTTGTCTTGTCCTTGTGTTTACAGCTTTCCATTGTTTAAGTTCAATTCTGCAATCTTGTTATTAGTTCGTACTTGCACTTTGGGGTTAGGGATTGAACTTGCATCATTTTATCTTTCAATTGCAACAAAGGAATAGAAATCCTAATAGGTAGCCCGTGGCTCTCTCTTTCACAAAAAGAAGTAGCCAATTGTGTGATACCTCTAGGCTCTTTCGTATTCCACAAGTGTGTGGTTGAAAGTGAGATTAGGGCATGTTTGCTTAGTGTCACTTTTTCTCCCACACACTTTCTAATTCATTGTTTTGAAAATTCTTGCTTTACCTCATCAACCTTCTCGTTACCTTTCAAACTGGGTCCTTTGTTATTTATCGGTCATGCCTTACTTCTACAAAATTTTGCAATATGTCCAATCTTGTTACAAGCATAACAAGTCACATATATTTTCTGAATAGCTTTTCCATATCCTATGCCGGTATGTGTTCTCCATTGATTAGATAAGTGTCCAAATCTTCCACAAACATAACATCTTACATTCATTCTACAATTTTTTGAATTATGACCAATTTTTTTGCATTTAGAACATTGACCGGTGGGTGCATTAGTATTCTGATAGTTTCTAGATCTACACTGATTTGCTCTATGACCATACTTGTTACAGTTAAAGTATTTCCCATTAAATTTGTAGGCATTAGGTTGTCTTACCAATTTATTGTGATCATGATTGTTTGCAGTACTAGAGCTTTCACCAACTTCAAAGCCAAGTCCATTAGTATCTCCATTAGGTTTCTGATTTTTCAGCATATCATCAAGTTCTAAACTTTTCTTGAATTTTTCCTTATGTTGATTTTTAGTAGCCAACTCATTTTCCAAAAAATATTTATGTCTCATGAGTTCAGTTTTATTATGTTCCAAGTGAATTAGATCTATCTTCAACATATCATTTTCATGACTGAGTCTTAGATTTTCATTTCTAGCATCATTGATTCTCCTAGCCAATTCATCTTCATTCTTCTTTCTGTCTTCAATGTCTTTACAAAATCTCATAGTCATATCTTGCATCTCATTCCTCATGGTCATGTTTTCTTGCTTCATCTTGCTTACAAGATCATTAAGAGTTTATTTTTCATCATCATCATTTTGTATCTTCTCATGAAGTTCTCTTCTTTTTCTTCTAGCAATAGTAACATTCTCCAGAAGTCCTTGAATGATTTCTTGTGCAGCCTTCAGATCATCTTCAAGTTTGATATTCTTCAACTTTTCTGCATCATAATCTGCAAGAGTTGTTTCCAATCGCTTTCTCAAGTTATCCATCTATACCAGTGTCAGAATCTCCCTCAAAATATTAGGCTTTTGAAAAAAGAGGATCAAGCTCTGATACCAATTGTTAGGATTGCCAAAGATACTGAGAGGGGGAGGGGGGGGGGTGAATCAGTATCTAACCCATTAACAGATTTTCTGATCTTATTAAACAAATTGCATTCCAAAATAGTGTACCGATAAACAAGAATTAATGAAGTAAATAAGAACAATAAGCACAACATAGAAAGAACACCATAACACAAGATTTTTAACGAGGAAACCTGGTGTGGGAAAAACCTTAGTGGGATTTGTGACCCAAAATATTCACTCACTGGCCAATAAATGAATATTACTTACAATAGGGGCTTGCACATGCAGGAAGGCCAACTGCCTAAAGCTCACTGCTTAATTACAAAGGGAAGTCTCACTGACTTACAAAATGGATCATGCAAATCCAATATAATGTACTACTTTGGTTCAGCATCTTCTATGCTAGGTTCAGTACCGGTTTAAGCTCATACAATAACCATAAACCTTACTCCAAAATCTACCTTAATATTCACATGTTCACATATACCGTATACTTACATAAATGATCTACAAGATCTCATACTTATATATGAGTCCTATTACAATTTGCCTTGTCAGCTTACAAAAATTATATTACAATTAAATATAAAATGCAATAAATAAAATCCTATCGGTTGGGGTGTCGGTAATCATCTTTGACACTGCCAGTAAACTATCTACCGATGTAGAGTCTATCGGTGCCAGTACCTATCGGTGCCATAGGATTGCAAGGTTGCCATCAATGACAATACCTTCAATCACCTACAATTTATCATTGGAGTGTGCATTTTCCAAAAAGGACCTCATTCCCCAAGCCAAAAAAGAGAGAGGAAAACCATTTGAGCATTGTTATTATAGTAAAATTCACATAGACATTAATTAGGAGATTTCTCATAGCAAATCTTTTACACTTGCATAATAACTTGTTTTCATTTACAACCATCTTGAATCTTCATATGGCATCCATGGGTAGTGTTAAAAGCTAAGAGCTACACTCATTTGGGACTTGGAGAGGAGAGGAACAAGGAAGAGGCAACATCATCAAGCATAGGGAGGGAGTATTAGAGTTGTTTACTTCTTTATTTTCCTCTTTGCTTTGTTATTAATATTTCTTGATATGCTTTGAAATGGATTCATTTTCATGTTATGCTTATGGTTCCACGAATCCCATTTTCATGGCATCATTTGGTGAACCCAACATGAATCAAACACGCAACCTTTTGATATGTGTTTCTAAACATTTTTGAAATTGCAAGATTTTGATGCATAGGATAGCGTTTTAGCGCTTTCGTCGTGCGCAGTAGCACTTTTGTCCCAAATTAACGCCTTTGGTTTCTTTGAGTTCTAGCGCTTTTATTTTATATTAGCGCTTTTGGTGTTTAGTATAAGCACTTTTAAGTATATTAGCACTTATGTTCTTTGTTATAGCACTTTTAGTTTATTTTGGCGCTTCTGTAGTTAGTTATAGCACTTTTAAATTCCATTAGCGCTTTTGTCTTCTAGCATATTAGTGCTTTTGTATCAAGCAGAGAGCTGATAATTGTAAGAAAAATAAAAAATTTAGGCTTGTTATGCCCACCATCTTGCCTAACCTTTTGAATGATTTTTTTTGCAGGTCTAACAATTTGTTGTAGGTTTTGGAGGAATTAAATTAGAAACAATTTTTTAGTCTTTGAGTTTAAAATTAATCTTTCATGTTTTTTTCAAACAAAAGGATTAAAATAAACCTCATGGTCTTTTGGTGCAACTAAAATAAACCTCACTTTCACTTTTGGTGCTTAAAATAAACTTCATCTTTCTTGTTTTCAGGCAAAGGGATTAAAAATAAACTTCATTCTTTTGGTGCGCTTAAAATCCACTTCATTTTCAATTTGGTGCATAAAAAGAACTTCACATCTACATTTTTTCTACAAAGGCTACATGATTTTATTTTGTTGACTAGATTTTTTTTTTTTGATTTTCAAAAGTTTGTCAAGTATCCAAAACAGTTTTTTATCTTGGCTAAAAAGAACACCATATCTATTGGAGAAACATCTCCAAATAGCAAATAGATCACATTGCAATAAAAAGGTTAAAAAGAACAAGTGTCTTTTGTGTTTGGCATGCTTGTGCAAATCTGTAGACTAGTCCCAGTTCTAACACACACTATCCTATCCCTTGGCTCTTGTGGTCCTAGGTGCAAGAGAAAAGTGTTAGTAAGGCTCTAATTTTTTTACTTTTAAGAGAGGTTTGTCAAGAGACACATCACTCTTGGGATGAACTTGCACAGTAAATCCTTCGAGCCGCTATACAAATCAGGTGAGAGCGAAAGATGTAGCCTTGGGTGTAGTTGTTCCTATAGTGTAACTTGCCAAAAGGACATATGGGCCCCATCCTGAGTTACAAGGCTCTTAAGTGAGTCACTGCAGAATGAACTTACGTCCAAAGACATCGAACATTACTAGACACCTCTTATTTTAGAATCCCACCTGTTCTATTGATTGAGGATATATGTGAAAAGTTTAGTGCAAGAGCATAGATGGTTTTGCTCCCAAGATACTCGCCATACATATTTCCTTGAGTAGAAACATGGCTTTTTGAAAGGCTACGTGTAGCTTGATGAAAGTGGTGACTCCCCCATCATAGGGATAACCTATCTATTATGATTGTGCAAGACTTAGTATATCACATCCTTACCTACCATAGTGGGATACATAAGGTATGTAATACCAAAGTCAAAGAAATATCAAGTTGTGGGCTGAAAATATTGCAACTAGCCATTACCTTAGGGATAAAAATTGTTTGAGTTGTCTTCATCTTGTTTCATACCAATGAAAATTTGGGCCGAATTTAGGCCTAAGAACATACATACATTTATAAGGGTCAAAAATTTCATGATTGGGTTGATTTAGGCACACACCTATTGTGCCTTTATTGAAAAAGGCAAGAATACGTGCTTGTGTGATTGACGTATTTTCTTGTCAAAGGATTCAAACAATTGAAACAAGTTCCACCCCAACAACAATCTCAACAAAACAACTTCACACATTTTTGCAAAAAGCTACCCATGCTTCGTGTTTGGAAATCTCTCAAATATGTCAAAAAGTCAATTTTTAGAAAAACCAAAAAGAAGCAAAGTGAAAAGAAAACCCAAAAAAGGATAAGTTTCTTATACAAAAACCGTAAGTTGTTGTTGAAACATCGCACTTTCATCCATCGATATCATGATTTTAGTCACGGTTTTATCGACAACTTTGAATTAGAACCACTTTCATCACAAGCTTTCTTTCAAAGAAGGGCTCTATCATATCATCATAATCACGGTCAATGCATTCCTCCATCATACATTCCACAACCCACAATCACTTACTAGAGATTCCTAGATTCATATAATCCTCATATATTTTCTTCCATCTTTCTCACTTCAAAAATCATTTCCAAACACCTTCATAGTCCCTTAGCAAAAAATTTCAAAGTTCACACTCATTCTAGTCCTTTCAGATATTGCTTATCAAACCAACAAAATTAATTTCTAGTGTGTCTCTACATCTAGGATCAAAAATCCTATAAGAGACATTAATAAAAATATAGATAGGTTAAAACTAGTCCATGAGTGCATCCTATTATTACTAGGTACCTTACATTTGTCACAACACAAACCTTGCTACACTTCATCTCACAAATATTAAGACATCACGACAAGCAATTCTAAAGAGGACTTTGTTGATACCCAACCTTTAGTGTAGGAGATCAAACATCCACGAGCACTTAAACTCATTATCATCATCATAAAAATCTTGGAACTATAAAGAAGGGATCACACATACACTTTTCCATTCATCTCATTCTCAACCACACACTTTTTTAACCCACAAAAGTGTGCTTCAAACATGGCTAGGACTAGGTCTCAGAGTCATCGACAAAATCAAAATGGAATATGGGAAGAAGAAGAAGCAAATGTTAACCCCTTTGCCAGAAGAGGAGACCCAGAGACCCCTACACAAGCACAAATAGAAGACACACTTAGCAATCCCATATTTAACAGACTTTTTGAAAAAATTCTCAAAGGAAGTGTTGATGCCCATTTTATGAAACTTTCTCAAGAAGGAGCCAAACTTCCCACTAACTTTGATGTATCAAAACTTAAAGATATACCACAACAAGCTCAACATAGCCATCAACAAGAACCAAATCATGGTGAAAGAGAGGCAAGGAATACACGTAACTATGATGGTAACTACCAACACAACAACATTCCCCCTCCTCTTACAGAAATGGATATGTTAAGACAATACATACAAGATCTCACCCAACAAGTGCATTCAAGAAAGACACACAAGCAATATGCTCTCAAAGATATCTACACATATCCGTTTGCTAGAAACATATACATGCCTCCTTTCCCACGCACCTTCTAAACTCCAAAGTTTGATAAATACAAGGGAAAGGGAGACCCTAGAGATCATGTGCGCGAATTTTTCTTCGCCTACTTAGAGGTTGCATATGAAGACACATATTTAATGTGCCTCTTTCCCTAGAGTTTGGGAGGTTCAGCTATGCAATGGTTCTCATGCCTACCTGGTGGGATCAAGACCTTTGAGGACCTCGTACAAAAATTATCACTCATCACATGCACATAACATAGAACGAGATGTCTCCATGGCTGATCTATGTAATACCAAACAAAAGAATGGTGAGTTATTCTCAACATTCTTACAATGATGAAGACACCTTTCTAGTAGACGTTCCTTTCCCATTCCCGAAGTGCAATTAGTTGAAATTTTCATTTCAAACCTAAATGAGGAAATAGAATTTTACTTAGACATAAAATGTGCTGACACTTTCAAAGACATCATAGCTCAAGGACTTAAAATAGAGAAAGCCCTTATCAAAAAGGGACTTGTCAAAATATACAATGACAACAAGGAGGGTCCAAGACCATCCTCAAACAGTGACAAACCAAAGTTTTGGGCTAAAAACGAAAACATTGTTAACAAAGGTGTTGTAGACACACGAACTGTCAAAATTGCTCAACCCATAGTCAAAATCACAGGGGTTGCAGATAACCATAACAACCCCACTGCCAATCAAGGTAATCCTCAAACCAATCCAGGAAATCAACCTTCAAACACACAGCAAGAGGAACCTAAAAACAGATACCTGCCTTACAAATCCAATTGTACCTACACACCCTTGGGGGAATCTCTGGAAAAGATTTTATGCCAGCTCATCTCTTCTGATCTTATCACATTACCTAAAACATCACACTATGAACCACAAGTCAAACCTTCCTGGTGGAGGGATAATGATTATTGTGAATTTCATAAAGGAAGAGGAACAAAACAAACAATTGTCACCGATTAAAGGATACCGTTCAATACCTCATTGATCGAGGTGACATAGAAGTGGATGGTCACAATGCAAAAACTTCTAATACTGATCATACTATGTTCAAAACTCCACTTCCATCATATGAGAAAGGAGGTTTCACCCAGAAAGGTAAGAATCAAGATTGATGAATAATGATGAACACCAGATACCCCAACTGGTATTGAGAGGGGGGGGGTGAATCAGTACAAACAAAAAAACTTATCTAGTTAACGCAATGCCAACTGGTTGTCACCATTACTGAACTTAACCATGGCAACACCGGTTAAACATAGTAAGACATCAGATACCATAAACTATAAGTCTGATCACTTCAAATATGATCAATACTTGATATCAACTTCACCCATAAACATATGCATGTGGTATACTAGATATACCATAACCTATTAACTCTGCATGCATAATCTTTCAAACAAATACTTCATAAACATCACATGAAAAATGCAAAACACATAGCACGCAGATTTTTCATGTGGAAACACGAATGGGAAAAACCACGATAGGGATGAATACCCACAAGCTTGTTTTTGAACTCTTTTGAAACTTGCCCTGTTAGGAGCCTAGTCTGGTTAAAGACTTTACAATAAGGTTCTGCTAGGAACTGATCCTATTAGAGATCACTTGGTTAAGGGATGACCATATACCCTGTTAAAGGTTGAAACCCTATTAGAGGTTACCTCGCTAGAGGATTTGAAGAACTCAATGATCTTGAGTCACCTGGTTACAGGTTTTACAATAAGCCTATTAAAGCTACCCGGTAAAGGGATTTTCCATCTGTTGAAATGATTATAAGACAATAGGTAAAACTTCTGATCTGATAACAACACGACATGCCAATGCATATCCTTTTGATTTCCTCTACTCTGCAATCACACTCTGTAGTTTTTGTCTTACTGGTTTGGCAAGTATCTCATCACTCAGATACACACAACATTTGCCAACAACTTTACAATAACAAACATCACTGACCTTATAGACAACAAATAGGTCGGTAGCATAAACCCTAAACCCTAAGCATCTTAGGTTTACAACACAGGCAGTCCAATCTTGACCATCCAAACACATTGCATATAGTATTACAATTTCAAACATATCACAAGACAATCTGCATCGTTCATTCATCACTGCTCATGGGAATGAGTAGCCCATCATGCTTTCTTCTCATACCACTAAGAAGAATGATCATTCCCGAGGTAGACTTCAAATGCAGTTGATCTTATCATATCTCAATCCTTCACGCACACAAGGCAGACATGGCACCTCGATCTCATTCATATCTCTTAGCTAACTCATCACAGAGTATCATCGATTGCATTGCACAAGCTAGATCACCAAACCGATAACCATAGAGCTGAGACTACCAACCGGTAGTCATACTTAGTGAAACCCTGACATTGGTTCATTGCATCTCTTCATACCTCTTTGTACCGGTTCACTTGAACTTTATTGACATCAATGACAACATACACTATCATCATATCAACATACCGGTTCATCATATGCTAACAATATCCAACAATCTCCCCCTTTGGCATTGAAGGAAATACTCAGTGTAGCATTGCAACTGAAAACCTCATAGACTAGTGTATCTCCAACATCAGATATCTTCTCCCCCTTTGACAATAATGCCAAAGTGGAGGCACAAGCTTCCAAAATCTACTATGTTGCTCCCCCTAAGGAGTATCATCCTTCAACACACCAATCCTGAAAGATTTGTCACTATAGTATATGACTGATGTGGAGCACACATCTTTAACTGATTCATGAAGGGGTAGAACCCCTAATTCACCTCTCAAATAGGTAAATGTAGTCTTCAGTGAGGGCTTAGTGAATATATCTGCTAGCTGCTCCTTACTAGAAACATGCAGTACAACCTCCTTATTCTGAACTTTCTCTCTCAAGAAGTGATATTTAATCTCAATGTGCTTAGTTCTAGCATGCAATACCGAATTCTTGGAAATATTTATTTCACTTGTGTTATCACAAAATATATTCACTGGTTCAGATACAGGTACTTTGAAACCTTCCAATACATGCTTCAACCAAATTGATTGAGTGCAGTTCATAAATGCTGCCACATATTCTGCTTCAGCTATAGATTGGGAAATACAGCTCTGCTTCTTACTTGTCCATGATACTAATCTTCCACCAAGAAAGAATGATCCACCAGTTGTTCTTTTCTGGTCATCCACATTACCTCCCCAATTGGCATTGGTATATACCTTGAGATTATACTCACCATTATATGGATACCACAATCCATAATCAACTGTTCCTATCAAATATCTAAGAATCCTTTTGATGGCTACCAAGTGGGATTCTCTTGGACATTTCTGAAAATGAGCTTCTATGCCCACTGCATGAGCAATATCTGGTCTGTTGTGCACCACATAGTGCAGCTTACCGATCATTAACTGATACTCCTTTTCATTCACTAGTGTTGAATCATCTTCCTTAGTCAGTTTACAGCCAGCCGCCATCGGTGTACCAACCGGTTTTCTTTCCTCCATGCCAAAAGTCTTCAATACCTCTTTGACATACTTGGATTGGGTAATAAAAATACCCTCTTTCATTTACTAAATCTATAAACCAATGAAGAACTTTATTTCTCCTATCAAAGACATCTCAAACTCTTTCTTCATTTCATCTGCAAGTGTATGACTCATTTTATCATTTCCTCCAAAGATTATGTCATCCACAAACACTTCACAGATCAGAATCTGATCACCTTCTGATTCCAAGTAGATGTTGCTATCTTCACTTGTTCTCTGAAATCCAATCTTCACAAGATGAGAGTGTACTCTTTCATAACATGCCCTAGGTGCTTGTTTTAGTCCATACAAGGCTTTGTGTAACCTGCACACTATGTCACTATCTTCTGATAAGGAAAACCCTTCTAGTTGCTCTATATACACTTCCTCTTCTAGGATTCCATTCAGAAAAGTAGACTTCATATCCATCTGACAAACCTTAAATCCCTTAAATGCTGCAAATGCAAGTAGCATTCGAACACCTTCTAGTCTATCCACAGGAGCAAAGGTTTCTCCATAGTCTTCTCCCTCCTCCTGAGTGTATCTCTTGCATACAAGCCTAGCCTTGTTCCTTAGAATTGTGCCTTCTTCATTCAACTTATTCCTGAAGACCCATTTGGTACCTATGACATTTTTATGTTCAAGTCTGGGCACCAAAGACCATGTCACATTCTTTTCTATCTGGTCTAGCTCCTCTTCCATTGCTTTAATCTAGTCTTTATCTGTAAGAGCTTCTCTAGAAATCTTGGGTTCAAATTCAGAAATCATGCAAGAGTTTTCCTTTACTTTTCTTCTTGTGAGTATCCCTGCATCTTTATCTCCTATGATTTGCTTCGGATCATGATGCAGCTTCACATATCTAGGAATGATTCTAGCTTGATCCACTATCTTTTCTTCTTCTTCTTCACTAACCTCTTCTTCTTCTCTTACTGCAGATTCTATCGGTATAGGAACACTGAGATCTTTACAAGTTTCTTTCTTAACCGGTTCCCAGAAGGATATACTCGGTTCATCTTCCACTTCTTCGCTGCATGTTTCCTCAGGTTCCTCAGGGGATTCATCAACCTTGACGTTGATACTTTCAACAATTTTCCGAGTTCTATTGTTGTAGCACTTGAGAGCTTTTCTCTTAGTGGAATATCCCAGAAATATTCCTTCATCACATTTTTCATCAAATTTGCTCAAATGCTCACCTCTCTTGATATAGCACTTACTACCAAACACTTTAAAGTAACTCACAATGGGATTTTTCCCGATCCAATACTCATAAGGGGTTTTATCTTTGCCTTTCTTGATGAGTACCTAGTTCATAGTATAGACTGCAGTGCTCACCGCTTCTCTCCAAAAGGTGTGAGCAATCGATCCTTCGATTATCATTGTTCTAGCCGCTTCAACTATAGTCATGTTGTTTCTTTCTGCTATGCTATTATGTTGTGGTGTCCTTGGGGTAGACAACTACCTCTTGATATCGTTATCTTCACAGTACTTATTGAATTCATCAGAAGTGAATTCTCCTCCTTGATCAGTTCTCAGGCATTTTATCTTTTTACCACTTTCTTTCTCTACTAATGCTCTGAAAGCTTTGAACTTTCTAAATGCTTCAGACTTGTCTTTCAAGAATGCGACCCACATCATTCTTGAGCAGTCATCAGTAAGAATCATAAAATACCTATCTCCTTGAATACTTATAGTTTTCGTAGGACCACATAAATCAGTATGCACAAGATCAAGTAAATTTTCTGCTGAGAAAGACTTACCTTTAAAAGTTGAGGAAGACATCTTCCCAAGTTGACATTCTCTGCACAGATAATTCTCAGGTTTGTCCAGCAAAGGTAGTCCTCTTACCGCCTTGATCTTACCAGCTTTAGCAATGTTGTCAAAGTTCATATGACAGTGTCTCCTATGCCATATCCAACTTTCATCAAACTTAGCCATTAGACACCGACTTATCTTGGCATTCAACTGAAATAGGTTGCCTTTGGTCTTCTTACCGATGGCAATAAGTTCACCACTCTTCCCAATTATACTGTAAACTCCACCTTTGAATTCTAGAACTAGTCCTTTGTCATTCAGTTGAGCAACACTCAATAGGTTATGCTTAAGACCTTCTACCCAGTAGACATCATCTACATCGCTCTTTCTATTCAGTGAGATGGATCCTTTACCTTTCACCAAGCATGGTGCATTGTTGCCAAATCTGACAACACCTCCATCATATTCCTCCAGAGACAAAAACTTTCTCTGGTCACTAGTCATGTGGTGAGAACAAACACTATCAATTATCCACTCATTAGAGTTGACAATGTGAGAGACAAGAAATTTCTTGTCAGACACTTCTTCCTTTACTATTACAAACACCATGTCTTCATTTTCTTCATCTTCTGATTCTTCATCAGTGACACCTTCATCCACAACAACTAGACAATTTCTTTTTTTTCCTCCTTTATACTTTCTAAACCTCTCTGGTTTATCCTTATTTTCATTGTTAGGATAATTAACAGCTATATGTCCTATCTTGTTGCAAGAAAAACATTTCCAAGGAAGTTTACCTCTATATTTTCTCGTTCCCTTCAGAAGTCTTTTACCAAGAAGAGCTTCAAACTCTATTAGAATCTCTTCATCATCCATATCTCTACATTATATGGATTCATAACTACTACTAGTTTCTTTTCCTTTTCTAGATGGTACAGTATATGCTTTAAAGGCTGACTCGGTCTTCTGAACACTACCATCATATCTATTTAACTCATATGCAGTTAACTTTGCAATGATAGAATCTAAGGATACCTTGGTTTTATCAATAGACATTAGTTCTTGGATAGCAGCAACTCTGATTGCATAGATTGGTAACAATGATCTAAGGACTTTACTAACAACAATGGTGTCATCAATAGTTCCACTAGCACTTTGATATCTCCAACCATAGTCTTAATCCTAATGCCATATTTCTTAATGGTCTCACCTTCAACCATCCTCATATCCACAAATTTACCTCTAAGGCTCTCTTCCTTAGCTTGCTTTACATGCTCATCACCACCATAGATGTTTTCCAATGCATCCCATACATCCTTAGGTATGTCCTTGTCTTGTACATCAATGAACTCAATAACTAACAAGTTGCTGATAAGGGATTCCATGACATGCCCATTTTCCTGGATCTCTCTCTTCTGATCATCAATCGGAGTGCCAGTGGGAGTCACATAGTCATTCTCAACATAGATCCAGTGTTGAGCACCCATATTCTTGATGTAAATCTTCATTCTATCCTTCCATGTCTTAAAGTTATCTCTATTGAACTTAGGACCTTCCCTCTTCATCATTACAACAGGATCTTTACCTCAAGCGGTTAAGTTTATATCACCGAGGACCTGGAGGCGCTTTGATACCAATTGATGAATAATGATGAACAATAGATACCCCAACCAGTACTAAGAAAGGGGGTGAATCAGTACAAGAAAAAAAATCTTTCTCAACAACTTATCTAGTTAACGCAATACCAACTGGTTGTCACCATTACTGAACTTAACCATGGCAACACTGGTTAAACATAGTAAGACATCAGATACCATAAACTGATAAGTCTGATCACTTCAAATATGATCAATACTTGATATCAACTTCACCCATAAACATATGCATGTGGTATACTAGAAATACCATAACATATTAACTCTGTATGCATAATCTTTCAACCAAATACTTCATAAACATCACATGAAAAATGCATAACACATAACACATAGATTTTTCACATGGAAATCTGAATGGGAAAAACCACGGTGGGGATAAATACCCACAAGCTTGTTTTTGAACTCTTTTGAAGCTTTCCCTGTTAGGAGCCTAGTCCGGTTAAAGACTTTATAATAAGGTTCTGCTAGGAACCGATCCTATTAGAGATCACCCAGCTAAGGGATGGCTATATACCCTATTAAAGGTTGAAACCTTGTTAGACATTACCTCACTAGAGGATTTGAAGAACTCAATGATCTTGAGTCACCTGGTTACAGGTTTTACAATAAGCCTGTTAAAGCTACTCGGTAAGGTATTTTCCATTTGTTGAAATGATTAGAAGACAACAGGTAAAACTTTTGATCTAATAATAGCACTATGTGCCAAGGCAGATCCTTTTCATTTCCTCTACTCTGCAATCACACTTTGCAGTTTTCCTCTTACTGGTGTGGCAAGTATCTCATCACTCGGATACACACAACATTTTCCAACAACTTTACAATAACAAATATCATCGACCTTATAGACAATAGACAGGTTGGTAGCATAAACCCTAAACCCTAAGCATCTTAGGTTTACAACACAGGCGGTCCAATCCTGACCATCCAAACATATTGCATAAAGTATTACAATTTCAAACAGATCACAAGAAAATTTGCATCATTCATTCATCACTGCTCATGGGAATCAATAACCCATCATGCTTTCTTCTCATACCACTAAGAAGAATGATCATTCTCGAGGTAGACTTCAAACGCTGTTGATCTTCTCATATCTCAATCCTTCACGTGCACAAGGATGATGTGGCACCTTGATCTCATTCGTATCTCTTAGCTAACTCATCACATAGTATCACCAGTTGCATCGCATAAGCTGGATCGCCAAACTGATAACCATAGAGCTGAGACTACCAACCGGTAGTCATACTTAGTGAAACCCTGACACCGATTCACTACATCTCTTCATACCTCTTCATACCGGTTCACCTGAACTTTATTGACATCAATGACAACATACATTATCATCATATCAACATACCAGTTCATCATATGCTAACAATATCCAACAATCTCCCCATATGCCAACAATATCCAACGAAGATAACATGATAGATTATACACATGCAACCTATACCTATACTGTCAATAACCTTTATGATGTCAATGAACAAGTTGCTATCCTTACCATCCAAGGCAAGGATCCTGCATGTAATGTTGTTACCCATTGTATCAAGCTTGTCTTACTAGGTGCACCATCAAAGGCGGTATATGTGCCCAAACATTATAATCTTATGGACCAATTAGATAAGACGCCAACACTTATCTTCATACTAGAGATTTTGCATATATCCCCCTCATATAAAACCATCTTAGATCAAGCTCTCCAAGAAGCGACGGTTCCACCCGACCTCAATATAGATCAATTTCAAGCCATAGTTGGGAGTCTCAAATCATCACCATGTCTCACTTTTGTGGAGAATGATGATGTATCCTTTCAACAACCGCATAATGCCCCTCTCCATATTGAGGGATTCATACATAAACACAAAATCAAGCGAGTCTTGATTAACAATGGAGTTGGCCTTAACATTTACATATTACAGTTGATCACCACCTTGGTGTATGCAAAAGATGTAGTAGATGCCAGAAAGAGGATTACCATCAAGACCTATGATGATGTAGAACGATCCTCTAAAGGGTGTGTCACTCTACCAGTCAGGGTAGGACCCATGGTGAAGAATGTGGTTCGTCAAGTCCTAGATCTCCCTCTTCCATACAATCTCCTATTGGGTAGACCATGGATTCATGCCATGCAAGCAATACCCTCTACTTACCATCAGTGCATCAAATTTCCATATAATGGAGTAGAGATGACTATCCTTGGTGATGCCAACCCATTCACTTTTTGAAACCATATAAGGCATCAACCTGATATCACAGTTCCTAGCAATAGAGAAGCCACCACCTCATCATCTCACATTCACCCAACAAACCTTACCAATCCCTCAATCCTTACACCCAAACAAGAAAAGCTAAAAATGAAAATACAAGATGAAGGCCCAAGAGAGTATAATATAGTCATCTTTTCTATGTTGGCCAACTACCCCTCTCACCTAGGACTTATGGCAAACCACAATAGTCACTCAAAACACTTATTGCATCCCATACTGCTACACTTTACGACTTCATCCCCGATAGATCACAGGAACAAGAAAATCTTGATGAAGATTTGGCGGAGTGGATCTACAAGGAGCCTTCCAACACAGCTAGACAACAGGTCAGGATCCCAATAGAAAGGTATGGTAAAGGTTTTACCCTAATGCAAAAGATTGTCTATGATGGCCATAGTGCATTGGGATTCCACAAGCAAGGTGTACAAGAGCCATTACAACCATTGTTACAACCCCAGGATACATCTGGACTTGGATTCAACCCTAGTTCAGGCAGTTCTTCTAAACTCAGGATTCCAGGCAAACATAAGAAGACCACTTCAAAGATCACACCTTTTAGAAGCAGGACAATATCTATTGTCAATCAACCTCCCAAGTCTAAATTTTCCAGTGACGAAGATACTCTTCAATTTGCTGCAAGTAAGCAAAGGAGTTATATTGCCCGCCAAACTTTTAGTTCTGGGATAGGACTCTTGTCTACCTTAGATACCCAAGAAAAATCAACAACATTGTCCGATAAAACTATTATAGCAGCTATCAACAAACCTATCACATCAGAAGACATCCCTATAACACATAGTGACAGAGTTCTACAGAGTGATTCTAAGATGGATGCACATGAATACAAGTGGAATTCCTCATTTTCACAATCATTTGATGGGGACACTTTTGAGTTTAATAAATCTAAAGGAGATGCATTTATTAAGGCCTTTTGGGACCCAATTTATGAGGACACTTCAAATAGGTCACCTCCCGAGCCTGGTTACAAAGTAGATAGTACTGACGATGACCTTGGTTCCTCTGTATTTACCGTAACTGACACATCCTATGAACTTAGCCTGATCGATGAAGTAATGCCAATTATTTACCCTGAACTCATTGAGTGGAACTCGCAAGACACTCCACACCTTGAAACCTTCCAAAATGATGGCGTGATCATAAACTTTCTAGAATTATGGGATGACATACCAAGAAGGAATCACAAAGTTGGGTATGCTATTGAACTTAATAGTGCGACTTACTTTGGAGAGAATGCCACACCTTTCAGTCACAAACATATTACAATCAAAACAAGATCCTCAAGTGAAAACCACGCTATGGCACTTGTGGAAACAAAAAGAGTAAAAACAAAGGACGTATGCAATGGTGAAAACCTCTCCAAGGCACCCAAGGATGGAAGGTGTGACATTCTCCCCTTTAGCACTAGTCATGAGAGATCGTCTATTCTCATCGAAGAAATAAAGGAGGTTAATCTAGGGACACTTGAAAATTCACACATACTACATCTAGCAGAATCACTAACTCCACCAGAAGATTGTTATTTCATAGAGTTCTTTCACAAGAAATAAATCAATTTTTTGTGGTCTTATGCAGACATGCCAGGACTCAATTTAGAACTAATGATGCATCACTTAACAGTACCAGAAGGAGACAGACCAGTAAAACAAAAGCTTAGAAATATGCATCCTTAGATTGCACTATTAGTAAAAGTTGAACTCAAAAAGCTCTTAGATGTGGGTTTCATAAGACCCATTGACTATGCAGAATGGATCCCCAACCTAGTACTTGTGGCAAAACCAACTGGGGGCATTTGTATATGTACAAATTTTAGAGAGATAAAAAAAGCATGTCCTAAGGATGACTTCCCTCTTCCAAACATTGATATGATTGTAGACCTCACAGCAGGACATGCAAAGCTCTCACTCATGGATGGATTTTCAAGATACAACCAAATAAATATTGCTCTAGAGGATCAACACAAAACATCTTTTACATGCCCATGGGGTACATATTGTTGGAATGCAATTCCATTCAGTCTCAAGAATGTTGGCGCCATATATCAAAGGGCAATGACTACTATCTTCCATGATATGATGCATACACTGATGGACTATGTGGATGATTTACTAGCTAAATCATTAACCAGAGAGGGTCACCTCGTTGTACTGGACAAAATATTCAACAGACTGGAGCAATATAATATATGCTTAAATCCAAAGAAGTGTGTCTTTGGGGTAACCTCCGAGAAGCTCCTAGGATATATTGTTTCAAACAAAGGAATTTAGGTTAATCCCACAAAAGTCAAATCAATTATGGAGATGCCACCTCCTAGGAACATCAGTCAACTAAGAACATTACAAGGAAGGCTACAATCAAGTCAGTGGTTCATTGCACAATTGGTTGACAAATGCAATCCCTTCACACATTTGCTTCACAAGAATGTTCATTTCAAATGGGAAAAGAATTGCCAACAAGAATTCCAGCAGTTAAAAGACTACCTAATGACGCCACCATCTCTAGACATGCCCTTATTGTTATACATATTGGCTAGGGCTATGACCTTAGGTGTCTTACTTGCACAACATAATGCAAAAGGCAAAGAATGTGCATTATACTACATTTCTAAGACATTGGTAGGGTATGAAACTCAATTATACCCCTATTGAACGAGCTTGTCTAGCAGTAATTTTGGTAGCCACCAAATTGAGGCACTACATGTTGACACACAAGATACAACTCATTGTCAAGATAGATCCACTCAAGTATCTACTCGGTAAAGAAGCACTAACAGGCCGTTTGGCAAAGTTGGCTATGCTCCTCAGTGAATTTGACATAGAATATGTGGAACGCAAAGCCATCAAAGGATAAATTATTATAGATTAGCTAGTTGAAGCACCACTCATAGGAGACCATCCTCTCATTTCCAATTTTCCCGATGAGGAGATTTTCAAAGTTCTGCGAGCACGACAATGGAAGTTATATTTTGATGGCTCATACACCAGACATGGTTTAGGAACTGACATTCTCTTCATCACACCTCAAGGTGACAACATTCTAAAATTATATCATCTTACATTCCCATGCACCAACAATATAGCATAATATGAAGCCTTGATCATAGGACTACGCATGATCATGCAGTGGAACTTAAAAGAGCTACAGGTCTATGGCGATTCACAATTGGTCATCTGACAGGTAACTGATGAATACCAAACTAAGGATGATAAGTGCATGCCTTACAAGAAAATGGTTGATAGCTTCAAAGAACTACTCAGAGCTATCACTTTTGAGCAGATTCCTCGAGACCCAAACAAAGTTGTAGATGCAATGGCTACAATAGCCTCTCTCCTTGATCTTCCGCAGAACTCCACACACTATGAGTTCTTAGTTGAACAACTTTGGATCCATGCTTATGATATCCTGGAATCCAAGATGGTCTTTCAACTCATCGGTCCCAATTCCCCATGGTTTGGTGAATTTATGCCTATTTACGTGATCAAATTCTTCCTCCTTACCAATCAAACAATCAACAAAAAACCTTCATATGCCAATCCTCTTGCTATACCATCATTGCTAAAACCCTATACCACCGAGGTCTTGATGGTACTCTCCTTCGATGTCTAGAGCAAGGTGAGGTGACCACCATGTTAGAAGAAGTGCATGAAGGTATCTACTAAGCACATTCAAGTGGCCCTTCATTGTCTAAAAAGATCATGTGGGCAGGATACTATTGGCCTTCCATGAAAAAAGACTCCTACTACTTTGTCAGAAAGAGCAAGAAGTGCCAAGTTCACGAAGATCTTATACATACCCTAGTGTAGGAATTACAAGCTATCACAACACCATGACCCTTTTTTTAGTGGGGACTTGAACTTGTGGGTAAAATCCATCCATATTCATGCAACGGTCATAAATTTATCATTACCCCACAAAGTACTTCACCAAGTGGATCAAAGTCGTTCCACTCACCCAAGTCACCGGCAACCAGATCACCTCATTCATCCTCAATTACATCATCTGTCGGTATGGTGTACCCATGTCCATCATCATAGATAATGAGATCCCTTTCAAAAATCAAGATATCCGTGAACTTTGTGAGAAGTTTCATATCCAACACCATTTTTCCACCCCATATTACCCACAAGGAAATGGTCAAGCAGACGCATCCAATAATAATATATTAAGGATCCTCAAAAAGATAATCAATGATGTTGATCGTGATTGGCACATTCATTTGAATTTGACACTATGGGCATATCGAACTAGCATTCGAACCTCTATAGGCGCAACCACCTACTCACTAGTTTATGGAGCCAAAGCCATCCTGCCTATTGAGGTTGAATTACCATCTCTATAGGTCTCCTTGTGCAATCTAATAAATGATGAAGAATATCGAGTCTCACATCTTCAAGACTTGAAATTGCTTGATGGAAAGCGACAAGCTGCCTAAAATCACCTAAAAGCCTATCAACAACGCATGAGTAGAAGCTAGAATCATAGGGTCAAACCTCGCACATTTGAAGTAGGAGATCTTGTTCTTAGGGAGAATCTTTACAATCAACTAAACAAAGAACACTGAGGCAAATTTGAATCCAATTGGTTGGGTCCATATGTCATCACTACCGTCTTTGGGTCTGGGGCATATCAATTAGCAACTTCAGAAGGAGAACCACTAGCAGATCTGGTCAACAACATGCATCTCAAAAAGTTTCATACATAAGTTGTGTAGAGCATCAAGCTCATCTAATATCAGAAAATACCAAAAGCATTCAGAAAAAGTTCTAAACAAAATATAAAAAAAAGCAATCAAGAAAATAGTCAAGAAAAATCATTCATCCAAATGGTGAAAACCACTCCAGTGGTGCCTTGGGTAAGTACGGTGGTGAAAACCTGGTAAATAGGCGCCATTCATAAAGGCTATGTTTCCATTGTCTTTCCGACTTGTTACGATCACATCCATTCACCCATCATTTATATCATGGCTTGTTATTGATCTACAATCAAGGTTATTGCCTCATGTGTCCCATGTCACACTTTCATACCGACACTTAACTGGGGGCAATGTTCTTAACCTAATGATGGGAGTGGATTATCCATTCTTCTGACTCATTAAGTTTCTCATTCAAAAATATCTTGAAATAATACCAAAAACATTCATAAAATCTCAGAAAATCCCAAAAACATTTGCAAAATGTCCTAAAGATAATACCAAAAACATTCACAACATTGAAAAAATCCAAAAACTTGACAAAAACATCAAAATCAATCAAAAACATTGCAAAGTATATTATTCCTTGTACATGCACATCGCAACAGTCACGGAATCAACATTTTGAAACTCCTTAAACAATGACCACCTATCAAAATCAACCAACAAATCACACATATGCACACAACCGTCTTCACAAGGATACATCCTTCCTCACAAACAAGACATGGTAACATTTTCTTTGACAAGAAAATTTTGTTTGACTAATAAGTGCTTGGTTGAATTTTTTGTATTTATATCAGGTTCCGGCGCTGCTTCAGGATATCCACAAGTGATTAGAGTAGTCAAGATGGTTCCTGATGTCTTTTTCTTTGTTTGTTTTCTGTATGTGGATTGTTCCAATGAAGTTCTGGGGCATATACTAATGGTGTCTACGTAGTACATTCACTAAGCTATGCGATCCTATGCAAAAATACAGTCATGGATCACTATGGCTTATTGACTACAGTGTATACCTTAACCATTTGTACATGAACTAGGATGGAGGGGAACTTTCCTTGTCTGTGATGTTTTCTTACAGATGAAACGCTCAACCTTGGTTTTTGATACCTCAGCCAAGATCGATACTACCATGCTCGATGATGAAAATTAATCACTGCGAATATGCCATGGATCGCCATTGCATATCACCCATTCATTTATTCATTCATTATTCATATATGTTGTCTGCATGCAATTAATTCAGGTTTCTATGAGAAAGCTAAGAATATAAACTTTTGTCTTGAGTACAATCACGACGGAGTTCTCTGATACATCATCTCATATCTGAATTCTATATTTGCATTTTCCAACCAACTTGACATTTATATATCATGTAGGAATGGCATTATCATTTAGTTGCATTTTATTCATTAAGTGCATTCATTTATTAAGTGCACTCATTATCATTTAGATGCATTTTATTCATTAAGTGCATTCATTATCATTTAGTTGCATTTTATTCATTTAAGTGCATTCATTATCTTTAGTTGCGTTTCAATCATTAAGTGCATTCATTCAATCATTTAAGTGTCTTTATTTATTCATCATAAAGTACATTCATTTACTCATTTAGGTGCATTCATTATCATTTAGTTGCATTTCAATAATTGAGTACATTCATTCATTCATTTAAGTGCATTTTTTATTCATCATAAAGTACATTCATTTATCCATTTAGTGCATTCATTTAAAAACATACATGACATTTTTATATCATTTCATTCATTTAGATTCATTAAGTACATCTTAAAAATGCATAATTTACTCATGTCATCCATATCATTATCTCATCATTTCAACATATACAGTATTATCTATCAAATATCATTATTCATTATCTAATCTAATCATTTAGCATAAATCATCATCATTTCATCACATTAATATCATTACAAAAACATCATACATCTATTAAAATCTGCATCCACATGCTAGCAAATCATCCATATCATATTTATGGAAGTCATATCATCAACATGTACATCTAGAAATAAAACATCTCCATATCATATATCTAGACATAAATCATATCATCATCCTGCATAAAGCAATCATGTCATCACATAGATACATATCATATCATCACCACAAAACTGAGATCTCATCATATATTGCATCAAAAAGAACACATGTATCAGAATACAATGATGTCTAAAATATCGGCTACCAAGAGCCATCCAAGTATCAGTATAATAACAATGTAACAATGCACAAAAGCACCTCAAATGGCACTCTGGCTAGATGTCACTCCCCCACCACCCTCACCATCTCGCTGAGGAAGACCCATCACACCACCACTACTCTGGCCCCTTTGAGACCACTTTGATCTCGCCCACTGCATCTGGGAATAGCTCATCACTTGTTGACTACTCGGTACCACCTAATCATATAATCCCCTCCAATAATCAATCTCTTCCCTTGCTCACTGCATCTCCCTCATCATCTCCCTAGTCAAACCCTGTCCCTGTACTCCCACCAAAACTCACACTCTATCCTACAGCTCCCTCACTCTATCTACTGCATCATCTCTCTCTCACACAACTGCAGTCAACTTAACCCCCCATGCAAAAAGATGGACATCCCTGGCTACAATCTCTACATCTTTGTCCTCCAGTTGTACTTCTAAATCTCGGATCTATGCATCAGCTGCTGTCAGGCGAGTCTGCAATCATAATATCACCACATCTCATAGGTCTCTCTCTCCCCCACCTATGACTCCCTGTCCCATCTCCATCATCTCATCACCACCCTCTCCACCACCGACATCTCTCCCTCCTTCTCTCGCTTCTCCTTGTTTCAGCAAACCCTATGACAGTCGTAAAGGTTGCCCACCTCTGCCTCTCCTCTGTAACCATCCTCATCCACCTGCTCCACCTCCAAATCCACCTTCCCCACCCGCACCAGCTCCACCTCCTCCAAAACCTCCACCACCTCCACCTCCTCCATCTCCCCTACCATCTACACCACCCCTACCTAATCTCTTCCTCCCCTGTCATGATACTCTGTCATCCTCAAACGGTGGCATGGGCTCTACGGGATCTGAGATCCGTGGAATTAGATGAGTAGCGTGATACTATGTATAATCCTCTATCACCCCCACATCTGCAACCTTTGCTCAGTATGCCCATGATCTAACTTGTAATGTCTAAAACTCTGCTACTGCCTGCTCGAGGGATAATATTGAAACCTCTCTTGTACTACTCTGGCATACTCATCTGAACCTCAAGGGAAACCCTGTATATGCCCAAACTATCTCATCACCCACCTTGGAAAATTCCTCTCTATCACGTACACTATCCGTCCAATGAGGAACCGCCCCATGAATATATATGGCATCGCCTATGCATCATCCTCCCACTGCTCACACTCCCAAAAGGGGTGCCATATCACTGTATCTAACACATCCAATGCACACCACCAATACTCTAGCTTCCCCAGTTGGGGTTGTGTCATCATCCCTCCATACATATATACATAGGGTTGGTCAATCGCCCTAAACCTCAGACACACTGGTCTTGATATCGACAAGTTCTCCCATGCCCAGATATGAAGCAAGGTAATCCCTACTCCCAACGATGAAATCTCATGGTACACAACATCATGTAAATCCTCGTATAAATGTGTCAGCACACATGGTCCCCATACATATCGGGTGCTCTCACTGATCATCCGCTCAATCACCTACCCCGAGCCCACTGCAAGCTCGTGCAACCTCTGATCCGGATATAGTAGCCCTCCCACAATGCTTGATACCATTGCTAGTAATGCCTCATATGAATCTGCTATGTCCTCCCACGGAACCGATCCATCAAACACCTCTAAATCTAGATACGGGAATACTCGTTGTGGTGTCTCCTCGCCTAGCGCCCTGTCATACGTAGCAAAATCCCCAATTATCGGGATATGTAGTATCCTCCAGATGTCCTCCAGTGTCACAATCATCTCTCCCATCGCCAAATGAAAGGAGCATGTCTCATTGTGCCATCACTCGGCCAATGCTGTTAGTAATCTGTGATTCATTTGAATCACGGGTAGGTGCATCATATCATATAACCCTACTGCACATATACAATCTATCTCCAGAACTGTCAACTAATCTCGGAGGCACTGTGTGGCCAAATGCCTCTCACACATATGCAAGACCCCTAGGTGATCTTCCTACACAAACCAGAAATCACACAAACATTGTCAATAATATTTGCTATGCAACGTTGCCTCTTACTTAGACTTCATCGAATGCTTTTTCAAAGTATCTAAGTCTCATCAGGTAACTCGACTCACTACTGAACCTAGACTACCAATAAACATTTACATCACTTGCCTAGTCTCAACAAGTCACTATTACGCATGCAAAAGGCAATCGTTGCTATCAACTATCCATTTGACATTCAACTTGGGGAAACCAACACCAATCCTTCTACACTTATAGGCAAAAGCGCTACAACATTGACAAAAGTGCCACAAGACAATCAACAACGTTATTTCCAACATACAAAAGCGCTACCCTAATCAACCGAGCTATTTTTACCTACAAAAGCGCTTACAAAAATCAAAAGCGCTACAATGTGCCACACATGTGCTACACTAACCTCATTCTTTCAACCGCACAACCACACTAAAACTAAAAAAATAATAATGCTATCCCTCCTATACCAAAGCACTATATTGGCAATAGTGCTAAAACTACTGCACAAAAGCGCCATTGCAGCACAGATGCACTACTTTAGACAGCATAAGTGCTAAAACAACGTTTTAGTGCCTTTGTCATCTAACATTTTCCCCTAGTTATTTAATGCACTAAATGAACTCAAAAGGCAAAAGTCAGAACTAGACTTATCGGGGGACCATACTCCACTAGCCATTAGTTCCTCTGGATGCACTCCAATCGATGATCGACAATAGGAAATACCATTTTTTCTCTTCTACATTGTTGCACAGGTCGCTGTCAGAGGCTCTAGATTGCTATGGCCATGTGTACAAATGAGGAATGTTTTACCCCTTCTCCCTTATATATAGCCTACTGCTGCATCACCCCATGACCGACATGACCCCCACGTACTTCTGAGGCTTGTCGTTTCTCCATTTTACCCCCGTTTTCCTCCATTCTCTTGCCATTTCCTCTGAATTCCTCTATTCTACTATCCCCTAACTTCTTTCTATTTTTCAAGAGATCACCCAATTTTCTGAAATTTTGTCCCATCTCCTGAGGGGGCATACCTAACCACTACCTTGGTGCATACTGGGGCACATACTATACTTATTTGTTTTTCTTTGAAACGATGTGATAAACCACACCGTCTCAAAAAGGGGCAAATGTAGACACCCAAATCTTTCCACTTAATTGAATGAATATTTAATATTTATTTGATTATTTAAACCATCGATCAACGGTTAATTAAATTGATATTTAATTAATTCATCTTAAACCTCTTCTTCTATTAATTAAATAAATTATTCAATTTATTTAGTTTAATTCATTAAACCATATTCTAACAATTAATTAAATGAATAAAGCATATTTGTTTAATTAACCCCTCTCCACATTTAAATAAATATTTATTTAAATCTCTAAAACCCTCCCACTTGCATTCTCCTACAAATGCAAGTTGCACAATTTTAGTTGAAATAAATGAGTTTTATTTTAATTAAAATCCTCTTTTATCCTCACCTACTTGCTCACTAACTTTCTTCTAGACTCTTCTAACCCCCTTCTAGACTTTTCTAACCCCTTCTAATTAGCCTAATCCCCCTCTCTAATCATTTGCACATTCCCAAACAAAGATCACTTCTCAAAAACGCCTCAAAGTATTTG
Source organism: Cryptomeria japonica (assembly GCF_030272615.1). Lineage (NCBI taxonomy): Eukaryota > Viridiplantae > Streptophyta > Pinopsida > Cupressales > Cupressaceae > Cryptomeria > Cryptomeria japonica. Next base: position 283,019,494 of record NC_081406.1, on the reverse strand, counting down.
AAATGCATTAAAGGATTTTATTTTTCAGCAAGTTAACCACCAAAGTCTTTTAAAGCCTTTATGGCTCTTACATAACTATTAATGGTTAACTCAGCTTCCCCACTCAACCCTAATTTAACTCATGAGTCTCTTCAAGCATTTATTGCTTTGACCATGGTTATCTCCATTAACTCTTTCACAAGAGTTTATCCATTGGATAAAAGCAATACCCATTGGATAAAATCTTTATCCACTAACTCGAGCCTAACCAAACCCTCCTAGGGTAACCCTCATGTCATCTCAAGCATTTAATGCTTCTTCCCTCTCCTCTCAAACCATCTCATGTTGACAATTGCCATCATGGGATTGGGTTGAAAGCCATCACATGGATCCCAAACTCATCAATCTTGACCCTTCACAAGCCCAGTCAATCTTGGCCATTCAATCAACATTTTTCCCTATAAAAGGACCTCATTCCCCAAGCAAAAAGAGAGAGAGGAAAAACATTAGAGAATTGTTATTATAGTAAAATTCACATAGACATTAATTAGGAGCATTCTCATAGAAAACATTTTACACTTGCATAAGCATTTGTTTTCATTTACAACCATCTTGAATCTTCATATGGCATCCATGGATAGTGCTAAAAGCTGAGAGGTGCACTCATTTGGGACTTGGAGAGGAGACGAACAAGGTAGAGCCAACATCATCAAGCATAGGGAGGGAGTATTAGAGTTGTTTAGTTCTTTATTTTCCTCTTTGCTTTGTTATTAATCTTTCTTGATATGCTTTGAAATGCATTCATTTTCATGTTATGCTTATGGTTGAAAGTTTACTAACATGATTTTTTTAATTTTCCACTAATCTCGTTTTCATGGAATCAGTGTGTAAACTAGAAGGAAAGCTAGGAACACCATGCAAATAAATTTATGCCTGATGACAGAGATGGAACTTGGGATATTTGATGAAGCCATCAAGAGTGAAGAATGGATGAAGGCAATGGAAGAAGAGTTGCAACAGATAGAAAAGAACAAAACACGGGAATTGGTTCCTAGAGCTGCAGACAAAAATGTCATTGGGACTAAATGGGTCTATAGGAACAAGATTAATGAATAAGGCAAGGTAAATTGGAACAAGGCAAGGCTAGTATGCAAGGGATATGCTCAGGTAGAGGGCATAGATTCTGAGGAAACATTTGCACCAGTTGAAAGACTTGAAGCTATAAGGATGTTCTTGGCATTCTCAGCATATAAAGAATACAAAGTATATCAAATGGATGTCAAATCTACATTCTTGAATGGAAATATTGAAGAATAGGTATACATAGAGCAACCTGAAGGTTTTTAGCTACATGAAGATGAGAACTTTGTCTATAGATTGAAGAAAGCATTATATGGTCTAAAGCAGGCACCTAGAGCATGGTATTCTAGGTTGGATAAGTATCTCCGTCAACAAGGTTTTAGAAAAGGAAATGTTGACAACAATTTATATATCGAGGTAGATGGAGACCACATGGTCATAGTAGTGGTATATGTAGATGACATCATCTTTGGAGACAACAAAGATGTTCTATGAAAATAATTTGTTGATCAGATGTAGTTAGAGTTTGAAATGTCCATGCTTAGAGAGTTGTCATATTTTCTTGGTTTGCAAATATCACAACAAAATAAAAGCATATTCATCTCTCAAACCAAGTATACTAAAGACATGTTGAAGAAATTTTAGATGGAAGACAACAAACCAGTTAGTACCCCCATGGTAACAGGATGCACATTGAGAAAAGATGATGAGTCACCTAGTGTGGATCAGACCTTATATAGATCCATGACTGGAAGAATGTTGTATCTTATAGCTTCAAGGCCTTATATAGTTCAAGTTAGATGTATGGTTGAAATATTTCAAGAAGCTCCTAAGAAATCACATGTCAATGCTATAAGGAGGATATTCAAGTATTTGCAAGGAACACTTACTTATGGCTTATGGTATCCAAAGAAATGAGATTTCAGTTTGCAAGCCTATACTGATGCAGATTGGGAAAGGTGTGTAGATGATAGGAAGAGTACCAGTGGTGGAGCTTTCTTCCTTGGAGACAGCTTGGTCTCATGGCACAACAAGAGGCAGGATTCTATTTCTTTATCCATGACTATAACATAGTATATAGTTGTTGCCACATGTTGCTCACAGGTTTTATGGATGAAGCAAACTCTCAAGAACATCCAAGTAGAGTTTTTGAATCCTATTCCAATCATGTGTGACAACTCAAGTACAATCAATATATCAAAGAACCCTGTCATGCACTCTAGGACAAAGTACATTTTAATCAAATATAATTTTCTTAGGGAAAAGGTTGCAAAGAAAGAAGTGAAAGTTGAATATGTTTGTACTGGTGAGCAAATAGCTAATATCTTTACTAAGCCATTGCCCAAGGAAAGTTTTGAGCACTTGAGACAAAAATTGGGTGTTGTCTCACCCTCCTTGTACACTTAAAGCATTGATTTGAAATCTATGGTTCAGGGGGAGTATATTGTCTCTCCACTTTCCACCTTGAACCTCCTGTATAGTCTCAAGGGGAGTTTTGAATTATTTTTGTAAGCAGTAGTGGCACTACTATTTATATTGTAATAATGGTTCATCCATCTACATGCAACATAGGTCAAGAAGTTGTAAAGTAAATTTCTAATGTATTGCAGACGTGTCATCAAAATTGGAAGTTCCATTCATTGCTATAGAAAAGGGGCGTTCATGTACAATTGATAGCTAGGTGCAATACCCTTTGTTGTCAAAGGGGGAGAAATAGTCGGATAAATGGTCTGTGAATGATTCTATAAGTGTGTTAACATCAATGCCAAAGGGGGAGATTGTTGGCATTATTGTCATTCATGTCAAAAGGATGTCAAGGGAGTTTGCAGTGATGCTGGCAACAGTCGCGCATAACACATCATGTTATGCTACAGGGGTTTTGACCAAATTCATCGTCTTCACATGTCGGTCATGTCAGAAAAACTTACCGAGCCAATTTCCATGTGGTAGCTATTATTTGGCTCGCGTGTATCTATGGGTTCCATGTTGTCCTCATATGTAGGGAAAAGACCTTGCAAAATATCATTGTTGACAGATCAATCGAGCTATCCTCTTATCCCATGGTGTTCCAGAGAGAGAGTGTTGACCTTGTGGGATAATGATTTTGAGGTGCACATGATGTTTCTTCTTATCCCACAGAATGTTGGTTGAGCATTGTGGAAAAATTCATGTGCTTGTCGCACGAGATAACTTATGTTTGATAAAAAAAGGCAGTCCCTCTTATCCCCCGGTATCAAAAGTGACCAACAAATGTCGCACAGGATAACTTAAGTTTGTTGATCAAAGTGGTCTCTCTTATCTCCCATTGTCAAAAAAGATCAACAATGGTTATCTAGGATAAGATAGTCAAAAGAGGTCAAAGCGGAGAGATGTTCCCTCTTATCTTGTCCTGTGAAAAGTGACCAACAAAAGTCATGCCGGATAAGAAACTAAAGGGAAGATTGCAGATTCCCTTATCCCGCACAACATAAGATGCACACAAAATGTTGCATGGGCTAACAAGAGAAAGCATGCCATTAAGAAAACCTTATCCCGTACAAGACAGATTGTTATGTGGAGGTCCCTCGAGACAAGGAAAAATGAAGACAAAAGAGACAAACCTTATCCTACATGAAGTAAGAGGCTACACAAGGTTCGCATGGGATAACAAAAGTAAAGGAGACTCCTTATCCCACGAGGTGAAACTTGGAGAAAAATGGTCTTGTGGGATAATAAATCAAAGGGAGAGTGCTTGAAGACACTTATCTCGCACAAGATGAGGATGATGTTAGTGGACCCATGGGATAAGAAAAACAAAAGGAAGAGAAGGGTCTTCTTATCCTGTGTGACCAAGATAGGATGTGAAGAAGTTTGTAGGATAAGGAAAAGCAAAGACAAATGAGGAAATCCTTATCTCGCATTGGTTAAGAGACTATGCTAATGTTGTGCGGGCTAACATAGAAGAAGAAGATGTTTGTCAAGAGAAGACAAAGCTTATCCCTCGTAGGTTAAGAAGCTACGCATATGTGACATGGGCTAACAAAGAAAAGGGGAGGCTTATTAAGTTCAAACAAAAGTTTATCCTGCATGGATAGAATAGGTAGGCATACATGCAATGTGCATAACACAAAGTTAGCTAAAGTATGAAGTTCAATGGATCTGAGCAGCCCGATATTCCACATTGGTGTTGACCGAGTTTGACCCGATGACATGGCATGTATGGAGCAAATTAGAGGACACTTTTCAGAAAGATGAAAGGGTATTTTGTCGATAGAATTGAAAATTGTGACTGACTTTGTGGCCATGTCTGCAAGTCGATAGACTTAGAGGTCCATGTGTACGATTGACCAGGATTGACCAAGTGACTTGGACTCTGAGTAAGAAGATGTTTGTATGCCGATAGGCATAATGATCTACGTGGAGACCAACTGACCTTGACCATCTGATCTGGACGAATAATATGAAGACATGAGGCTCCCTGATGAATAGAGAATGAATCAAATATGTAGAAGTTAGTGACGGTGGATTTTAGTGTGGTAGTTGTTGAACTTTTCAGAGAGGATGAAAGACGCATTAATGGCGACCGAGTTGTAGATGATTGATGGGCTCAAGAAAATGGATAGAGGTAAATCAGATCTATTGGACAGATCAAGCTTGCTAAAAATAGCAACCTAGCATAGAGAATAATTTGAAAAAAAAGAGTGGATACATTTACTACAGGCGGAAAATATGAGATCATATTCAGGATAGAGAATAAAATCTCTACAATAGAGATCGCCAAGACAACCAAATTGAATAAAATATTCAAGTTTGCAATAGAAGTAATCTCTGATGTGTACAAAGTCGATTTAATCCAACAATAGCTATAAATATGATTCGACATTGGTTGGTGTGGCTGTTGAGACAGTGACAGAGGTAGAAACAAAGATATCCCCACTAGTTGATTGAAATAATTGATGTGCTGAAAAAAGAGTGTGGCTATCGAAAGGAGTGTTAGTGTGTGAAGGAATGAGAGTGTAGATAGAGAGAGTTAGAGAGAGAGAAGTTGCAGAAATAGAGGTAGTGAGGGCAGTTGTAGAAGCAGAAGATTGAGAGCAGAGTAGTCTGAGAAAGGTGAAGCTAAGGCAGAAAGAAGAAGACAATCAGACATAGGGAGAAGAAAGAAACAGAGGAAGAATACCAGCAGCCAGAGAAATTCTTTCTGAAAGTGAAAAAAAATTAATTGTTACAAAACACATTTGTAACAAGGTTTAATCATTGCATTATAAGAACTAAATAATATTGTATTTCTTTGAGTGGGTTCTCAAAGTAGGGGTAGGTGCTCCTTTGAGTATGTGCTCGAAATATCAGGGGTTGGCGCTCCTTGGGTTGGTGCCCTAAAAAATATTGTAAATTGTTATTTACTATGAGGCTAGATTGGAGTAGTAGACTCCGATAGCTATTCTCACCGAGGTTTTTCTCGCATTGGGTTTTCCTCGTACATATGGTGTTATGTGATGTGCTCTTATGTGTGTGTGTTTATGTTTGCATTACATCCTTAAAATATGCACACTGAACTTAAAGTTTTGAAATACACTTATTCACCCCCCCTCTCAGTGTCCATTTTTTTCCTTCACTATAAAGATATGAGTTAACAACACGGTACATACTTAAGAGTAGGTCATACTAGAGAACTAGACAAGTCTCGGGTTTTGGATGCTAGTGCGGTGTGCTGACGGTTGCACAATGTGCTATTGTTTATATGGCCAGAGAGAACATAATTTCACAGAAAGCTAATAGCCACTCTCCTCGAATGTGCAAGACTTGTTCATCACCTGCACACATGGAGATGGGGGAAAATGTTGGGGCTGTATAGGGGCCTGCCTTAGTCAGACCCTCATTTTTGTGTTTCCACCTATACAGAAAGCCAGATAGATAGATTGAATAACAAATAAAAGATAAAATGCAAATAGAAATTATACTCCACTTAATGGAAGAAAACCCCTATTGCAAATAGATAAAAATGATATATATTGATAAGCTAAATGTACCTAGATGATAGATACACTTAGAGATATGATACATAAATTGCATGCAATGATAAAAGATAGATAAATGATAAAGAGAAGACAAGGCGTGTAGCCAAACCCCCCTTTTTGATACAAGCATGATGAAGCTCAAGATACGTGCTTGTTGTTGCAAGATGGTTGCAAGAATTCTATGGATAGAGATAACTTGAGAGTGCTTGTAGTGTCTTGAAGAGAGCATAAAGAGAGATAAAAGAGAGCCAAGAAGTATCCAAGTGTAGAACCCTTTCAAATGAACAAAGAAGGATTTTTAAGGCTAGGAGAGGCACATAGAGTCGTTACAACCAAAAGAAAGCTAAGGGACATGCATCGAAAGGCATCTAACGGATTGTAATATGCAAGATTATGTGGATCTATCGAGACGTTAGTGTGGCGTGCAGACGCCAACGCGACAGACTTCCATCCTACCAAAGATAGGCCCAATTGGGGTTTTAGGGAAAATGGGGGCACTTTTTCTTCAGGGCCCATGATGTCAAAATGATGGGATTTTGATCATGAGTTTTTCATTAATGCACTGGGTTCCATGCATAAGTGTCACAAATACACTAGGTGCAATTTAGGACACTACAATTTCAAATAACATTCAAGTTCCTATTATGTTGCTCCTCACTATATGACATTGTTCGTCTACCTATTAGGGGCTCATTGCCATTCATGGTGGTACAATTTTAGGTTCAATCATACTTAGTGAGCAACATAATAGTCTATTTATTCTTGTTTCTATGCTTGGGGGACAAGAATATCATTTTTCCTCTTTCTAGTGTTTCACTATTTTCTTTATGGTTTGCATTCTTCATAACTTGATGTCCTTATTGGCATGGAATTATCCTTCATGCAAGCACATGTGTGTTCCTTTGTTAGCACCTATTCCATGTTTCAAACAGTACGTCTCTTATCAATAATCTCTCCTTAGAGGATTTTTGCGATCCTTCCTCTATCTCGCTCTTTGAAGATTACCTCTTCTTTTGCATTGCATTGTTCATAACTTGATGTCCTTTCTTGCATGGAATTATCCTTCATGCGAGTACATGTGTGTCCCTTGGTTAGGACCTATTCTTTGTTTGAAACAATACGTCTCTCATGAATAATATCTCTTTGGAAGTTGTGTAATTATTCTCATTGTTCTTACACTTGGGGGGCAATGATCTATCTCCTTTCCTTTCTAAGGATCCACTTTTCCTTTGTTGAGTGGAATATGCTTATGATTTGATGTCATTCCTTGTGTGAAGTTGTTGTTTACTCAAGGATTCTCTCTTATGTAAGAGGTATATGTCCTTGGATACAACCTCTTCTTCACTTGGCAATGCATATCTATTATAAACCTACTTCTCACATTGGGTCAAAAGTGTGTCATCCTTCATCAAGAATCTCTTTCACCTAGGAATAGGAGGAAGGTATAAATTCTTGTTACCCTTCCTTTCTTTTTCATAGAAGATGTTATGTTTGTTCAAGAAACTCCTCTTGGAGGTAGATGTCTTTTGAGAAAATATATTTTCTCCTCCAAGGATCCTCTTTACACTTGTTGCAAGATATCTCTTTTTCAACTATCTTATCCTTGGTTGAAGAGTATTCCCTCTTTGGCTTGGATTTATGAACATTGTTGCCTAAAGGATATCTCCTTGGTGTTGACAGTTAGGTATCTTTGTCTCTAAACTTCCTTAAGACATCAACATAGGGCTATGTTGACATCTTAAGGGGGAGCACCCATGTCACTCCCTTTGTATCATATTGTACCATATCTTTGCATGTCTTAATCAGTGTTTTCATCCTTGAAACTAGATACAACATTTATATATGTCTTAAATGGGGCTACACATCACCGAAACCAGAGAAAACAAACTCATACACAAGATTTCCTTGAAACTAAGCATGCATCTATCTTAAACGAGGCTACACATTCTCAAAACCATAGCAAACAAACTCTTAAGCGAGATGTTCCCGAGACCACACATTTGCCCCTTGGCATTTGCATTTACATTACATGTCTTACTGGGTTGGGGTGGGATTGAAAAAACCAATTAGCTGGGGACTGAAGGGGCCTTAACAGACAGTCGACCCCTCTTCATGATTGCTTTCATTCGACCTTGCTTCTTTCTCTCCGCTGGATCCGTGCCCCTGCTAGGTGCTTACCATCTCGCAAGCAATGAATGTCGGTGCTGAACCCATTATTGTTACCCGGGGCGGAGGAGATGCTTGCTTGCTCGTGAGGGTGCCATAAATAGGTTGATGCACACTCGAAACCAGAGAAAAAAACTCTTATACGAGGTGCTATATACTTGAAACCGGACATCACTTGCACACACGCACGAGGATGATTGGAACTAGCAAAAGACAACTAGACTATTCCTATTCTTCTCCCCAACATAGATATTGCCTCAACTTTTGAATGAATATCTTTGAAGGACCTCAAAGCATTCATAAATTATTCATAGTATTAAATTTGAAGGTTTAGGTCAACTAGATGAGAATTTTGACTTGAAACCAAAGATGGTGGTAATTGAAACAACCATTTGTTTGGCAAGGAAAATTGGAACACAACTAAAATTTACTAGAGTGTCTCTAAATTCCCATTACCTAAATTTCAATCAAAAGTAGTTCACTAAGCAATCAAGTTCCTCTTAGTTTCTCATAATAAAGGCACACTTGAACTTACCAATTCATATATTTTGTCCCAATTTTTGGATAGACACTTTTAAAGGGCCTCAAAACATTCATAAATTATTCATATTATTAAATTTGAAGGTTTAGGTCAACTAGATAAGAATTATGAATTAAAACCAAAGATGATGACAATTGGAATAGTCATTTATTTTGCAAGCTTAATAGAAACACAACTAAATTTGGTGTTGATTACTAGTGTCTCTCAACTCTCATAACTTAAATTTTAATCAAAAGCTTTTGATTAGACAAATTTGACTCTTCGTGATTATTTAATTTCTTTTTATTATTTATTTGCTACTTTCCTTAAAGATTGATCATAGAGATTTTTTTATTTTTAATTTTAATATTCATTTGTGTGTTCCATAAACTATCTTTCACCTCACTAATGTTAAAATTCTTCTATTCTTTTCTTTTCTTTTAAATCCTCACAATTATTATCTTAAAAAAAATATTACTACGGTAAGCATATTGCTAAATTCACCTTTTCAGAAAAGGGTAAGCAACAACAGTTAGATGCAATGCAACGTCCCTCTCTATAAATATAAATTTGGAGATAGGTGGATGACCTTACATTTTGATTTTTTCCTTGCCTGTAAAACATCTTTAGGGGAAAGGACCCAGTAGTTGTGCACCCTAACTTTGCGCTTCTCAAAATCCTACTTGGAAATTTCAAATCACTCCAATTTTTTACAGTAGCTTACTTGGCAAGTCCCCTGCTTACAACTAAGGTTTCAGGGCCACATCATCAAATATGATGCCACATCAGCATGTTTTTTGCCAAGGTGTCCAAAACAGCCCCCCAAAAAAGTGAGACCAATAGGCGTGCAAAAGAGACCCCAATAGTTGTGCAGCTGATATGGCATCACCTGATTGGTTACTTTTTACAATATTGGTACATTTCTTAACAACGATTGGTACATTTCCTAACAAGTGTTGGTATATTTCCTAACAAAAATTGATATTTTTTGTTTCAAACAATAGGTTTTATTTGTTCAATTTTTGGAACAAAAGGTATCAACAACTCTCACAACAATTGGTACATGCTCAACTACTGGGTCCTTTCCCCTATATGCAATACATTCTGTCACAAAAACCTACACAGTAGGTTTCAATAACTACTCCCACTAAACCTGTCATGTAGATACGCTGTCAACCAGTAGATGTTAAATCTATGGTAGAAAAACTTTGAAATGTAGAACAGACCATTATATCTGTTTGACTGTTGATTTTACCGTGGATGGTATTTAAAGATGTTTCTTTGATTCGGCGTACATTTTGAGTGGAAAGTTAAAATAAGGCCAAGAGAAAACAGAAAAAAAGTGGATTTTATGAAAAAACCAACATCTTTTTCTATTCCAGGGCTAAAGTTGATGGGAAAGGACGACACCAACTATCTTTTGACATTTCTAACCATCCTGTCATGCAAGTCATCATGGTATTGGGAACAATGCTCCTCCTTATTCAACAGTCTAGACAATGATCCAAGTGACCAGCAATTCAACCCAAACTGAACCACTGGTCGTATTGAAAGGACTTTTCCTGCCTTGACAAATCTGCTCATCTATCACTACTTTACACTTTATTCTGCTGACTAATCCATTAAATCGAATTGCATTTTCATGTTTCAAGATAACCTAGCTTGTAGACTCATAGGCAGGTACAGAGAATTTACAGAGCATGGACAATCATGTTGCTAATGGAGACTCTCCCTCACAAGGTAGAATAAGATTGAATTCATTTTTGAATTCATTCACTTTTGGCAGTGGAATTTTAACTGAGTTTAACATTTGAGTATGTATGGATTTAAGTTGATGCAGGTGAGAGAAGAAGCAGTACAAAATGGGATTGTGATATCACCGAGGATGAAGAAGATCTCATACTTAGACTTCACAGGCTTCTTGGAGATAGGTATATATATTTGTTTGGTAGTGTGAGTATAGAGATACTTGTTGTATGGTTCAATTTGGTAAATAGGGGTAGCAATCTAAGCGGGCTTCATCTTTTGGGAAATTTTATGGCTAAGTAAGTTTGAGTTGAGTAGTATTGGGATGGATGACCTTCTTGGAAGTCCAGATGTTTTTGCCTCTATCAGCATCATTTAGATGCAACAAGTGCTAAGTGGACCATTCATTCTTGTTAAAGATGGGTTTGAGTTTGTACAAATTACTGTTTATGAACTATGGGTACTATCCATTCTCATGAAAAATGGATTTGTAAATGGATTTGTGCTAACCACTATTCATGAAATATATATCAATAAGTTAAATCAACAATTCACAGTTGAAATTATAAGAAGGCTTAACTTCCTTTAGGCTAAAAGCATGAAATATATATCAATAAGTTAAATCAACAATTCACAGTTGAAATTATAAGAAGGCTTAACTTCCTTTAGGCTAAAAGGGTTTGAAGATCTATCAAACTGTTTCGTTTAGTAGACTGCATATGAGTGTTTTAGTTTTTTAAAACAAATGTCCAAGCTTAATTTGATTACCCATGGTTTTAAAATTTCATGCTATTAATTGTGCCTGTTAGCAATATATGGCAGGTGGGTTTTGATTGCAGGACGCCTTCCATGGAGAAGCCCTGAGCAAATTAAGACATACTGGGAAGTCAGAAGCCAGAGAAACAAATCCACCCATTGAAGATGCTTATACACAGGAAATCTGTGCTGTTTCTTTTTCTTTTGTAGCTTGTGCTGGAATATGACGTTACTGGTAAATGTTTTAGGAACAGAAAATACATGTAAACAGTTGTATTAATTGGTTTTAGCCATAAATTTTGCTATGTAGATATGGCTTTTTTTAAGGTTTTCTAAAGTTATGTAGGCCCAAGTAACAAGTGGGTTTTACCATTGAGTTTGAGGTGGGTGTTTTATGAAGTGCAGTAGAGCAACTTTTTGTTTTAGCAGTGCCTAAATGAATGGGGCATTGTCCCTGAGATTTGTAGCTTTTTGTCCTTTTATACCCTTTGACTATAAGTAAAAGAACTCCATGAATTGCGGATCTTACTGCCCTTCAAAAATAGACATACAACTGGTTGAATTTCAATTGATTTACCTATGTATGTTCAGAGTAATGATGATGACTACTTGTTCTTATAAAGTATATTGAATTTTATTATAATTACCTTTGCATTATTCCTTAAAAGCAAGTAGGCTGCATAATAAATTATAATAAAAAGATCCATATGGATATTCCAGACTCTGCTGATGTATGAGATAGATCGAGTGACTGAGAGCCACCTCCTCCTCCTTCTACTACTGCTGTCATCATATAACAATTTACTTTTTAATCCGCTGATGTATGAGATAGACCGAGTGATTGAGACCCACCTCCTCCTTCCTCTACTAATGCTGCCGCCATATAATGATTTACTTTTTAATCCGTTAATATATGAAATAAATGAATGATTGAGACCCAACTCCTCCTCCCTCCACTACTACTGCTGCCTTACAACATTTTACTTTTTAGTGTTTTAAGATGCTTTATATCCATCTAACTTTTTTTTATAATAAAGAATACCCAATAAATGAAAGGTACACCTCTCAAAAAGTAGTCATGGGTTTTGAAGATCTGGGAGGATCTGATTAGGACATGTCTTTATGACAAGTGTTTCATCAAACACTATATGGAATAGGTAGTTGGCATGTTTTACAATGATACCAATCTTGGATGGGACCTCTTGGATGTCACTGTTGAAATGGCAAGTCCGGACGGAAAGAGTGCTCTCTATTGGCTGGTACTTGCTTTGACTTCCCTAATATGTGTCACGCTCATCAGCATGGCTTCCTCCTCTGAATGGGCAGAAGGAAAGTGATGTATGTTAGGTAAGTGTTGAAATCTGAGGATAGTGAAGCCAAGAAGATCCATGGTGGGTGGCCAGAAGATGATTTTGGAGGACATTAACGTTACAGAATACATTCAGAGGGAAATATCCAATCCCTATCTTAGAGAATGGGTTATCAGTTAACAGAAGAATGTGGAAGTGGTAGATAAGGCTATAGGTAGGGCCTACTCAACTCTATTGGTGGACATCTATCATGAAGTGAACTATAATATCTACTGAGTTAAGTTTTGGTCACCTTTTTGGGGAATTTCATGCTTAAAATGGAATATTGGATTGGTTTTTAGAAGATATTATTTGTTTTTATACACAACAAAATGAAGATGAATGAGGAAATTTAATGTCATTTCAATTTGGAACTAGTTTTTGGTCTATGTTAAATAAGAAAGGTCTTAAGTTGAAGGCGTTTTATGGTTATCAAATCTATTTTTATGTGTGTTCATCTTAATTGTATATGTATCAAATAAAATTTACATCATTTTTTTAATAAACCTTCAAGTAGTAGTTTAATTTTTAAGACTGAGTTTGCATATTGTATTTGTGATAGGTCATTGATTTGAGAGTTTTGATACTTGCTACTTCCAATATGATTAATTTCATTTTGATTATAATGTTAAAATTTATAGTATTGTTGTGAATAATGAACTTGGGTTTTGTTAGTAAACCCTAAAAATAGCTCATAAATTGTTTGCTTGTAATTTGCATCTCTTTTTGTAAACTAAACTTGAATAAATATTGTTTGAGTCCTTATTACCATCACACCTTTCAATGTCATACATCATAGCAAGTGTTTCTATCTCTAACTCGTGCACTTACTGTTATATTTTACATAAAAGATCTTGTTAAATAAATATGGAAACTTCACTGCTAACATAGTTCTAAGTTATTCTTGAGTTGTCACTTGCTTTAAAGAGCCTACAACAACAAAAATGTTAAATCTCTTATAATCTAAGAAAATTGTAATGGAAAATAGTAGTCTTTAATTAAATCTTTGTATGTGATGTGTTTGATTGTTATAATTTTAGAATCTTAAGATTTAAACTGTGATAATCATTTAATTATATTTAACTAAACAATAAATAAATAGTTATACATGAAAAAAATATAAAGATGAATTAACATAGTATCAATTATATAAAAAAAACTATGATAAAAGACCCAAAAAAAAAATATCATTCTTCATTTGAATCATTTATCCACCAAACATCAGAACCTAACTTTCCACAATCTACATTCCCCCTAATACCCAATAAATGGAAAGTATAGCTCTGTGAAAGATGGTGGGGGTTTTTGAAGATTTGGGAGGATCTGATTTGGACAGTTCTTTATGACAAGTGCTTCATCAAACAGGAAGTTGGCATGTTTTACAATTATTCCATTCTTGAAATGGCAAGCCCGGACAGAAAGAATGCTCTTCATTACCTTTGACTTCCCTGAGGTATGCTGTGTCTTCATACTCGAAATGGACAGAAGGAATGAGAGGTGAAGTAATGTTGAAATAGGAGGATAATGAGCCAATAAGACTCTGTGGGCGGCCAGATGTTGGAGGACTTCACAGAGTACATTGAGATGGAATATCCAACCCCAATCTCAGGGAATGGGTGATCAAGGTTTGACAACTCTCAAAGAAAACTGATGCTGATTATTATAATCATAAAATTAGATGTTAAATTGTGAAAGCAAGAGTAAAAGGAGGAGAAAATTTTGAAAGCAAAGGGATGTTGATTCATGAGACAAAGAACATTATAACAATAAAAATTATACATTAAGTTGTGAGAGAAAGAATAAGAGGAAAAGGAAAATTTTAAAGCAAACTGATGTTGATCCATGAAGCAAAGAACATTATAACAATAAAACGTTAAGTCATGAGAGTAAGAGTGAAAGGAGTAGAAGACTTTCAAAGCATACGGATGCTGATCCATGAACTAAAGAGCATTATAACAATAAAAAATAGCAGTTAAGTTGCGAGAGCGAGAATAAAAGGAGAAGAAAACTTTCAAAGCAAAGGGATGCCAATCCATGAAGCAAAGAGCATTATAACAGTAAAAATTAGATGTTAAATCATGAGAGAAAGAGTAAAAGGAGGAGGAAACTTTCCAAGCAAATGGATGTTGATCCATGAAGCAAAGAACATTATAACAATAAAAATTAAACACTAAGTCATGAGAGTAAAGGGAGGAGGAAGTTTCTGACTATCATTGTATGAGCTTGGTAGTGCCTATGTGCATAACCAAATCTTAAGTTCCTTATTTTCAGTCAGGAAATATATATTTTTCTTTTAAATAGATCTCAGGATTCAAAGAGCATTATAACAATAAAAATTAGAAGTTAAGTTATGAGAGAAAGAATAAAGGGAGGGTGACAATTTTGATTATCAGATGTCAAGTGTTTGTTAGATATATTATGTATCTATTAAGACCCTATTTTAAGAGCTTGGTAGTGCCCATCTGCATAACCACTAATTTTTTTTAACATTAATCAAGAAAGATAGCTTTTTCTTTGAAGTAGATCTCATGGACTCCTCACAATTAAAGTTTGAACTTCATAACTTGTTTTTATGACTCCTAAACGTCTTATCTAAATAGATAAGAAAAAATAATTATACAAAAGTTTGATTATTTTACTTTCAATTTTATAAATCTAAATTATATAAATTATTTGTAAACATTTAAAATATATATATGTATTGTCCTATAAAAGCTTGAGAACTAAACTTTCATATTAACAGAAGTTAATTGAAAAAAGAAAAAAAATTAAAAAGACAAAAAGTTGTATATATAAATATATCTAGGATAAGAATATATGATATGAAGAATCTATTTAATATTATAAATTAAAAGTTTCAATAAAGTATAATTCTCATATTTCATATTATAAGGGTAAAAGGAAAGAAACAAGGTTCTGATCATAATTTAAAAATAAATTATATATGATATTATAAAGTTGTATTAAGAAAATTTTACATGTGTAGAGGATAAAAGTGCATATTCTATATTTTAATTTCTTTATTTTATACATCACTTTGCATGAATGTTATAAATTCATATTGTAAGAATTCTATTTGATTAATTTGGTGCACTGATTGATTGTAAATTATCATTATAGAATATAATTGGTCTAATCTATAGGGTTTTCCACCCTAACTAAGTTGCCCATGTCGTTCTCTTCCCTTGTAGAGTTTTTTCAACATAAAATAGGTTATTGACAAGGTTCCATCTCCAAAATATAATTGTGCCTACAATCTAGTCCTCTAGATTGAGTTTCAAAATTTGTTGCTTCTTAGACTAAACTCTAGGATAATTCTTCTTATTCAATAGTTTGCATGTCAAAGGTCTCTAGTTGTTGCTAGGACTTGTATTTAAGGACACCATCCTAGGTCCTAAAAATAGAAATAGATTAATAGATGTCAATTGTTAGGACAGAGCATTTAATTTTACACTTCTAAGTCACTTCAATTCCATCACTTCAAATCCACTTGTTTTATATCTATCTCAATTGTATCAACATTTTTTGTTTGGCATGTTTTTCAATATTGTTACATTGGTCACAAGATTCAACTATCATCAAAGAAGTCAATACTTATGGAAGTGATGGTGTTTATGCTCATATTTGGATGGTAGAGATGTTATCATGATGATATCATATTTAGATGAGGATTAGAAGCATGATGATTAAGTAGATATGTTGTTGATGGTAATGTACCAAGTGGTTGTGATGTCTTTCTTGTTTCTCCTAAGTGAGAAATTGATGCTATAAGGTAATTAGGCCTCTAAAAGTTGATGAAGTGTGTGAATGTATGAAAGAATGTTGAAGACACAGGATCTTCACTAGCTAGGCAATATCATATCACGTGCGTTCATATTGGGGGGTTTAATATCTTGAAAAATGCACTCAATATATTGCCTATCTGATGAAAATAGGGGACTTTTTAATTCAGGCTATGAAAATATGCAATATATGGTAAAAATAGTGGGGTTTTTAAATCGATTGTGTATTGGGAGAGGGTGGCAAAAAAGGAGTTTAGGGCAATGTTGTTTGAAAATAGGGGGAGTCTTTAGTATGCCATGAAAGCACATGATATAACCTAGGTTCACTAAGTGAATCCCTCGTGGTTGACGACTGTTTGCAAGAATGATCTCCATTGTTTTGCATTTGGTGCTTTGGTCTTGCGGGTTGTGATTCAATATTTCTGCTCTATGGATATTGCACTCCTATCTTTTTAGTTCCTCGTTGTTGCATCTAATGTATTTGGTTAAGGTAGTATGTTGGTTGTTTGATGGTTGATTAGGACTAGTCTGGAGAATTCTTTGCATTGATGTTTCCATCATTGTAGCTTGGAGGACATGCTTATAATGTTTTTGCAGTGTCTTAGTTCAAATTTCAGGTGATGAAACATTATGGAAGTATCATTGTTTGTGCTTTGTTTCATATATGTGTTTCCTAGCATCTTGGTAATGGAGAACTCTTTATTAGGTTGTTTTTGCCATCTTGGACCCTGTCTTGACAGTATGAAAGGTCTATCTGGAAGTGTTGATGGATGTTCTAGGAATGTGTCTATGTGGTCCACATGATGTTGGTTCATCTCTTTGATGTTGCATTATGCCTAGAGTTGGTTTTTAGAGCTTATTCTTTTTCTTACAGTATATCCTCAGGGGTTTACGCCAACATTGGATTTTTCGTTGAGTTGTTTTTGGGTCTTACTATGGCTTGTGGGGATCCACATTGAGCTAATTCATTTGGATGAGGTGTTTTGGAATGATTGGTTATGTGTTACATAGTTTTATCTACATGTTACCCTATTGCTGACTTGGGAGGATGTGCACCAATGTGTGTGATGTTTGGGACTAAATTAGAAGATGTAATAAGATGTTTTTAGGTCCTCTCTATCTCTTGGATTGGACTACTTTCATCACAATTATGTTTTGTGGCCAATTTGGTGGGATCATTCTCTATCCCCTATTCTGGCTGATCTAATTGATGTTTTGAGATGATACAAATGGTATATATAGAATATCAAATCAATTGAAAGAGTGTATATTTGTGTGGATTGTGAAAGATGTGAATTTGAGGTAGAGAAATTGTGTGGTGAAAGTATTGCATCTTAATTGTCAAATGGTTGTTTGAGACAATGATTCTAGGGAAGCTACATTATAGGGAGATTGTTGGAAGTTGTGATGTTGAAGGTGTTATAATTACTTATCTATGTTGTCATTGATGTCAATCTTGATTGATGTGGAAGATACATATGTATGTTGTGTTGTAGACAGTGGAAGATATGTATGTATAATACAAAATCATGTATTGGCAGTATGAGAGTTTTGGTGCTCTGAAAATCTATTCAGTAATTAGAATATTCGAGATTTGCAAAGTTCCAAATTGCTCCATGTTTCATGTTTTTTTGTTGTGTGTTTGAGATTATAATATTCATACATGTCTCTATGTTATTATGTCTTGACATGTTTTGTTGTGCTCCAAAAATATGTTTATGATCATGATGTTTCTTAGTCCGAATTGTCCCTGGATGTTCTTTCTTTTGGTCTGGTGTTTGCGACATTTGGTAACGTGTTGTTGCATTGTGTAGTGGTCTACTCTTCATTCCTTTCCACCGCAGGAATTCTTAGTGGAGACCTATTTTCAAATTATGTTTTATTATCTCCTTTGGCCAACTTGAATGAAATATTTTGGAGATCGGTATATATAAAGATCACTTGTAATGAAAAATTAAGAAGGTTTAGCAAAAGGAAGTTGATTGTAAAAGGAAGATCTATCTCTAGCAGTGAGAAGTGGTTGATCAATGTGGTTGTTTGCTGATTTTGTTTGGTACCGATGGCCCAGTGAGCCTAAGGTTTCTTCCGACATTGCAATAGAATGGCAGTTGTGCCTCTTATGGTTGATTCTTTTTTTCTTCCTTTGGGCAGTGAGGCCTCCTTATTTTTCTAGCAATTTTAGCCAAGCAGTGAGCCCACCTATAGTGAGCAATTCTGGCAGTGAGCCATCTTGTAAAAATCACCTTAACATTCTCTGTGGTTTTTCCCTTCTTGGGTTTTTCATGTCATATTTGGTGTCTCTTGTGTGTGTTATTTTCATGATATTATTTGTTTATGGTTGTGCAATCTGAAATCTATATTGATTTGTTTTTGTGAAAAAGTTAATTTAAGTTTTATTCGATGACTGATTCACCCCTCTCCCCTCAGTTATCCGAAACATTCAACAGAAGACATGTTCATTGTAACTCATATTTTCATGTAACTTGATCATAGATAGTGAGTCTCCATAGAAATTCCTTTGTATCCTACCCTGAGGTAGTGAACCTTAACCTGCAAGTCTTTTTGGGAGAAGTGAACTTCCTTGGGCAGTGAGCCCTAAAACAAATATTTTAACACTTGTTCATATGGTGTGATTTAACTCTCACCATGATTTTTCCCTTCATAAATATGGTGTTCTCTTTTTCATGTGTGTTCATCGATTTATCTTTCATTGTTTTTTATTAGATTAGGGATTTAAAGTTAAAATTGTGTTGTACTATAAAATTTAAAGTTTTTGTTCAAGACTAATTCACCCCCCCTCTTAATCTTAGGGTGTGTTCAACAATTGGTATCAAAGATAAAATCCTTTGAAGAATCTTAACCACTTGAGGAAAGGTCTAGGATGGCACAATATGGATCACACAAGGCTCCTAAGTTTGATAGAACAAACTTAACCTTCTAGAAAGCTAGAATGGAAGGATACTTGAGCTCTTTAGGGTTTGGAGTTTGGAACCCAGACAGAGATGGTTATAATGTTCCCCCCACTCCTTCTATAGATGCAACTAACATTAAGTTGTATGAGAACAATGGAAAAATAAGAAATGCAATCATGAGTGGGTTAGCAAATTTAAAACTTGTTAAGGTGATGCAATATGGTATTGTAGTCTCTACCTATATTAGTTGGTTTCTTGATTAAAGATATCAACCTTTTCCCCTTTGTATATGCAATGTGGATCACAAAAGTAACACATGGGAGTCTTGCACTTATTCTCAAAGAAAATCCTTCTTCCTTAAGGAAGTTCGCCACTGGTAAGCCACTTGTTAGCATTGCAGGTAAATGGAATTAATTTGGAGAAAACAACTTGAGAAACCCTGCCAGCGTGCTACGCACGTTGATATCATGAAGTATCTAACAACCATCAAACAAAGGGGCTGAGAGATTCTCCACCCTCTTGATGCATGTCCTTCGTGTTTCCCACCTCAGTTAGACAATTGACAAGTACTGCTTGAAGTTCAAGCATTATGTGGCATTCATGCAAAAGGTTCTAAATGGTCTTATTTGGAAAAATCACACACACATTGGTTAGAAAGGGAAAAAGAATGATCACGAAAGTGGAACTAGGTGTTTTATTCCCTCAAATAATGGTAAAACGGTTGTGAGGATGTAGATGGTAATCATGTCAATAATCAAAGGAAATTAATGGTACAAAACTCTCTAGCATAGAAATAGTTATATCCATCATCATGATCCTGCCACCAAAAAAAAATCTTTGTGTCTAAATGAGGATGCTTTGAAGGTGGAGAATTAAATATAAAAAAGGCTCTAGTGGATAAAAGAAAAGGATAATGATTTTTTTTAAGCTGCTAATGCATATCAAGCTTTTACAACCCTTTTAGTCCTATGTTGGATAGAAGGCATCTCCTCACTTGTTTAGAATGAGTTGTATCCTTGTTTTGAGTTATCTTAAACATAGTCTATGTTCAAACCTCAACATGTTTGTCCTTAATAAAATATTGGATTGTGCCTTAGTTGCCTTTCTTGTGTATATTAAAGGAAGTCTTATGTGCTTCTAAAATAAATGCTTGATTACATTTATGAATGGTTTTTTTGGTTATTTAAATCTCTAATGATTGATGGATCATGTAAGTAATTTTACTCTTTCATTTTTTGTAAGAATAAACACCAAATTATACCATTAATTGTAGAGTTAACAAAATAGTGAACCGTGGTGGAAATTCAAAGAATTTGTTTAATTTTGTTTGGCCTTTACGAGTACTTCCTGCAGTGAGGGTTTGAATATTTCACCCTATGTCTTTGTCACTTTGTGTTTCTTATTCTCCTCCCACATGAAGGGTTCATAGCGTACCGTGCCCACCTCATAGAATAGATAAATCCTATATATCTCAATGATGTAAGGATTGAAGTGTTGTTATGGGCTTCAAGATTGTTCAAGTGATTTTTTGGGTTTAAGTAATTTGAGTTTTTTTCCCTTTTCCAAAACCCCAAGAATAATTAAGAGCCAACTTCTAAAATCCCGAAGGTTTCGTCATGGGTTGCACTAGGTCCCACAACTATGAAGCTTCATGACTGCCTTATTTAGGCCATTAGACCTCTTAGGGATCAATAGGTACAACAAAAGAAATGTGATAAAACTTAACAACATCTATAAAGGAGATGATAAGGTAAAACAAATCAAGTTGCAGAATCTCAAGTTCAAGTTTGAGAATTTGAAGATGTATGAGGATGAAGGTATTGCTAGCTATATGCTCTAGGTTGATGGGGTTGTAACTAGTATCAGAGATCTTGGTGCTGAATTGAAATAAGATGAAGTTGTGAAAAGGGCATTGAAAAAAGAAAGGGTTAGAGAAAGAAAGGTAAATCCAAACTTATCTTCTTTTTTAATCCTTAAGAAGTTGTGAAAATCAGTTCCACTCTCACATAAAATAAAAATAAAAATAAAAATAAAAGGAATGAAATACATCAACCCTCTAATAGGGATGCATCACAAAAAATGGGTCATCCTGTCTCAAATTTAAAAGGTTACTATTGCTACTTGCAATAACAAAAAAATCCACCAGCAAATGAAAATGCTTGCTACCACCAAAAAAAAAAAATCTTCTAGCCCATATGGCTGGACTAAAATTATTACTTGTTTCCATTTTTCTCCCTTTCTTGGAGGACCTCAAGGTCATTTTATGTTGAGGATTATATTTCCTCCTATTTAATTATGTCCACCCTTGATCTTTTGGAATGCAACTCTCTACTTCTTGATCATACTTGCTTCTCATCACCATTGAATTTTTCAATGGCATAAGAGAGCTCGTTGGGGTGTAATCCAACAAAATGGGTATTTTTCTACAAGATCTGGGAGTCCACCAGGGAACCATCATCAAGGAAGATAATAGACAAAGTTGAGGGACAAGCACCAAGTGAAGGATGGGAGCAAGCCTTGGTTTCCTCAGGAGGAAAATGGAGTTGATTTGAGTCTTGAGGGAAGTTGGGGGGGATGATGTAATGTTGAGGCCCAACACCAATTCACTAAGATAGTTTTTAGAAGATGTTGAAATTCCCACAACTTTTTGTTTTTGACAATGGGATGTGAAGTGATTTGTTGAGAAACATCTACATCTGAAAGCTATTTTCTCATAGTCAACAGGTTGCCTCCAACTTCTATTACCTACCTTCAATTGTATCTTTGTTGAGATGTCATCAAATAAATTCATTTCAACACATATTCAAGAACTCCTTGAAGCAATGATACTTCACTAATCCATTCCTAATGGCTCACAAGTAGTCAAGTTCCCAAAATTTTAAAGGAAGATATAGTAACCAAACCCAAAAATAAGTTATAGTGAAGAGTTATGTACATGGATCAAAAGCGAGGAACCAAGGTTTCATACATAGAAAATCCCCTTGAGAGGTCTAAGGCCCATTCTTCAACACCAACTTCTTGTCCTCCTGAAAATCAAATTCCAATATAAAGAACCCCTTGACATAGGGATAAATCCAAATTTATCCCTCCATATTTTATTTCCATTTCTCAGAAACCCATGAGTGCTTATGACATAATTTTGGCCAAATCTCTTTAGAATGACATATTAGGGCATGATCTTGTAAAAAAAAATCTCCCAATCATTGGTAGAGTTGTCCAAGAAAACTTTAAGAATCATGATTGATGGGTACATTGGTAGAGGGAAGCCCTCACGAATAGCAACATCAAAATGCTAAGAGATTTATGCATCAGAGGAGACCCCTCAACCCTCATCAACAACCTAAATGTCCTGTCACAATGCCTCCTTGAAGTTTTTTTTACATATAACTATTCCATTTCTTACCATGTCAAACAGGAAGCATGAGCTAGGGTTAGGCAAAGGCGTAACAAATATCATGGGAGGGCACAAGAGTTTTCTCTTACAGGGCACCACAAGTCACAAGCCCCCATCCAAGCAAGCAGAGACATTGTGGGAAGCCATCTCCCCCACACCCATCAAACTGCACACTAAGGAGATCTCATGTAGGTATTCAGAGCATTTAGAGTAGAGTGTAAAGCTATACAAATCATCCATGGTGCTTTTTAAAAATAGCATACAAGAAATTAATTTAGAAGTCCAAATTTATCTTAAATGTCCTTCCATAAATCATTATTTAAATGGCTAGAGGCAACTTGAAGCCAATCCCTATTAGGGGAGAGGACCACCTTCAATGGTTGTGATAATAGTTGTTGATTTAATATCCACACTTGTTGATTTAATGTCCAATTTTTTAAACAACATTACACCAATAGTTGTGACTTTAAAGTTGTTATTGCTAATGAAAACTACCCATAGTTGTTAAAAGTAACTAATCATGTGATGTCACATGAACTGCACAACTATGGGTCTCCCTTTTGCACAATCAAAGGTCTCGCCTTTTTTTGGGTTGTTTTGGAAACCTTGGCAAAAAGCATGCTGGTGTGGCATCATATTTGATGATGTAGCCTTGAAACCTTAATTATAAGTAGGGGACTTGCCAAAGTAAGCTGCTATAAAAAATTCAGAGTGATTTGAAATTTCCATGTAGGATTTTGAGAAGCACAAAGTTAGGGTGCTCAAGTACTAGGTCCTTGATCAGAATAAAATTTGAAAATATTATTATATATTTTCTTAGTTTTTCTATATGTTAGTAAATGGCATTTTTGAAGGCCTTCAGGGCATTTTTAGCCCTTAAAATATCTCCTACAACTCTTGGAGACCTTTCCAACAAGTTAAACGGCTCATAATTTCGAGTCTTGTGCAGAAATTTATGCCTAGTTAAAGTTATGATAAAGTTTATATAGTTTTTTTGAAAAATTACATAGTTTTAGATTTTATTATGTAAATAAACCTGATATGACTGTTGGTTTTTTTTATTCTGAAGGAGTTTTTGGTGACCCTTGGAATCCCTTGGACTACTATTTGTTGGATTTTCGAATTGAATACAATACTTTTTGGCTTGCTTCAATTCTGTATTATCTTGTTCATCCACAACACCACAGGTTCTCACTTAGGTGTTGTCATCCAAATCCATAATTCAGATCAGTGGTATCAGAGAAAGTTCACTCCTCTATGTCATATCACACACGATCAACATATCAAAGATTGGGGTTGGAAACAAGGAATCCTTCAAACTACCTTCCTTTGAGACGCACATGATTGCAGATGGCTAAGTTGCAGATCGATGAAGACATTAAAGCATTGGTTGTAGATGCATTAACAAAATAATGAGAAGAAATGATGGAGCAGTTCAAGCAGATGTTGGAAAGTCGTGGGTCACCTGCAAACCCACCATTCAAGGTGCAAGATGTCGTTGATGACTGGGTTTCAAAACTGGAAAGATATTTCTCTGTCAACTAGTTCTCAAATGGAGATAAAATAACTTTCGCTCTTCTCAAAGCTGAAAATCATGTGAAAGATTCTTGAGAAGCAAAGTTAGCAACCAAGGCAGTAGAAACGGGCACTACATTCATCTTTGATAAAAAACCCATATGGGGAGAATTCATGGAGCACATAAAGGAAGAATATTTTCCCATAGATACATATGAATAGAAATATATGCAGTGGCAATTACTTCCATAGAAAAAAGACCAAACTGTTCAAGAATATACTAATCTGTTCCATTCTTTAACAACAAAACTTGGCATCAAAGATTGTGAGAAGCACCGAGTTTTAAAATATCAGAGTGGACTCCATAGGTATATTCAAACTGAAATGGAATTCCTGAACATAGAGAGTTTACCTAGTGCATATAAGTTTGCTACAAAAATTGAGGAGAAATTCAAACATAAAGGAAGGAGGGATAACTTCACAAATAACAGATGGAAGAACTCCAAGGAATCTCCTCCCAATTCACCAATGAAAAAGGCATGGGGTATGAAGAAGACACAAGAGAACAATATGTGGTGTGAATTCCATAAGAGTCCCTCTCACAACACAAAATATTGCAGAACCATAAAAAGTTTAATGATGGAGACACATGAGGACAAGGAAGAACCTCAGGTGGCAGAATCTTGTCCAAAAGAAAGTCATGAACAAGTCATTGAGGCTGATCCATACGCAACGGTAGCTACTACAAAGATATTGCCCCGGGAGGATGAGGAGAGATTGTTTCACTCACAGATGTGGGTCGGAGGAAAATCCTTGTACTTTATTGTTGATAGTGGAAGTCAAAAGAACCTAATATCAGTAGAGACCGTGGTAAGTCAAGGGAGAGATATCTAAGTGCACCAGTAGTGTTGCATTTCCTACTCTATAAAGCCTTTCAAAGATGAAGTAATCTATGATGTGGCTCCTTTAGATGTTTGTGATGTTTTTTTGGGACAACCATAAATGTACCAGCGCCATGGTGTCTATGAATCCAAACTTCACAGCGTGACAATCAGATTAGGTGAGTAGAAATACCGAATACCAGAGGTAAGCCTTGCATACACTACCTCTTTGATTAGTGCTAAGAAAGGTAGGAGGTTGGTTGTCAAAACAAGAACATTCATATTATTAATGATTCATTCTAAAGAAGAAAGGAAGTCTGTATATAGTTCCAATGACATCACAAACACCACAACACAGCAGAAAAGATCAATGGACCAAATTTTGATAAAATATGAGGATTTGTTTAAGTTGCCAACTGGGGTACCTACACACTGCCAAGTAAGACAAACTATTGGTTTGATACCAAGAACTCCATTGCCTAATGAACCAGTCTATCGTAGATTAGTATTAGGAAATGATGAAACTAAGAGGCAAATACAAGATTTGATTGAGAAAGGACACATTCGTCCAGGTGCATCACCCTGTGGCAGTCCCATGTTCTGGCAAAGAAAAAGGATGGAATCTTGGAGCATACCAATAAGAAATATAAGGAGAGACATGATGAGTATCACACTCCTCATAATTTTCAAGTCGGGGACAAGGTGTGGTTGCATATTCAAAAGGAACTCTTGAAGCCATATTTTCCTCCACTATTAGATGTTGCAGAAATAATTTCCACTACACAATTGAATCCAAGTGCAACTTCTCCATTCCAATGTGATCAGATTGTGGACACCATGGTGAAAACACTCAAACAACAACAAATTTATCTATACAAAGTGGTTCAAGCAAGGCAAATCACTCAAAAAGGAAAGTGGTTTACTAAGGAGCAGCTTCAGCTCCGTTTCCCTCATTTCATTTAGAGTATTGACGCAATGGATCCCATTTCTCTTCAAGGGGGGAGTAATGATCAGAATAAAATTTGAAAATATTATTATATATTTTCTTGGTTTTTCTATATGTTAGTAAATGGCATTTTTGAAGGCCTTCAGAGCATTTTTAGCCTTTGAAAGTGGCATATTGTTTCAAAATCTCTCCTACAACTCTTGGAGACCTTTCCAACGAGTTAAACGACTCGTAATTTCGAGTCCTATGCAGAAAGTTATGCCTAGTTAAAGTTAGGACAAATTTTATATAGTTTTTTGAAAAATTACATAGTTTTAGATTTTATTATGTAAATAAACCTGATATGACTGTTGGTTTTTTGATTCTCAAGGAGTTGTCGGTGACCCTTGGAATCCCTTGGACTACTATATGTTGGATTTTTGAATTGAATACAATACTTTTTGGCTGGCTTGCTTCAATTCTGTATTATCTTGTTCATCCACAACATTGCAAGTTCTCACTTAGGTGTTGTCATCCGAATCCATAATTCGGATCAGTCCTCTCCCCTAGAGTCTTTATCTACAAACCCAATGAAAGATGGTATAAACTATAAAGGAAGATATGGTCGATTGATGTTGAATTCCTCTCAAGAATGAATTGGTGTTTATTTGACCAAAAATGATTATCTCATAATCAACTAGGCACCAATGGTTTAACACATTGGATTCATCAATATTTGACAAATTAATTCTGTAAATATATGTAGAGAATACAAATTCAAGATTCAAAAATTAAAATATGAAAACCTCTAAAGATGTGAGCAAAATTGTGTATCCTATATTTATTTCATTTTCATGACTTTCCACCAAAAGAACCCAATAAAAGGAACAAGAAGGGAACAAAACCCTTGCAATGAACCTCTTACAAGTATATGTAGGCCCCCCTTAGAGTAGGGAATATAGAGAGTCATTCCTTTCTGTAAAGCGGAAAATTGATCGAACCCTAGTTGCTCTCCCCTCTTCCAACTCCGAGGAGAGAGAAGGGAGGTCCCTAGGGTTGATGGTTTTCACTTAGGAGAGACTTTACATTCAAAAGAGGGGTTGAAACCCACAAGATCCAATCCCACACAATGCAAGATTGGATTCTAAATGAGTTTCAAGGGTTAAGACAACAAGGCTACCCTCTTTTGTAAAGAATGTTGATAGAAGAATTAAGCTAGGAATGCATAGAAAGTGAGAAAGATTCGCTTATAAACTGAGATAGGGATATAGGATGAAGCTGCGGACCTGGAATTAGCAGTAGAATGTCGATACGGCGCTGTCCTGCAAATTTGAGCAAAAGTTGACAGTACGATGGTGCCCGGCGTGCACACGGTCCTCCGAAAAATCCGCGAAACGAAGGGGGATTTGTTCGTCTCTGCACAATGATTCCAGATCTTCAATTTCAGCTGTGTACCTGCAACCTACACACAGAAAAGCGAAGACGATTGGGGGGGTTAGGGATTAGGGATTTGCCTTTAGGTCAAACCCCGGTTTTGGAATTAACCAAGAAATGAGAAATGCTGTAAATGTAAATGTCTGTAATGTAAAACAAGTACTAATACCTTGTTGTAAGGATGTTTGTATCCTTATGTGCGAAGGTATAGATGTTTTTGTATGTTGTATGTTGTATGTTGTAGTAGTATGTGATCTCCTCTTCAATGGTTGAATCCTTGTCTTGAATGCAACACTTAGCCTTGAATGGATACTTAGAAGGAATGCTTGAATGCTTGAATGCTTGAATGTTTGAATGTTTGAGTATCGTTTCCACGCTTTTTTCGTCATACCAAAATGAGAGAGAAAATGTAGTTTATATACTTGTCAATTAGGGCTGATAGACTGATTTTCCCGACCTTAGGCCGACCAGGAATTGTTATTTTCCAAATTGCAAACAAAAAGACCCGAAGTCCCAAAGGAGACCGGGCCCAAAATAGGGCCAGGGACCAGGGCGCTGGGCGCTCTGGTCCCACCTCCCGGGACAGCAGAGTGCAAAGGAGGTTTAGGCCAGGGTGCAAGAAAATGCAGTTTTTGATGTCGTGGACAAGTTTCCGGGTCTCCTATTCAGGTTGCGTGTTGTGTCACCATCGTGAAGACCGAAATGCAGTCGAAATTGCAAGTGTTGCAATTTTAGGATGCTACACTTTCAAAAGTCACATAAGATAAAATTCAAATATTGTTAACTTGATCCAACTACATGCTCAATTGAATAATCCATCAATAATTTTGTGGGGTAAAGCATGTACACTTCCTAGATCTGTAGATGGACTATTCACTCTTCCATCACTTCCTTCTTCTTTCAAAAGATTATTTATTTTCACTCCACCACCTTTCCTATCAATTGCAAATCCTTCTCTAGAGATGGGTGAATTGTCATGGTTTCTAATACTATATCTTTTTTTTGCAATGTTGATTTCACCATTTGATTTTTTCTTCAAAAACACATATTATCCCAAGTATATGATGATGTTGTATTGGTATCACTCCAAAACTCTATTGGACTACAATATATGACTCAACTCAAATTTGCATAAATATCTACCCATTGAGAAATCTTCACTAACTTGACCAAATTAAAATGTTCTTCAAAGTAATAAGTTCCTTTTTTACTTCAACAAAAGAAACTCATATGGCACCTTTCAATTTAGTGTCATTTCCATTATACTTTCTATAAAATTCCCATAATCACCAACCATTTCCACTGGGAGGCATTTCTTATGTTGTTTTACCATTTTATTTTCATCTTCAGCTAAAACAAGGCCATAAAAAATTAGATTCTTGAATGATGGTTCATCACATCCTTGTATAATTTTAGCTTCCATCTTGGTTTCCTTTCCAAAACCAAGTATTATCCCATCATTGATCATTGTTTTGTACCTCAATATAAAATCCTTGAAGAGCTTGCATAGCTATATTTGCTAGCAATTCATTCCCATATTCCCCAAAGAAATGTTGGGCTTTGCTCTAATCTTATGAACCTTCTTGAAACTATGATATTGGAAGAAGAGCATTTGTAGCATCATGGAGGTTGTTGAATAATATGCTATTTGGTGGAGAGTGTGTGTCTATCAAAGTTTATTTTTATTCTATTTAAATTTATTGAGTTTCTTTTTCTTCACAAAGCATGCTAATAAACTAAGTAATATAACTAATCTTGATCCCTTCAAGATCTATAAACTTCCAAAAGAATATAGCAATTCTTTGATTTGATTGTTACTAAGATTCTAAAGGAATATCTAAACAATAACAAAACTAAAAAATATACATAACATGTACAATAGAAGAATATATAACTTAAAATTGGTCTATTTCTTTGTGTTCTCTATTACATTCTCATAATACATTGTTGTATATATATATTTAAGAATATAATAACTAAAATCTACAACTAATTATATAAATTAATGTTCATTATCCTTCATTCTCTCCAACAATGAACATTAAGAAAAAAAATGGTCAATTTTCCATCATTTCTTCTCTATGATGAACATTTTGAAAAAAATCTCCAAAATATGTGTTACAATACTCTCTTGACTTAGGGGCTCTCCCTAGCCATCTTCCAAAAATGGCAAATCTGCATTCTCCAATCATCGATACAGTCACTTTACAATTCAAGATGAGCAACCTACAAGTGACCTTTGTGAGTCGCTCTCCTAGTACTCACTCCAATCAAAGATCATCAAACTATAGTTGACCATCATGAGTCACTCTACTAGTGCTTACTCCAATCATGACCATGAATGGCCATCCCTTCTCTATTTGCAATGCCCAAAAATCTAGAACTTGTAATCTCAAAATATTCATCAAATTGGATTTCAATAATCTTGGGACATGGGTTATAGTCATGCAAATTTTAGGACCAAACAATGTCCAAATTTATTACCAATAATGCCATATAATCAACAAATCTGCAAAACATCTAAAGCATACACCATTCATCTCTATAAGATTTTTACTAATTTTTTTGTACATGTGCCAGTAAACACCCCCTTTGCAATAACAACTACATTGACATCATAAAAACAAATAATATGCATTCAAATCAAATACATCTTGAACATAGAGGGGTCCACAACACTAAGAAAAATCAATTGTATCATCAACAATAGTAGTTTCAACATCATTTTCATTACTAACAACCTTGTCATCACCATCAATATTATCAACATCATTGTCATTATCAATACTACCTTCAACACCACTCAATGTAGCCTTATTTGTCAATGCATCTAATTCAAATTGTATCTAAGGTGTCATAACTAGAGTGTCTAGAGAACCATCTAATGTCTCCCTTGAGATTATTTTAAACAAAGGATTAAATTAACACATAACATAGGTTTTGGCACTTTCTTCTGAAAACAATCAAAAGAATCATTCATACATTGAGCACATAATGAATAGGGGTACAAATCAAAATACGAATTTGATGTATGGTCATGACGACCATAATAGAAACACAATTTTGGTTTAACACTTGTAGAGGAAGATTCAACTTTGTATGCATTCATAAGACCTCTATGTACAAATTTGATGGGTTTGGAATACTTTGGAACATAAGATCCAACATAAACCTTATATCCAAGACTACATTTTCCTTTGTTTATTTTTTGATATTTTAAAACTCTCATGATTGTTTTTTTATTCACTTATTGTGTGGACATGCTAGAAGAAGGAACATCTTGTTCAACATCTTTCATTTGTGCTAAGGCATTTAATGTATTACTCAACCTATCTATATCTTGTTGTAGAAAGATATATTGACTACAAAATTGCATAAAAGGGCTGAAATAATCTCCAACAATCTGTTATTTGGTTTTATTCTTTTGAGTGTTCAATTCTAATTTGTAAAGACAAAATTCCATCTTCAAACAAAGAAGATCCCATTATAAAGGCTTAACCAATAATACCAACAAAATTCATACAAACACTTATTTCTCCTTATCACCCCTTATAACAATAATTACCATTATAAAAACAATGAATTAATAAATCTTCTTCTTTTTCTCTTATTATTAATCTTTTTATCATTCAGTTTGCATTTCTTTCTTTGCTCTATGTAAATGATTATCTCAATCACAAATCAAACAAGGATAACCTTTTGGCAAATTTTTATCAACACATTTCTTGCTTCTATCAACCCTCTATCATCACAAATTTAACAATTTTCACCTATTTATTAAAAAAATTCATAAAAAATTCATTGAAACATTTAAAAATATACTTATCTGAAATTTGAGACTTCTTCGCGACCAAATGTTCCACCTTTCAATAAATTGACAATAGTGATCATATCTGTTCTTTTTTTCAAATATTTGCATTCCTCTCAATTCTTCAATACAAATAACAAAGTCAACAACATATTCAACAACACATCTCCCCCTCACATCAACAGACACCAACAAACAAGTGCAATGGTTTTGGATGCACCTTTTAGGACCTCCCTACTGTAGAACACAATATATCATATAGAGGGGGTGAATCAATGATATTAAACAATTTCAAATAGTGTGTGCAATTGGTAATATTATAAAAACACTAACAAGAAATCACACACAAGATCACATCACATAACACTAGATATACAAGGAAAACCCAATGTGAGAAAAACCTTAGTGAAAAATGTTGCTGGAGATCTACTGCTCCAATCCAACCTCACAATGAAAATAATAGTTTACAATGTTTTAGGGCACCAACCCAAGGAGCACCAACCCCTAACAATTTATGGGCACCTACCCAAAGGAGCACCAACTCCTGCACCGAGCACCCACTTAGTGAAATACAATGAGATATAAAATAATACAATGATCAACACCTTGTTACAAATTAATTTTGTAACACCTGCAAACAATTATTGATGTCAGTTAAACTTTTCTCTGTCACACTACTTCTTTTCTCTACCGATTCTCTGTCACTTTGTCTAAATATTTTTCAACTCATCTTCTGCCTTGCCAGATCTCCTCTCACACTCTGTCTTCTCTCCTTCACTCTTTGTTGCTATCTTACCAGTTTAGACAGTGTCGGTTAGATGAACTGTTAAACTGTTTACCGGTTACCTTAAACTTTATCGGTTAAACCCTTCTTACCGGTTCTTCTTCTAACACTCAGTCACTTTAATATTTTTTCTATCAACACTCAAAATGATCAACTCTCACCTGGAAGAGTCATACTTTGTCATCATCATGTTAGATATTTGATCTTCACATTTATACTCATGCTTTCCCACCAAAACAAAAATTCAAACTTTACACGCCTAGGGTTTTCTTCACCGACCATGATCCATATCAAATCAAATCAGATCTTATCTCAGGGACTGACAATCTAAAATAAATCAAACATCACCACCATTTCTAATCCATGTAACACATTTTTACTATATTTATCAAACTTGATCATGTTTGTCGGCCTTTTATTTGGCATTCTAGTTGTTTCATTTCAATCTACTCCAAGCTGCAATCCTCTGCAATCGATCCATGATTTTCGTAGTCAATGTTTAATATTGACCTAATCACCAACTACCTCACTGATACACAATTCACCTACCACTGTATATTTTCCACCTGGAATCCACGTGTTATCACTGTCCACATCCAATTTATTTGATTGTGTCGGTTCAAACTCAGTCACTGACCAAACATACTACCGGTATACACTAGTCGGTTAACATTCATATCATGCACTTCTCTATTATGTTAATTAGGTCATGTTAACCCAGACTACTCCTAGTTCTATGTTCATCTCTTCAATCTATATGATTCGATAACCATTCAATTTGTTTTCTTCAGTTCTGTTTGTCTTCCTTTCAATTTGTCTCTTTGCTTTCTTACCAGTTGACATACTTACCGGTTGGCATCAACAATCTCCAACTTGCATACAACAATCTCCAACTTGCATACCATTTGGCATCCCATACCGATGACATGTTATATCGGTTGACATCAATGACAAGACAATGCTAACAATCTCCCACTTTGGCATTGATGTCAACATACATATTATTCACAATATTCACAATCCGGGCTCTTTCACAATATTCACAATCTGGGCTCTTTCTCCACAATCCAGACTCTCAAACACCGGTTTCTTTCTCCCCCTTTGACAATAATGACAAAGGGCTCATGCATGAATTTCTGGTAGATCAAACCACTTTACCCTTTCTCTTGGTACACCAATTATGACTTTTGTAGATAGAAAAATTGAATAGACTACTATAAAGATCACAAACAAGGATAGATGATCAAGTTCTCCCCCTATGAAGTTATTCTCCCCATCAAGTTAATTGTGACTTTGGTAGATAAAAAAATTGAATAAACAACTTCCAAAAGTCTCAAACCAGCTGGTACTACCACACAACACCTAATCTCCCCCTATGTCCAACATATGTGTGTAGGGGAAAAAGCGAGACTAGGTTAACATGCCCTAATCCTACCTTTTGACACACATTACGGAATACGAAAGAGCCTAGAGGTATCACACAATTGGCTACTTCTTTTTGTGGAAGAGAGAGCCACGGGCTACCTATCAAGATTTCTATTCCTTTGTTGCAATTGAAAGATAAAATGATGCAAGTTCAATCCCTAACCCCAAAATGCAAGTAGGAACTAATGACAAGATTGCAGAATTGAACTTAAACAATGGAAAGCTGTAAATACAAGGATGAGACAAGAATGCAAATGCATACCCGGAGTTAAAATATGAATGAAAATGTTCGGGACGGGGGCGCGGGCACCACTGTCCTGATTCTGCCCCTGAAACTGCTCCGGAAACTGCTGTTTTTGCACTCTGGAAAAGCTGTCAAAAATGCTGAAAATGCTGTCTGTCAGGAGGACCAGGGTGCCCAGGGACCAGGGTGCCCAGCGCCCCTGTTCTGGCAGGACCAGGGTGCCCCACGCCCCTGTCCTGGTCTTTTGCTCTGAAATTTGGTGTGAAGTTCGGTCTCTGTCTGCTTCTTCCGGATCTATAACTTGCGGCATCGTCTGAATTCCAAAACCTGCACTTATATCTGAAAAGGTGTGGTGGGCGGCATAAAGGGTTTTGCCTTAGTCAAACCCCCACTTCGGTGATTTCCACCTCCACGAATAGCCAAGTTGTATTGTAAAATGTATTGTGTGTGCAGACCTAGTGTGTGTGCAAGGTCCTTAAATGCAAGAAAGCAAACTAGAGCAACCTAGAAAGTAAACCCTAATTGCTTGTAAATGATAATGTAAATGCTCTAAACCAAGATGCAAAGTGATCTAAAGCATGAATAAAGGATATATTGAAGCTTATGCAAAGACATGAAAACAACATGAAATCATACCCAACCCTCAAGGGAGGAGTACAAGCCAATCTTCAATCGGTAATCTCCTATTGTTCTTCAATGTCTCCCAAGCCCCAAATGAATGAAATTGATGAATGCTTGATGGATGGATGTTGAATTTTATTTAAGTCTTCAAAGATCTGCTCTTTCGCTGCATAGAAGGTCCTCGAAAGCCAAAATTCTGATCCTTTCAAATGAAGAAAGGGAGCTCTTATATATGAAACCCTAGGTCTTAATTTCGACTTTTGGCCGACCTAGAGATTGAATATCCCGCCAATTTCTTGGGGTTAAGCTTTATTTTATGATTGGATCGTGCTCCTAAAATTTTGGGAAAAATGTCCAGGACCATGTGCACTCCGGGCGCCATGGTCCTCTCCGGGCGCCATGGTCCTGACAACTTTTCACCAAATTTTCAGGGTCGTCGGATATGATGATTTTAGAGAGAATCCCGAAGTTACAGGTGATTTCAAGATGTTTTGACCCTTGAAATCAAGCCCCCAAGTTCAAAATAGGACCTAATTAGGGTTTTTGATTAAATGATGTATTGGAAGAATAAAGTGAAAAGGGGCACACTTTAATGAAAGGGCCCAACTTTATGATATAGGAGATGATAAAATAGGACCTTAGACCTAATTAATTTGATTAATTAAGTGCTAAAGGGGAAATGCAATGCAAAATGCAAAATGCGCCAAGGTGGGTGCTAAACTAGGTGTGAAATTGTACCACCCTAGCAAGTGCATACAATTTACGATGCTACATTTAGCCCCCACTTTAGCGGTCATATGAACACTATGTGCATATGCAAGCTAAAGTACATAAAAGTAAACATTATTTGAAAAAGGATATATCCATAAGTCTGTCGAAGGAAGCCCCCAGCGGTATCTGCAGTACATAGTTAGGAACCGCACCCTACAAAACCACACGTTAGATCACAAAATCACCTAATGCTTACTAAGGAAGGTGATGAAAATTCGATTGTAGCTATATGCCCCCCCTATTTCGGCTTGCTAATTTTAGTGAGTTGAAACAGGGTATCATGTTTACCACTTCGAATTGTTAAAGAATATTGATGACAAATGCTCACAAGAAGATTTGATATGAGATCAAAAACTAATGGAGAATCATTTGGTAAGAAAGAGGACTAAATCTCAATTCCAACACAACAAAGAGTGTGAGGATTTGAGAGTTCTCTAACACAAGATGAAGGATGTAAATGGAAACAAAATGCAAAGAGAAGAAAAGAAAGGAAAAAAGCATGAATACACACATTGGTGATCCATGAGAAGAATAGTGAGAGAGAAAACATGGACTTCTCACCCCTAGATCTTGTCTAGGTGATCCATGGGAAAAGGACATGGAAAACTAGCCCCTAGAGTCTGTCTAGGTGATCCATGTAAGGGAGGAGAGTGAGAAAGTCTAGCCTTATACCGCTAGTTCCACTCAACCTCGTGCATGTGTGTGTAAGGGAGGTTAGAAGCACCTCATAGGAGTCTATGCCCAAGTATGCTACAACCTGTATATGTATAGTAAAAAAATGTGACATCTCACTCTAAGAGTCTGTGCTCTAGTTCCGAGAATGACCCATTGCTCAAAAAGTGTAATGTTTATGTCATAAGAAAATTAGAACAAGGATACCTACCTTCATCACAAAAGAAGATACCCCAAAAATGCAACAATGTCATAGATCCAAGCAAGAGAGTTTTGCACTCTTTAAGCAAGGATAAGATAGTTGAGAAGGGATATCCTGTAGTATGTGTAAAGGAGATCCTTAGAGGAGAAGAGATCTTTGTACAAAAGACACCTATCCCTGAGAGAAATTGTCTTAGACAAATATAACATCTTCTAGAATAAGACAAAGAAGAGAATAAGAATGCAATACTTCCTTCTTTTGCGAGGTGAAAGTGATTCTTAATGAAGGATGACGCTCCTTTTAACCCAATTGGGAGAGTGAATTCATTATGGATGTATTTTACCAAGTGCAAAAGAGGTTGTAGTCAAGGACTTACACCTCTTGTAAGAGAGAATCCTTGAACAAACAACAACAAATGCGTACAAGGCATAACATCAAGTAATAAAGTCCACACCATCCACAAAATAGGAAAAAGTGGATCCTTAGATAAAAATAAGGAAAGATCATTGCCTCCCAAGGATAAGGATAATGAGAAGGACTTACACAATCTTCTAGGGAGAGATTTGGACATAAGCAAAAGAAGAGATGTATGAAATCACTCTTGTCCCCATAGGAACAAGAAAATTAGGCTATTATGTTGCTTCAAAAAATATGATTGCACTTGAAATTGTACCTGTTAAGGCACAAATTTGCACCCTACTAAACTATAAGTTTAGCAATCTGGCCTAACATGGGATTCACTTCTGCATGTGGGCAATGCGCAACTTGAAATGAAACCTCCGGTTCCTAGGCCGGTTCCTATTGGATAATCACCTGATACTCTCTAATATTGGACTAACTTTGCAGGGTAAAGGATAAGAAATTATAGAAAAGGTACTTAAAACTGAACTAAAATTAACTAGAACCTGGTGATACACCAAAATGTGAGAGATAAATAATAAAAAACTGATCTCAGTCTGCAATATTCTACTTTAATTGATAAACACTTCTTTCCTGTTATACGTTTGCATAAGTATTTCATAATAAGGTCTTGAGACGAACCAATGAGGAAATAATAATGTTTCACTCAAAAATTTTGAACTTTAAAACACATACTATGACCTGCAAACATACATACGTTCCTATATTAAGGTACTGACTGAGACAAGTAAACAAGGAGTAATATAACTCACAAATTTAGCTTCATCAATCATGCTTGTACACAAAAAATTGGAAGGATAACAAGGTTTGATTCCATAGAAAATCGCTCCAAAAGATGCTGTTTCATATATCATATCTCCAAATCTGAGTTACAGAATCTGTGCAAAAGAAAATGCTAAGGACAAGAAAAAAAGTCTCTCAAAACACTATTCTTGCATAAATCTGAACTAACCTCAAATGAAGTGTCTTCAAGCATTAAGTACAAAAAACCCTAACTGATTGGGTCGGATGCAAGAAAAGTGCCTCAAAAAGAGGAGTCTAGAAGACACCAAAGAGGGCTACAAACAAGGAAAAGTCTTCTTTAATGAATAACCAACCCAAAAGACGACTAGAAATAGCCTCAAAAAGCTTAACCAAGTAATAAAAGCTCCCCAAATTGGTGAAAAAGTCCAACTTCGACCCTTTACCTAAAAGTGCTCCAACCTCCCTAGATTCACTCCATTTGGTTTCAAACAACCTCATGTTCCTATAAAAACGTTCTTGTCTCCAAAATTATCTCAACTCCTTTTGAATGTTTCCCAAGTGGTTATGCATGATCCTATATGCTCTCCTTATGTCTCCAAACTGAAAAGACTTCTTCAATGAGAGCCTTATCTCTCCTGAATTAACTCCTCCTTCAAAACTAAGTCAAAAGACTTAGTCTTCTTCTTGCATATGGATACACCTTTTACATTTCGAATAATAATATTCAATTACAATTTATAATTGCATTGTAATTAAATACCTTTTACAAAGAAATACCAGCTTTTAACCAAGAAGGAAAACAAAAATATAATAGAAATAAAACATATTTGATATATTGATAAACATTTATTTTATCGAATATGTTTGATTTTTATTATATTGCATATTTCATAAGCCCAGCGGACTTGAGGGAGAATATAAAAAATGACAAAGGGTTTTTTGCTACCCTAAAAGTTTTGCACTCCATCGTATTTCTCATTTTGCAAAATGCGAATAACAAAGAAGGTTCTCGAGGGTTTGGTGCCGCCATTGACATTCTGATTTTTTCATGAGGGTTTTGTGCCGCCATTGACGAAGGGTGCTGGGCTTTCTGAGTCTTCTCTTTAAATGCAAATTGTGTTTTCCACAGGTATGAAAATGACTCCATCGTATATTTCTCTGAGATTAATTATGCCGTTGTTGGAATTTTGAAGAGGGCTTTTTCTTTTTACACAGTGTCTTTTTTTTTTTTTTCACATTTTGCATACAAATTTGCCAGGAAACTTGCTGTGTCTGGTTTTTACATTTTGCATACACTACATTTTGCATACATATTCACCAGGAAAATAACGCGCTGTGTTTGTTTTTTACATTTTTAACATCTTGCACGCACCATATTTTGCCAGGAAATTTGTTACTATCATCCCATTGTAATGCAAATTTTGGGTGAACTATGATTATGCACAACTAGACCAACTTCATGCAGTTCCCCTTCTCTCCAGCAGATTGCAACATTTGATTGAGTTACTAATGTCATGAAATAAGTTTTGTTCAAAGCAGTAATAGATCCTCCTATTGTTTATGATGAGTCAAAACCAGTCCACCCATTCTGTACTGTGCTTTGCCTTCCTTTCTGGGTGACCTTGATATCTATTATTCTCAAAATTGGCATAAGCAATTAGTGACTCCAACAAGCTTGCTTCAGTTGACAAATAGGTTCCATTCAAAGCCCTTTGAAGTAATTCATCCAATATAATCCTTTGAGCAGGAGTGACATAGTATATACAATTCCTGGGACATTGCCCCACTGCAAGTTGGACTTGGTAATCGTCACCTTGTCCTTGAGAGATGGCACGTGCACATCCTGTCTCAGGAGCATATGAAAAGGCTTGAGGTGCTCGTTTCACACATGAATATAGGCATCCTTTGCCTTTACAAAGCAATTTGTTTACAAAAATATCCAATGCCTCACATTCTGGTTCCTCAAATGGATCCGAATTTTTCCTCCGAATATACTCTCCTTTAGAAACACGCATCATGAGAACCTGAGACAGCCTTCCTTGACATTCTCCTTTTCTTCAGAGTTATTGCCATTGTCATCATCATTGTCAGAATGCAAAAATTCTTTCTTGTGCTTTTTTAAGAACTTGACAAATTTGGGATCCTTCGTGTTCACTGTCAGAGCATGCTGCAAAACTATCCCCAACCGTTCAATGAAGACAAATGCTTGCTTGTAACCATTTGCCAAGTCGAATCCATAGAGTTCAACAACACAATTCTTTAGAAAGTGAATTTGTTGAAGGTTGGCCGCACTAACAATCTTGCAGTTTGAAGCAAAAACTTTGTAGATTCTTTTCAAGCACAAATCAAGACAATCTGAGCCCAACAAGATAGCAGCATCTCTGATAAACAAGAAAGACACAGCAGAAAGGGATTCTCCTCCAGTACCCCACAACTGAAGTGCAACCTTCAAGATCTTTTGTAAATAACTTGGAAAGGCTGCCAAAAAAAATAATTGATTGTCTTAGGCATTGAAGTGTGAATGAAATAATTTGATTGTCAGCCATCTGATTCAATAAGTAAAGAGTGCTGACAAAATATGATTTTATGAGACGCCCAAGCTTCGTCCACCGGGCAGTGTCTTGCATTTCAAGTATTGTTTCCCTCTTTCCACCCACATTAGGAAGTCCCAGAAATTTTCTGAATATACCATCCATCTCACGAAGAACAAATATCACAATCTTGTTGAAAACTTTGCTGTTTGTGATGATGATGTTTGATGAAAAATCATATTCTTCCCCATCACCATAATGACATGCAGTTTGGAAAGCTCGAAGAAGGCAGTGCAAAGCTCCCATGTTTTTCTTTTCTTTTATTTCTTCACACCAAGCATCAATTTGAGCGGTTGCCACAAGTTTCTTTGATGAAGGCCTCGGGATTTTTTGGTTGCTCTCTTCTTGTTTCCTGGTTTTGACACCCATATTGAAAATACAACCATTGATGGAACATCTTCCAGTGTATCAAACACTTGGTTTGGACCAGGTTGCCATGAACTTTCTCCAAGTTTACCTTTTAAAAATGAACTTGTACTCAATCTGTTTACCCATAGGAACACCCTGTAGGAACAATTCACTTCTATTGTCCATACATCTCCCTCTGACCACTCAAGAGGAAGAGCTTCTTTTGGATTCCATGTTCCAAACTGTGGGTCATCGCCAACTACAGCAAACTGTTGGCCAAATTTGTATTTCTTTTGTAAGACAAACTTCACTTTAACCAGAGGTTGACCGCCTGCTATCATTCACAGCCACACCGCGTGAAAGAGACACGACAGGCAGCGAGAGACTGCATTTTCCTTGGCGAAATTCAACTACACAGATTTGAGCAAATTTCGAGCCCATGGTGCAAACCGCAACTGTAGAAAGCCCTTTTGATGAGATTGTGTTTTATCCTTGTTAAATTTCTGACTTTGGCACATGCTGGGATTGATCTTATGTAGAAATGAAGTTCGAGCACGGGCTCGTGACACTCATTTCATTACCAGTTGATTCTGATTTCATTGAAGTTCATTGTTTGAACATGCATTAAAAAGAAAACTCAGATACTCTGTTTCTATACCAACCTGTTGCATTGAATTGTTTATCTTCATGATGTAGTATTGACCCTTTTTAAATACTGTAAGATTTCACATTGAAATAATATGTCCCTTAAAACAGTTTATGCATTAATATTTTCTTTTTATGCATATCATGAATAGTAAAGTAAAAGGTTTCATATTTAAAACAAACATGTCCCTTTGATACTTTAGTTGGTTTCTTCATCATTCCACTTTGATATTCTGAGATTAGTTACTCTAAAAGGTATGTCGGGCTCATACCCGAAGGGAGCCTCGGTCAGGGGCACATGCCAATTAGAGTAACTAATTATCTGCACATGAAACAAACACATTAGCATAAACATTTCTTTATCCTGAAGCAATGATTTGTGTCTTTATCTTTCCCGCCCTTTCAAGACAGAAATAAGATAGGATATGATAAATGATACGTTGTAGGATAATCTTTCATTGCTTAGATCTGTTGGATCTAACACCTCTTCTCTTTTGTGCAGGAAAGTAGGGGTTTTTCAGAGTCTGAAGATCGAGAAAACATTCATAAGGGCAACGGGGCAGCCAATAACCAGTCAAAGCAACCCAAGGCAATGACTGGTTATCCTCACACTCACTATTTGATTCTATCCTTTTCTGTTTTGGATATGTAGGAAAGATAGAAATGCTAAGCTCACGGCTTGTGTGAGGTTTTAAGAAAATCAGTGTATATAAATATGCTTCAGATGCATGAACTCAATTTGTAATCTATCATTGTTCAATACAAATGAAAAATACGCCTTTTTTTCTTTTTAAACACTGCAATGTACCTTTTGTAAATGTAATCATTTGATAAATATGCATCCTTTGGCTAAAATTACATGGGTAATGAAATTTTAGATAACAGTACCATCATGAATGACAATGAGCCCCCAGTAAATGAGCTACCAATGTCACATAATGATGAGCAACATAATAGCCATTAATGTTATTTAAAGACATGATAGACTGAATGAGGTATTTGAATGTGACATGTTAAATGCTCAACTATAAGTGAGATCAAAAACATGTATAAAATGATAAAAATTGAAGAAGAAAAGTCACATGAAATCTTAGAAGAGGGATGAGTGTAATTTATTAGAGCCTGATCCCTAGAGGAAAGGACTTTATGATGAATAGGAGATAAAGATTCATAAGTGGATTTAGAAATTTGAGGGGATTCATAAAGAGATTTGTTCATTGCCAAGATTTCCTTATGAGGGGAATGAGAGTTGATAGAAGTAGAAGATGATTTAGTTGAAGTGAGATCATCATCACTACTAAATATAGCATTCACATTGAGAGATGGTCTTTTAGATGCTTTGGTACGTTTGCAGGATTATAGCTGAGTCCAAAGGCATAATTGTGAAAATTAATCTCTAGAGGAACTTTTATCCCTTGTTCATAAGCGCCACAACCATTTCCATGATACCCATGCTTAGCAAAAATGCGAAAACCACGACCATAACGATCAGCCATTTCAGGAAGAGAAGGTGGTTTTTCATAAGACAAAGAATCAAACTCTTCATAATTAGAGGTGTGAGGAGAAGAAGTTTGAGAAGCGGCCACAAAATTATTGCTCATAGGTTCAAGTAAGACTAATTGATTTTTAGTTTCTTCCTTCTTTTTAAGTTTAAGCTCTCTAGGAGGAACCCTATACTCACCTACAAAGGTGGGATTAAAATCAAGAGATCCCCAATCGTCTTCTGCGAGAACCTTCTCAGGATCAAAAGCCTTTTTATGCGTATATTCAAGTTGAGAAGAATTTTCTTCAGGAACTTCAGACTTATCCAAAGAATTCTGACTATCAGAGGATGATAATTCATCCATAGGTATCTTGTTTAAAGAGTCATCATTAGAAGAGGAAGATTTAGAAAAACTCCCTTTGGAAGTAGATGTTTGCAAACAAGCCTGAAGATTAGTATCACCTATCAAGGTATATGTCTTATTGTTATAAATAAATTTAACTTGTCTATGCAATGTAGAGGGGACAGCTTGCATACTTGGATAGGAGTAGGCAAAGTAACAGGTCCCACTGTGATGGGTAAGGTGATAATACCTAATGAAGACCTAGCCACATTATCAAAGCCTCGAATGGGACGAGAGTCAGGCTCAATAAGGGATGTATCCACATTCATCTTATGCAATAGATTAATGCTACACACATTAAGGCCAGAGCCATTATCTACCATTGTTCGTCTTATAGCAGTGTCATTTATGATAACCACAATCATCAAGGGATCATATTGATGTTGAATTTCACTAGTAGGCAACTCATCTTGGGTAAACACAATTTGAGCTTTAGGATTCATCACAGAGTTAACCAAAGACACTATATTACTAGATGTATTAGGTGGAGGAACATTCAAATCTTTCAAGGCATCTTGTAATATTCCATGATGAGCAGAAGAAGTTTGGATCAAATCCCAAAGGGATATCTTAGCAGGGGTAGTTTTAAGTTGTTCTATGAGATCATAGTCCTTACTAAGCATTTGTGAAATACGAGGAGCTTGAGGAAGAATAGGTTGGGAAGGAGGAAGCGAAGTGGGGATAACTGGAGGAGGATTAGGTTGCATATTGTTTCTTGTGTTATAGGTATGGGCAACCGCATGATAAATCTCTCTAGTCAGTTGTTTAGCATACTCATAAGGGCTCTTAGTAGAATAACCTCCTTGCACAGTAATAATAGGTTTCTTAGGAGTGCAAAAAGAATCATTAGCATAACTACCTTGAACCACTAAGATAGGCTTATTTAAAGGTTGAGAATTTTGAGAAGGACAAGCACCTTGGACAGTGAAGAGAGGTTTGTTAGGTGTTTTATTCACATGTATCAAATTGATTGAGGATGGTTTAGAGGAATGAACAAAAGTGTTGGAAGAATTATTGATAGTCTTCTCTTGCACTAAAATCTTATCACGGATCAAATCAATTTTAGGAGAGAGACAAGGGATA
This sequence comes from Cryptomeria japonica, assembly GCF_030272615.1. NCBI lineage: Eukaryota > Viridiplantae > Streptophyta > Pinopsida > Cupressales > Cupressaceae > Cryptomeria > Cryptomeria japonica. The sequence goes on along the minus strand of NC_081406.1, from coordinate 282,975,814 downwards.
GGCATTGATGTTCTAGTAAGAAGAGTAATACTAGGAAAGGTCATATCATCCTTTATCATCACAGGATCTACATGGGGAATAAACTCTCTAGGAGAAGGATCAACACTACTCTCTAAAGTCTCACTTTTGAGAGGGCGATCTTTGAAAGAAATGTTAACCATCTTGCTTTGAACTAGGGTTTCCTTATGAGTAGAACCAAGTTGAGGAGAGGGAGATGCTTTATTTTTAGAGGGAGAATAATTAAGATTCAAGGAAGGGGAGAAACTATCAAGGGAGTTTCCAATCTTTATTTCATCCCCTTTGGCTAGGGGTAGAGAATAATCTATACCTTCTTCTAATGGTTCATCCCAAATAGTGAGGTTGTCGAAAGGAATGTTTGAAGTATTGTCAATTTCAGGAGAGGAGATAACATTGTTTATTAATTCCTCATCCTTAGGAGGGAGAGCATCAATAGATGTGTTAAACTCATCCTCTTTCCTCAAAATATGTTCAATATGATCTTTAGGGGAGAGAGAATTAAGGAAATTGCTTATTATTTCATCTTCTTTCTCTAAGGGATGCTTATGGGTAAGACCAACTTTAGGAGAAGGGTAAGCATTTATCATTAATTCATCATCTCTAGTGGGAATTTTGTTGGAAAAGGAAAGGCCATCACTAGGAAATGTAGGGATAATGTCATCTTCTTGCACAAAAGGATCCTCATGAAGGGAGTGTTTTTTAGGAGACACAAAGGCATCAAGGGCATCATTCAACAAAGCATGATCATATCTATTAAAAGGTTTATCTTTTGATTCAAAAGGAAATATCTCTTCATAGAGGGGATCATTGAAAACAACCATGTTACTAGATTTAGTGGAAGAGCTGATAGGAATGTACCCTTGAGAGGAATCATTCGACTTATCTTTCATATCACAATGAAATGGCATAGTAACAATGTTTATGAGTTTTTGGTAAAATGAAGGTTTGGTATATTTAGGTTTCAAAAATTCATCTAAAGCTTCATCTAACTCATAATCATCACAAATATGAACATCTTGCAAATAAAAATCTGACATTTTGAAATTGCATAAAATTTAAACACACAATGAAAAGAAACACACTTTTTTTTTTTCTTTTTAATGAGAATGAAATGAAAACACACTAAATCTAGATCTAGATCTAACAAATGCAATGCAAGAGGAAGCAATGATAGATTCACGTCGGGTTCACCAAAAATGTGTAGGGGAAAAAGCGAGACTAGGTTAACATGCCCTAATCCTACCTTTTGACACACATTACAGAATACGAAAGAGCCTAGAGGTATCACACAATTGGCTACTTCTTTTTGTGGAAGAGAGAGCCACGGGCTACCTATTAGGATTTCTATTCCTTTGTTGCAATTGAAAGATAAAATGATGCAAGTTCAATCCCTAACCCCAAAATGCAAGTAGGAACTAATGACAAGATTGCAGAATTGAACTTAAACAATGGAAAGCTGTAAATACAAGGATGAGACAAGAATGCAAATGCATACCCAGAGTTAAAATATGAATGAAAATGTTCGGGACGAGGGCGTGGGCGCCACTGTCCTGATTCTGCCCCTGAAACTGCTCTGGAAACTGCTATTTTTGCACTCTGGAAAAGCTGTCAAAAATGCTGAAAATGCTGTCTGTCAGGAGGACCAGGGTGCCCAGCGCCCCTGTCCCAGGGACCAGGGTGCCCAGCGCCCCTGTCCCAGGGACCAGGGTGCCCAGCGCCCCTGTCCTGGCAGGACCAGGGCGCCCCACGCCCCTGTCCTGGTCTTTTGCTCTGAAATTTGGTGTGAAGTTCGGTCTCTGTCTGCTTCTTCCAGATCTGTAACTTGCGGCATCGTCCGAATTGTGAAACCTGCACTTATATCTGAAAAGGTGTGGTGGGCAGCTATATAGGGTTTTGCCTTAGTCAAACCCCCACTTCGGTGATTTCCACCTCCACGAATAGCCAAGTTGTATTGTAAAATGTATTGTGTGTGCAGACCTAGTGTGTGTGCAAGGTCCTTAAATGCAAGAAAGCAAACTAGAGCAACCTAGAAAGTAAACCCTAATTGCTTGTAAATGATAGTGTAAATGCTCTAAACCAAGATGCAAAGTGATCTAAAGCATGAATAAAGGATATATTGAAGCTTATGCAAAGACATGAAAACAACATGAAATCATACCCAACCCTCAAGGGAGGAGTACAAGCCAATCTTCAGTCGGTAATCTCCTATTGTTCTTCAATGTCTCCCAAGCCCTAAATGAATGAAATTGATGAATTCTTGATGGATGGATGTTGAATGTTATTGAAGTCTTCAAAGATCTGCTCTTTCACTGCATAGAAGGTCCTCGAAAGCCAAAATTCCGATCCTTTCAAATGAAGAAAGAGAGCTCTTATATATGAAACCCTAGGTCTTAATTTTGACTTTTGGCCGACCTAGAGATTGAATATCCCGCCAATTTCTTGGGTTTAAGCTTTATTTTATGATTGGATCGTGCTCCTAAAATTTTGGGAAAAATGTCCGGGACCATGTGCACTCCGGGCGCCATGGTCCTCTCCAGGCGCCATGGTCCCGACAACTTTTCACCAAATCTTCAGGGCCATCGGATATGATGATTTTAGAGAGAATCTCGAAGTTATAGGTGATTTCGAGATGTTTTGACCCCCGAAATCAAGCCCCCAAGTTCAAAATAGGACCTAATTAGGGTTTTTGATTAAATGATGTATTGGAAGAATAAAGTGAAAAGGGGCACACTTTAATGAAAGGGCCCAACTTTATGATATAGGAGATGATAAAATAGGATCTTAGACCTAATTAATTTGATTAATTAAGTACTAAAGGGGAAATGCAATGCAAAATGCAAAATGCGCCAAGGCAGGTGCTAAACTAGGTGTGAAATTGTACCACCCTAGCAAGTGCGTACAATTTACGACGCTACAATATGGTCCAAGAGTCAAAAAGTATGCCTGTGAACTCCCCCTAAACCACAGATCTCCATACACATTTAAGTGCATAAAGCTGGTGAGAAAACTCCTTACTTTTTTCTTAGATATTCAAATGTGTTTATCGGTAGAGGTTTTGTGAAGATATCAACAACTTGTTCACTTGTAGGAACATATTCTACCTTTACTTCTTGCTCTGCAACCGTCTCCCTAAGAAAATGGTATTTGACGACAATGTGATTTGTCCTTGAGTGCATAACCGGATTCTTTGAAATGTTGATTGCACTAGAGTTATCACACCAAATAGAAATAGGGTTAGATATTTCTATCTAAATGTCCTTGAGGATCTGCTTCATCCATAACACCTGAGAACAACATGTAGTAGCAACAATAAATTGTGTCTTGACAATAGGTAAGGAGACTGAATCCTTCTTCTTGTCATGCCATGAAACTTACCGGTTACCTAAAAAGAATGCTCCACCACTTGTGCTTTTCTGGTCATCAATGCAACCTGCCCAATTAGTATCAATGTAGGCCCATAGAGTGAAGTCTCCTTACTTTGGAAACCACAAGCCATGATTAAGTGTTCTTTGTAGGTACCTATAAATTCTTCTGACTACATTCACATGTGACTGTTTGGGTGCACCTTGAAATCTTGCCACCATACATACTGCCTGCACTATATCTAATCTTGAAGCAGTAAGTTATAATAGACTACCAATCATGGATCTGTACAAGGTTTGATCCACTTCTGGTGACTCATCAACCTTGCTCAACTTACATCCGGTCACCATGGGGTACTTACCAGTTTGTTGTCTTCCATCTGAAGCTTCTTCAACATATCTCTAGCATACTTGGTTTGGGAGATAAATATACCTTTATTTTTCTATGAAATCTGCAAACTAATAAAGTATGACAACTCTCCAAGAATTGACATCTCAAACTCTAACTTCATCTGATAAACAAACTCTTTACACAAGGTTTCCTTGTTGCCTCCAAATAATATATCATCCACATACACAACAACAATAATCATGTGATATCCATCTGCTTTGTTGTACAAAGTACTATATGTACTTCCCTTTCTAAAACCTTGCTCCTTAAGATACTTATCTAACCTTGAATACCATGCTCTTGGAGCCTGCTTTAAACCATACAATTCTTTCTTCAATCGACACACAAAAGTTTCATCATCATGCAGTAGAAAACCTTCTGGTTGTTCTATGTAGACTTCTTCTTCCAAATTACCATTCAAGAAGGCAGATTTAATGTCCATCTGATATACCATGTATCCTTTGTAGGCAAAGAATGCTAAGAACATTCTAATAGCCTCAAGTATTACAACCGGTGCAAATGTTTCTTCAAAATCAATTCCTTCTACTTGAGAATGTCCTTTGGACACTAATCTTGCTTTATGCCTGACAATATTACCATCTTCATTCCTCTTGTTTCGGTAAACCCATTTAGTACCAATGATATTTTTATCTGTTGGTCTAGGAACTAACTCCCAAGTCTTGTTCTTTTCAGTTTGCTATAGTTCTTCTTCCATAGCATCCATCCATTTCTCACTTTTACTAGCCTCATTAAATGTCTTGGGTTCCATTTCAGTCATGAGGCAGAAATTCACTTGTTCATTGTTTCGGGCAAGTCTTCTTCTTGTCTGCACACTATCATTTTTATTACCTATAATCTTCTCTTCTGGGTGATTTTTTTGCACATATCTATTAGGGGTCTTGTTGGGTGCTTCTTCTGGTTCACTTCCTGACTGCACTTCATCTTCATCACAAGAATCATCATATCGGTAACCTTGTGTTTGTCTTCCTTTATGTAGATCTTCATCAACTCTTACATGCACACTCTCAATGACTCTTCTCACTCTTTTATTGTAGCATTTGTAAGCCTTGATGTGAGTAGAGTAACCCAATAAAATACCTTCATCACTCCTAGAATCAAAACCACATAAACTATCTTCATCTCTCTTGATGAAGCATTTACTTCCAAAAAATTTGAAATATTTAATTGATGGTTTTCAGTCATACCATAATTCATAAGGTGTCATTCTGCTATTTGCTCTCAGCTGAACCCGGTTCAAAGTATATACATCTGTATGAACTGATTCCTTCTAGTTCATATCTGGTATGTTTTCATCATTCAATATAGTTCTTTCCATCTCCTTGACAGTCGGGTTTTTCCTTTCTACAACACCATTTTGTTGTGGTGTTCTTGGGGCTAAATATTGTCTCATGATTCCATGTCTCCCACAATAGTCTACAAATTCATTTGATGTGAACTCACCACCCCGATCAAATCTCAGACACTTTATCTTGCATCCACTTTCCCTCTCAACTATCTTTCAAAATATTTTGAACCTCTCATATGCTTGTGATTATCATGCAGGAAAGTGACCCATGCCATTCTTTAAAAATCATCAATGAAGAGCATGAAGTATCTTTCTCCAGCTAAAGCTCTTATTCTGGTTAGACCACACAGATCCATATGCACAAGTTCTAAGGGCCTTGAGGTATTATGTTCTTTGGTCTTGAAGGTTACCTTAGTCTACTTACCTCTTAGACATTCATCACAAAAGGTGCTTTTCGGTTTGATGATCAGTGGTATATGTCTCACATATCCTTTCTTGCTCACCTTAACCAGATTATCAAAGTTTATATGGCCTAACCTTTTGTTCTACAACTAGCTCTCATCTACTTGTCCCATCATGCATTTGGATTCAAGGCATTCCTTTAGATTGTACACATTTCCATCTATTGTTTTACCTTCTGCAACAATCTGTGTGGTACTTTCCTTCTTTATTTGACAACTGGTAGAGTCAAATGTGAATTTGTAACCTTTATCACACATTTGACTCACACTTAGCAAATTATGCTTTAGACCTTCCACATAGTATACATCACGAGATGTTTAGAGTACCTTTGCCTTTTATCTTGATAGATGAGTTGTCTCCAAACCTCAATGAGTTAGTTCTCTTGGGAAAAAGCTAGGATACAATCTAGAAGAACAAAAGCCCTCGCAAATAGTAGGGGCCATAGAACTTTGCTAAAAAAAGCTAATTATGTGTAGTATAAGTACTAGCTCTTAAGCTATAGCTCTTCTTGGAAACAAGCATGATGGCTCATGCAGGGTGGGTTCCACCATCACCAACCATCTCATCCATCCCCCATCTACTCTGCTCACTCCTGACATCAACTAGGACTGGATATAGATCTGCTCCACTCTTGGCCTTGGATCTCCAATGAATGGAATCAGATAATCTGCTACATGGTGAACTCAATCTGCATCTATATATGATATGATGTTGAACGGTGGGAACCTCTATTCCAATCTTCAAACTTGATGAACTTCTTTTTGTCTTTGGTCATGTGATTGGAACATCCACTGTCTACAACCCATAGATTTCTTCTTTCTGCATGCAGGGCAGTCTGCACAATCAGACTTGATTATCCTTTATTCTTATTATTCTCAACCCAAACCAGGGTGGCTTCCTTCTTCTGGTTTGCTACAATTTTCTTCTCCAGTTTTGGTACCGGTCTCTGATCTGGTACCAACTTCTTTTTCTTAGTAGTCCTAAGTTTGCAATGCTTTGCAATATGGCCAAACTTTTGACAATGATAGCATTTTACATCGACATTGAAAGATGAATTTGATAATTTATTGTAGGACATAGACAAACTTCTCCTACAATCACAACTCCTATGACCAAGACCATTACATTGATAACAAGTAACATTCATCTCCCAGAGTGCAACAAATGAATTTCTACTTTCAAAATGAGTAGCGGGCTTACACATCAAACTGCAATCAGCAATTCTATGACCAAACTTATTACACTAGTAATAGTAACCATGGAATTTGGGTACATACCAATCTTGTCTCTTTGGACCGATAAAATTTTGTCTCACTGGGTGTCTTCTACTCACGTTGTCGACTTTAGTGAACCCTTCATTATCAACCTTGGGCTTGCCTTTATGATAAGCATTCTAGTACAATGAATGAGCCTTCCAATTTAAGGTTTGAGCATTCTGGTTCACAAGATGATTCCTTGTGGCTTCAGCATAGGTCTTCTTCTCGGTAGCTTTGTTGGCTATAAAATTTTGTTTTCTTTACTTTCACTTAAAGAAGTAAACTGTATCTCCTTGTTGGATATGTTTTTATTGTTGGAACTCTGTCCTTCTTCAAAACCTATACCTCTGGTATCTTTTGAGTGCTTCTGATTACTCAACATCTTGTCCAAGGCTTCAGTGTTTCTCTCATATTTGCTCCTCATCTTTAATTCATTCTTTCTCTTTTCAAGCTCCTTTCTGACCATTACAATCTCTTCTTCTAGATTTATATGCTCCTTCTCCTTCTTTATCAAATTGGAGGATGTAACTTCACATATCCTTTTAGCTTCTTCCAACTGAAGTTTCAGATTTGAAATTGTTTTCTTGGTCTCATCTAGAGATTGCTTCAAACAATTTTCTTCTTCAACAGCAACATACTTAACCTTTTTGAGTTCCCTTCTTGTCTTACTCAACTCCTTAAGAGCACTTATGAGCTCAACTTCCAAATCTACTTTAGCTTCAATTTCTTCATCTTCATTAGCTTCATCAACCAGTTCATCTAATTCCATAAAGAGATTTAATTCTATTTCATCCTCACAACAATCATCTTTTGAGTCACTTTCTTCATCTGTAGCATCATCTTCAAAAGCATATAGGTTGTTCTGCTTCTGGTAGCTTCTTCTTTCTTGTCAGTAGGATTTCTTCTTTTTATCCATGGCCAAAGGTCTACTGCTGCCTTGTTGCTCCTCTCCAACATTCTCACCATAGGGACATTTTGAAGCAAAGTGTCCTATTTTACCACAGTTAAAACATTTGAAAGGTAACTTTCCTTTGTACTTACCAGATCCACTTTTAAGCTTCCTTACAAATTTTGCTACCACAGTATACGAGTTCTCACTAGATTCTCCATGAATAATTTCTTCCTTACCCTTTTTGATGGAGTTGAAAACAACCTCTTTCTTTGAAGTTCCTTCACCAGTTGTTCTCATCTAATAAGCGGTTAGGGACCCAAATAACTCATCCATTGAAAAAAATTTCAGATCCTTGTCTTTTTCTACTATAGAGACCTTTGTATTGTACTTGGATGTGAGAGATCTAAGTACCTTTTTTACAATGACTTCATCAAATATATCCTCTCCAAGTCCTCTAATAGTGTTCACTGTTTCATCCACTCTTTGAAGATAATCAACAATCTTTTCTTCATCTTTCATCTTCAAACCTTCAAGCTGACCTCTTAATGTTGGTAGTTTAACCTCCTTGACCTTGACATCTCCTTCAAACAATCTCTTCAACTTATCCCAATTTTTCTTGGTGGATGAGCAATGCATAACCTTAACAAACTCATTGTTAGACAATCCACTGAGAATAACATGCTTGGCCTTGGCATTATTTTCATACTCCTTCTTAGCATCCAGATCTATAGGAGGAGCATTAGGGACAATATACCTATTCTTCATATACATCCAAACATCAAAACCTAGGGAGGACATATAAGTTTCCATTCTTCTACTCCATAAGGCATAGTTGGTACCATCAAACATGGGAGCTTTAAAGGGGGAGGATTCATTCCTTTCCATTGTGTTCTTAAACCAGAATCTACCCAAGCTAGAAAAATATTTGACCAACAAGGAACCTGGGGCTCTGATACCAATTGTAGAACACAAGATATCACTGAGAGGGGGGTGAATCAGTGATATTAAACAATTTCAAATAGTGTCTGCAATCAGTAATATTATAAAAACACTAAGAAGCAATCATACACAAGAGCACATCACATAACACTGGATATACAAGGAAAACCCAATGTGGAAAAAACCTTGGTGAAAATTTTTGTTGGAGATCTACTACTCCAATCTAGCCTCACAATGAAAATAATAGTTTAAAATGTTTTAGGGCACCAACCCCTAACAATTTATGGGCACCTACCCAAAGGAGTACCAACCTCTATTCTATTCTGAGAACCAACTCAAGGAGCACCAACCCCTACACCAAGAACCCACTCAGTGAAATACAATGATCAACACCTTGTTACAAATGAATTATGTAACAACTACAAACAATTCTTTATGCCGGTTAAACTTTTCTCTGTCACACTACTTCTTTTATCTACCAATTCTCTGTCACTCTATCGGAATCTTTTTCAACTCAGCTTCTACCTTGTTGGATCTCCTCTCACACTCTGGCTTCTCTCCTTCACTCTTTGCTACTGTCTTACTAGTTCAGACATTGCCGATTAGATGAACTATTAAACTCTATAACTCTTTACCGGTTACCTTAAACTTTGCTGGTTATACCCTTCTTACCGGTTCTTCTTCTAACGCTTAGTCACTTCAATATTTTTGCTATCAACACTTAGACTGATCAAATCTCATCTAGTAGAATCACACTTTCTCATCATCATCTTAGATTTTTGATCTTCACATTTATACTTAGGCTTTCCCGCCAAAACAAAAATTCAAACTTTATGTGCCTAAGGTTTTCTTCACTGACCATGATCTGTATCAAATCAAATTAGATCTTATCTTGGGAGATTGACAAGCTGCAACAAATCAAACATCACCACCATTTCTAATCCATCCAACACATGTTTACTATATTGATGCAGGTGCATCCCTGGTTCATGGCAATCTTGCATCAACCAAAAATATTTCTTTTCTGTTTTGCTTTTTGTTTGCAGTTTTGACATTTCTTTCTGTGTGTCTCGGATTTGGCCCACCGGGTCCTATGGAGTTGGATTCTACTTGAAGACCTAATAATATTCCTTATTCCCAAACCACGGAGCATTTGGATCACTTTTCTACAAGTTATCACTATCGGTTTCCATGACAATTTCCCGTTACCGATTGATAGTTTCCTATTACCGGTTGCCTGGACCTATTTGCATTGGTAATCTACCAAATCCCTTCCATAGCTTGCGTAGCCCTAAGAATTGATTCCAATGTTCCTTGACATGTGGCCAACCTTTTACCGTGATCTTCACTTCATCCTTTGGATTTTCCAAAGGAATTTCTTTGGCGGAGACTGACCTTGTTAGTTTTACACATTAGGTCTTGTTCTTCGGGTTTTGATCCCTTTTTGGGCCGACTGGATCCCCTTGGAACATATAAATAATATTAATTAAGTATTATAATTTAATCAAGTAGTTAGACTAAGCATAGAAGATAGATCTTGAGGTTTGAGGTCCCAGTTGTGACCTATTATGTACTTTAAGCATGTTTTAGCAGGTCTATGAGCTAGTTTCTGTAACCCGGTTATTACCGGTTGGTTGTAATCAGTTTTCATATTATAATTCAATATGTTCTGCATTGCCTCCATCATATCTTTGTGTTTCCATTGTGTTTACTCTTGTTGACCGGTCTGGATTGATCTCTTTGAGGTCCCTCCTAACCAGTGACTTCTTCAAGTGGTATCAAAGTGAGCTTCATTCCGGAGATTGTGTGTCCTAAGAATTTTGTTGTAGGGTGGTGGACTATCAATCCAATCTGTAGCTATAGAGGACCGGTGTAAAATATGGCACAAAGAGGAACTAGGAATGGTGGAGCACGTGGGAATGAAGACCCTGTTATGATGGATTTGTTGTGAGGTATAGAAACATAGTTGGAAGTCATGGAGACAACCCAGAGAAGAGGCCAACATATTGAAGATGTAAGTGAAGATGAAGGAGCAGAAGCCCCGACAGAACAAGTAAACCCACTGGCGGTTGATCTGGATGAGGAAAGGTTTTTGAGGGTTTTGAGGAGGGAGAATACTAAACCTCATTTCACCCCACCAGAATATGATGGAAAGGATTCATATGAATTGATTAATTGGATCTCAGACTTGGATTGGATCTCGGAGATGGAAAAGTATTTTGATTTTGAAAACACTGCAAAAGAAAGGAAGGTAAAATATTCCTATACCTGGTTGAAAGGTCATGCATCTCTTTGGTGGGAACATTTGCAAGTTGATAGACAAAGGAGAGGTAAAGAGAAGATCAAGACATGGGAATGAATGGTTGCTAAGTTGAAGTCAAAATTTATGCCAGTTGATTATCAAGTAAATATGTTCCGGAAGTTTTAGAATTTGAGACAAGAGGAATCTAGTGTGAAGGAGTACACCAAAGCATTTTACAAGTTGAATATCAGATCTGGACATGTTGATGATGAAATTGAACAAATTACAAGATATTTGAATGTATTGGGGATGTCTATACAAGATGAACTTAGTTTGATCAAATTACAGAGTGTTGAAGAGGCTTACCAGTATGCCCTGAAGGCTAAAGATAAGTTAAACAAAAGACAGGAGCAGAGGTAGAGAGGCAAAGGTGGAAGGTTTTCCAGAGGAAGATTTCAAGGAGGAAGAGGATATACCAGAGGTAGAGGAACCTGTATAGATCAGAACAAGGACAAAGAAGTGAACAAAGAAGGTAATTCATATCGAAAAGATGATAGAAATTTCTACCGGAGGAGAGAACCGAATGGCTACCAAAATGAGAATTTTGGAAGACAAGACAAGAGAACATTTAGAGGAGCTTTTTATAAGTATGGAGGAGAAGGACATCATTCTTTCGAGTGTAAGAAGACAAAGAATACTGGAAGAGAAATAGTGGTGGAAGAAAACCCCACTGGATCAGATAATAAACTAGAAGATGGAGAACTGTTGATGGTGAGGAGAGCTTTGTATCATACTCAGATAGATGAAGAACCCTTGCAAAGGAAGAATTTATTCAAGACCAGATGTAAGGTATCCGATAAGTGTTGTAAAGTTGTTATTGATAGTGGTAGTTCAAATAATCTTGTTTCAGAAGAGATGGTGAATAAGTTGAATTTGGAAAGATTGAAACACCCTAAGCCTTATCAGATAGCATGGATTCAGGATGAACATAAGTTATTAGTAAGTGAGAAATGTTTGGTGAAATTGAAAATTGGGAATTAACATGATGAAGTCTTGTGTGATATTATGCCCATGGATATTTGTCATCTTTTGTTGGGTAGACCTTGGCAGTTTGATAGACAGGCAATACATGATGGGAGGAAGAATACATACACTATTATGGCCAATGGGATGAAGCAAACCTTGTTTCCCTTGGAGGAACCTTTGAAGAGTGAAGTCTATATGAATGCTAGGATCTGTTTGGTGGACGAAAGGAAATTATTGGATAGATTGAGACATGAGAATGTGTGTTTGCCTTAATTCCTAAGAAGGCTGAGAATCCGGAGCATGAAGAGGAACAACCAGAAGAGATAAAAGATTTGTTGACAGAATATAAAGACGTCATTTCAGATAATGTGCCTGATGGATTTCCACTAGTGAGAAGTATCAATCATTGCATGGACCTGGTTCCAGAGCTAGTTTTCCTAACAAAGTTCCACATCAGATGACACTGGTAGAGAGTGAAGAACTGAAGAGACAAGTGCAAGATCTATTGAAGAAAGGTTTGATCAGAGAAAGTCTGACCCTTGTGTAGTACCAGTAGTATTAGCACCTAAGAAGAATGGAGAATGTGTACTGATTCCAGAGCAATAAACAAGATCATAGTGAAATATCGGTTTCCTTTTCCTAGGATGGATGACATAGTAGACTGTTTGAGTGGAGTAAAATAATTTACAAAGATAGATTTGAAGAGTGGATATCATCAAATTAGGATCAGAGAAGGAGATGAGTGGAAGACAACATTCAAGACAAATGAAGGACTGCATGAATGGTTGGTGATGCCTTTTGGGTTAACTAATGTATCGAGTATTTTCATGAGGTTGATGAATGAGGTATTGAGGAAATTCTTGGATAAGTTTGTTATTGTGTATTTGGATGACATTCTGATTTTCAGTAAGACAAAAGATGAGAATTTGTTGAATTTGAGATAAGTTTTGCAAAGGTTGAGAGAAGAAAAGTTGTTGATAAATATCAAGAAGTGTACTTTCATGAAGGATGAGTTAGTCTATTTGGGATTTGTGATATCTGAAGATGGTTTGGAGATGGACCCCGAGAAAGTGAAAGCAATTGTTGAATGGCCTACACCGAAAAGCATTGGAGGTAAGATTGTTTCATGGCTTGGCTAGTTTTTATCAAAAGTTCATAGGAAATTTCAGTTCAGTTTGTAATCCTATGACTGAGACAATGAGAGTTGAAGCAGAAAGTGACTGAGCAGCCTGTGTTGGCTTTACCGAATTTGAATAAAGTATTTCAAGTGGATTGTGATACAAGTGGAACAACAATAGGAGCAGTCTCGATTCAGGAAGGGAGAGAAGTAGCTTATTTCAGTGAGAAACTAAATGATGCCCGAAGGAGATATTAGGTATATGATCAGGAATTTTATGCCATAGTTCAAGCCTTGAATAAGTGGAGTCATTACTTGTTTCCTAAGGAGTTTGTGTTGTATACAAATCATCAAGCCTTGCAGTATTTGAACAATCAGAATAAGTTGAATCAAAGACATATGAGATGGGTGGAATTTTGCAGAGTTATATCTTTGTGTTGAAGCATAAAAGTGGGAAATATAACCAAGTTGTTGATGCATTGAGTAGGAGAAGGAATTTGCTGATAGAACTGAGAGTGACAGTATTAGGGCTTGAGGAATTGAAGACCTTGTATGATGATGACTCAGATTTTGTAGAACCTTGGAGAGCATGTAGAGAACCAATTGTGTTAGATAGAAGCGAGTGGTTGGATTACCTCATTCAGGATAGGATGTTCTTTAGAGGAGTTCAGTTGTGCATACCTAAGAGTTCTATGAGGGAGAATTTGATAAAGGAGAAACATAGTGGAGGATTAGCTCGACATTTTGGTATTGACAAAATAATAGCATTGGTGAGTGAGCATTACTTTTGGCCCCAGATTCATAAGGATGTTAGGAAATATGTGCAAAGTTGTAGAGTTTGTCAAGTTGCAAAGGGTAGTAGTCAGAATGTGGGATTCTATAAACCTTTGACAGTACCGGTAAGACCTTGGGAGGATATAAGCATGGATTTCATACCTGGATTACCTAAAACACTGAGAGGGAATGATTCTATATTTGTTGTAGTGGATAGATTCTCGAAGATGGCTCATTTCATACCTTGTAAGAAAACATCAGATGCATTACATGTAGAAAACCTATTTTTCAAGGAAGTAGTGAGATTGCATGGATTACCTAAGAGCATAGTTTCAGACAGAGACGCTAAGTTTGTTGGCTATTTTTGGAGAACACTTTGGAAGAAGATGAAGATAGATTTGAATTTTAGTTCTACTTTTCACCCATAAACTGATGGGCAAACAAAAGTAGTTAAATGGAGCTCAAGAATTTTGTTGAGATGTTTAGTTGGAGATAGAACCAGAAGCTGGGACTTTATTCTTGTACAAGCAAAGTTTGCCTACAATAATTCAGTAAAAAGGAGTACCGAAAGAACACCTTTTGAGATTGTTACTGGAGTGCATCCTAGAGGTATATCAGAATTAAGAGACATTAGCAATGAAGACCGGAGAAGTTCAGAAGTAGAAGACTTTGTAGATCATATGGCAGCCTTGCATATTCAGGTTAAGAAGCATTTGGAGGGCATGAATATCAGATATAAGGAGAAGGCAGATGAGAAGAGGAGACATAAGGAATTTGAAGTTGGCAATGAAGTGATGGTATATCTAAGAAAAGAAAGATTCTTGATTGGAACTTATAACAAGTTGTAGATGAGAAAGTTTCGACCTTGCAAGATTTTGAGGAAGTTCAGTTCTAGGAATGCATATGAAGTGGAGTTGCCGGAATGTCTGAGTATTTTGCATGTGTTTAACATTGCAGATCTTCATGAGTATCATCAACTAGAATTCAGTGAAGGCAATATTGTATACTTTGAGAAACAATTGCCCCGGAAGGAATCAGGTCAGATTGAAGACATTTTGGATAGTAGGATTGGGCATAGTACCTGGAGCAACCAATATAAGGAGTATCTTGTGAAGTGGAAGGACAAACCAGTTGAAGATTCATCTTGGATTTCTCAAGAAGAGGTAGACTGCCTTGGTTTTCCTTTGACCCCAGCAAAGTGAGAGACTCACTTTTTCAACAACCCCAGATGTCTGATGCAAGAGCATCCCCGGTACATGGCAATCTTGCATCAACCAAAAATATTTCTTTTCTATTTTTCTTTCTGTTTGAAGTTTCAAGATTTCTTTCTGTGTGTCCTGGATTTGGCTCACTAGATCCTATGGAGTTCGATTCTACTTGAAGA
This sequence comes from Cryptomeria japonica, assembly GCF_030272615.1. Classification (NCBI taxonomy): domain Eukaryota; kingdom Viridiplantae; phylum Streptophyta; class Pinopsida; order Cupressales; family Cupressaceae; genus Cryptomeria; species Cryptomeria japonica. Next base: position 282,960,645 of record NC_081406.1, on the reverse strand, counting down.
CTTGATCATCTTCCTTATTCCCAAACTGTAGAGCATTTGGATCATTTTCAACAAGTTATCGCTATCGGTTTTCATGACAGTTTCCTGTTACTGGCTGCCTAGACCTATTTGCATTGGTGATCTACCGAATCTCTTTCATAGCTTGCAGAGCCTTGAGCATTGATTTTGATGTTCCTTGGTGTGTGGCTGACCTTTTCCCATGATCATCACTTCATCCTTTGGATTTTCCAAAGGAATTTCTTTGGTGGAGGCTGACCTTGTTTTTTTTACACATTAGGTCTTGTTCTTCGGATTTTGATCCCTTTTGGGGCTGACCGGAACCCCTTAGATCATATAATCATTGTAATTGAGCATTAGAATGTAATCAAGTAGTTAGACTAAGCGTAAAAGATAGATATTGAGGTTTGAGGTCCTGGTTGGTACCTATTCTGTACTTTGAGCATGTTTTAGCAAGCCTGTGAGCCAATTTCTGTAACTCAGTTGTTACCAGTTGGTTGTAATTAGTTTTCATGTTATAATTCAATTTATTCTACATTGCCGCCATCATATATTTGTATTTCCATTGTGTTTACTCTTTCTGACTAGTCTGGATTGATCTCTTTGAGGTCCCTCCTCGCCAGTGACTGCTTCATATATTTAGAAAACTTGACCCTGTTCATCGGGCTTGAATTTGTCATTCCAACTATTTCCTTTCAATCTGCTTCGAGCCACAATCCTCTGTAATCGATCCGTGATTTTCACAGTTGACGTTTAATATCGACCTAATCGCCAACTACCTCGTCGATACACAATTCACTTACCAGTGCATGTTTGCCACCTAGAATCCATGTGTTCTTTATTGGCAATTGACACTCTATTGGTTAGGTTTCATTATGTTGTCATTGATGGCAACATGATTTTGGGTTCCGACTTTATATGGTGTATCGACAGGCACTTCACAAACTACACCAGCACCAACACTGGCAGGATAGAAGATTTCTTTGGTCACCGGCAATGCAAGCCAACATGATATAGAAAAGGTCATTGGTATTGGAGGCCAACACATCTTGGATCTGGCATCGACAAATTGTTTTAATTCTTATTCATTAATATGGCCGACATGTAATAAGACATTGTAAGCCGACATAAGGCATGTAAATTGTATAAGGTATATATATAGGTCAACTTAATAGATCATTTTGCAGTAGATATGGATATGGTTATGGACATGGAAATGTAATATGATGAGAAATCATTCTGAGAGACTATGTATGTGATGGATTGGTTATTTTGGTACCGAGGTTTAGGGTTTTAACCAAAATAGATAGAGCTTAAACCAGAATTGTATTTTGGCATAGGAGATGCTATATTAAGTAGTTCATACTTCTCTGGATTGTTGTTTGGATTGTTATGTAGTTAGTGAGGCTCCTATTGTGATGAGCAATGTGCTCTAGGCTGTAAGCCTTCCTGCAAGTGTCGGCCCATCATATATTGTAATGTCTCTTCATATGGCTAGGGAATTGATATTGTGGGTCACAAATCCCACCATGGTTTTTCCTCTTTGAGTTTTTCAACGTATAAATCTGTGTGTTATGGTTCTGATTTACGTGTTTGGCTTATTGGTTGCATTACTTCTTTCAATTATGTTTATATTGGTATACCGGGTGGTGTATGAATGTTTTGTTAAGGCTAAAATCTACTATTCCGGTACAACATTGATTCACACACCCCCCCCCCCCTCTTAGTGTTATTGGTTTCCAACAATTGGTATAAGAGCCTTGTGCCTCAAAGGAAGTTTAACAACTTGAGGAAGATCCTGAAACCAGAATCATTGAATATAGCTTTGGAGAAGCAGCTTGAGATGGCACTAGAAGATTATGATGCTAAAAGATTGAAGAACTTAAAGCTACAAGATGAGTTGAATTCTTCTAAAGAATTTATTCTTGTCCTACAAGAGAGACTATCATTTGTTCAAGCTAGGAGAAAGGAACTTTTGCAAAATCAGGATGATGAAGAGAAAAATGCACTTAAGGAACAATGTTAGAAATTGAGTTAGGAGAACATGGTTATGAAGAATGAAATGCAAGTTATGACTATGAGGATGTCTAAGGAGATTGAGGACAGAAAGAAAAAGGAAGAAAATATTGTTGTATCCTTGAAGAACAAATTTCAAGAATGTGGTAGGTTGACTCATGAAAATAAGATATTGCGGACTAATTTGGTACAATCCCATAACAATAAGAAAGATCTTGAAAGACAAATGTCAATACTAAGAGATGATTTAACTGCTACAAGTGAGTACAGAGAAAAATTCAAGATCATCTCAGCATAGCTTGATGAGTTACTGAAGAGACAGAGGCAAATTGGAGATTCCAGTGGACTTGGATTTGAGTAAGGACAGAGTTCCGGTACTGCTAATGAAGATCAAAACCATAAGGCACTGGTAAGGCAATTCAATGCTTATAAATTCAATGGTAGATGTTTTGTTTGCAATAGATTTGATCACATAGCTAGGCAATGTAGAAACAGAGCAAATTAGAACCCTAATTCTGCTCCCGATAAATGTTCTAAATGCAATAAAATTGGTCATAAGATAGAAGATTGAAGAATGAATGTAAAATGATATGCTTGTGGAAAAATTGGACATATGGCTAATCAGTGCAGGTCAAGAAATTTCACCGGTTTTAGCAAGGCAATTCAAAAGAACAATGTTAAATGTTATGCATGCAATGGAGTTGGACATATTGCTAAGTTCTGTAGAAGAAGAAATCCATTGGTTGGGAATGGAGGATCAACTGATAAAGGAAAAGAGAAGGTTAATGAAATTCAGTATGATCATACTCAAAGATGGGTTAGAAAGACTAAAGAGCAATCATTAGATGGGAATGTCCCGGTTACCTATCCAATAGAAGAGGTTGCTCCTGCATCGACAGTGAGCTCATCCGATAACTAAGTCAGATGCCTTAGGGGTAGGAAAATCTCATGGAAGATGATGCATATGCCCCTGGAGGAGATTCTTGAAGATGTTCCAGATATTGGAGAGGATTATCCGACATTGATATGTTCAGAGTGAGATTTGGTATCTTTCATCGATAGTCATTTATGTCAATAGAAGATTAGGGTTTTCTCAATGGATAAAAGGTCGATTACACTTCATTAGTAATAACCCAACATTCAGAGCAATTTCAGAGTGATTCAAAGCAACTTAGTGCGATCGGAAGCTATTCAGAGGCGATCAGATTTCTTCTTGAGCGATCACACCGGCACCTGGAAGGATTTGTTGGAGGTTTTCACCAGAAGTGCTCTAAAGGTATTTTTCTTGAATCATGGAATCAGAATCATCTTCTGCTCCTATTTTCATTACAAATCAAATTATAGTAGAGGTTAAGGACTGCCCCAGGACAATTTTCAAACGGTATCCACATGTGGCTACCAAAGAAGATTTGGTTGGAGCTTTTTCTCGCATTCCGGAGGGAGTGGTATATGTGGAAGATGTTAGGGCTTATATTCATTGTCATATAGAGGACTTAGGCACTTCGGAGATCAAAGAGATGTATATGAATGAACTCATGGGAGAATCTGGTAAGATCAAACCAACATATCAACACATCAAAGATATAGGGTTCACTGATATTCTGGATATTTCAGAGTTTGAGGATGAGATAGTCAGATATGTACTTAGCAGAGTACATGGGGAATTCATATGGTTGGATAGACCCTACAAAATCACTAAGGAAGCCATCTAGGCAATTACTGGCTTGTCATCGATAGGGCCATATCTGGATAAGAAAGTATCAAATGACTTCATAAGGAAGATCATTGATGCCACATCAGACAAGAGATCGATGAAGGTGAGCACCATCACCGACACCGACATCAAATTTGGAAGCATGGTCATAGGCTACAAGGTAACTCAGTCTAACCAACTGAATTTAGTTTCCAGTTCATGTATTTTGGCCACATATAGGATGATGAGAGAAAATATCAATTTAGATCTTTGTGACTAGATGCTTGAGGAGTTATTGATCAATTTAGAGAAGATTAAAGGTGAGAAGAAGGACACCTTCCAATATTGAAATTTGTTGGTTTGCTTAATGTTATACTTTTTGAATGATACTCCTAGTTCTAGAAGGAAGCAATGGGATTTTGACATCTCGGTAGAAAGATAGCTAAAACAATCAATTGTTGCATTGGGAAGTCTTAGAGATGATAAGGTATGGGGTTACTTCAAAGCTTTTCAGAAATCTATGAGGTCTAGAATAAGAGTACCTAAGCATATAGTAGGTCAAGAAAGATGAGACCCTCATGGAGGCAGTCAAGCCCTGAAAGATTTGGATAGTTGAAATGGGCTATGAGGTGGATGCATTGATTCTTGATGCATATGCGAAAATTATACTTGATGCAGATATAGATGAAGCAAAAAAACCTTGTGGAACAACACAACAAAAGACTCTTGAGGTTGAAACTGAGTTCAATCGAAAGAAGAGGGAAAAATAAGAAGGTAAGGCAAGCAAGTTTGTACATGAAGTTTCTAAGGACATTAAGGCTCTTATTGATGTTTTCCTAGAGAAAGGGAGAAAGAGGAAGGATCTGGTAGTTCACATTGAACCTGTGACTATAGATTCTGAGCCTGAAGATGACACACCATTAGCATTCAAAAGGGTTGTGAGGAAGAAACCGAAAGAACCTAAAGTGGAAGAAAAGAAATAATCAGTTAGGAAGGTTACCATCTATCGGCACATAAGTAGGCACCCAAGGCTACACCATCAGCTGCATCTGGTACTGCCAAAAGGAGGAAGAAGAGTGACATTGATTTGGCACTAGAAACTGGTAATGTAACAATTATTCTGCCTAAGACCTGTGCTGAAATTGTTGATAAAATTACTAAGGATGGGATGCTGAAAAATGTTAAGTCTTATTATGATACATTTGAAGATGATGAACTGAGAGAGGTAGAGGAAGCAATTCTTCTATATTTGGATATCTATAAGAAAACATTAATTGAAATAGAAAATAAAATATTGATAGAGCTATACAACATGTTAGATGCTAGAAGGTTATCTGCAATGCAAAAAGACAAACACATTAAGATGCAAGAACTTTTAGCTATATGTGTTGCTATAACTCCCGATGAGATGGAAAAGACAATTGAGGTTACAGATAGGAAGGTATTCAATAGCAAACATAGAATAACTAGCCTGATGTTAGGAAGGATGAATGAGATAATAAAGGAAACACATAAGGCTTGGATAAATTTTTTAGGAGAGCATAGAGGATTCTTCACTTCACCGGAGACAAAGACTGATACTGTAGACACAACAGTTGAAGGGAAAGGTAAAGGGATTATGGGTACGTGCCCTCAGTTGTGAAGAATACCAAGATAGTGGAAATTGAGCCACCGGTTAACACAAATGTACAAAAAGATATTGTGACACCGGTTAATGCTAAGAACATTATACAAGATACTAACATTGAGGACACTTGTCCTCTGGATACTAATGTATAGCTTGAGGATACTATTCCTAGAGAGAAATCTACAGTTGCACAAACTACACCAAGTGGCGAAGCCACCAGTGCAAGTGAGGAGGAAATAAAAGTTAAATCACTAGAGAAAACAGGGGAATCGGGTAGGGAACTAGTTGTTGGCACATCATTATTGACAATTGACACTTCTCTAGTGGAAAAGAAAAATGTCATAGAGATGAGTCCCATAGAACTAATGATGATGGTTCCTTAGAAATTGATGAAGGAAGGAACCACAAACAAAGGGATTATAGATCAATCCATAATTGTTTTACACATATTGGTCCCCGAATGTAAGATTGAGAATGAAGCAAGCCCTTCTGACAAGCTTAAGGTAATAACAAAGCACATCTCTAAAGATTTTCAATCATTACAACAGATCTCTAACCGACAAGCACTTGAAAAATTTACTTTGGCTAAGAGAGCCGCTTTTGATCAGATGATTGAGAGAGAAGAAAAAGATTGAAGAGAAACTAATTTTGATAGAAAATTATTAGAAACACAGTACTAACATATATAGGGAATGTTGCAATACTGAGATTCTTATAGAAAAAGTAGATGAAAATATAAAAGAGATACAGGACAAAATTGCTAGTATTTCTAACTCTTTTGATGGACTAATTTCACTGACAACATCTATTGATGGACAAATTTTGACTTTGGAGAACCAAATTTCTGCTCTTGAAAAGGAAAGAGATAAGATCATTCGGAGAGCTAGAAGTCTCACGGGTTTGGTGAGTCCAAGATTGAATTCACTTGGTGTACATAAGAGGGAATGCATGGATATGCTTGGTAAGCCCACACTGGTAGAAGTTAATGAGAAATAATCACTTGCATATTTACTAAGTGGACTTGTATCTATCTTCGACACATTCAAAACTGGTCGGGATACTTATATGGAGTTATTAGAGAAATCTTACCTGGAAATATTGAAATTGGTCAAGCTCCGGTAAGACATTTTTTTGGAGGTATTCAGTGTACAGTACTTATTCTTTGACATTATTTTTACAATTTTTGGGCATTGATGTCAAAGGGAAAGAAGTATAGATGTGAAAAAGAATGAAGGGTTGCATACATTAGGGGGAGTTACAAAGTTTTTGGAATTTCAAAGTATTGGAGCATTTTGCATATTCAGCTCAGGGGGTGCAGGGCAGGATGAAACTGACGGTTGAAACCATGGCCATTTTTCACATGAGTGTTGCCATCAATGCCAAATGGGGAGATTGTTGGCAATTGACACTCTATTGGTTAGGTTTCATTATGTCGTCATTGATGGCAACGTGATTTTGGGTTCCGGATTCATATGGTGTACTGGCAGGTACTTCACAGACTCTACACTGGCACTGCCACCGACATGATAGAAGATTTCTTTGGTCACCAACAATGCAGGCTGACATGATATAGCAAAGGTCATCGATATTGGAGGCTGACACATCTTGGATCTGGCATCAACAAATTGTTTTAATGCTTATTCATTTATATGGCTGACATGTAATATGATATTGTAAGCCAACATAAGGCATGTAAATTGTATAGGGTATATATATAGGTCAACTTAATAGATCATTTTGTAGTAGATATGGATATGGTTATGGACATGGAAATGTAATATGATGCGAAATCATTCTGAGAGACTATGTATGTGAGGAATTCATTGTAAGGATTATTCCGGTACTAAGGTTTAGGGGTTTAATCGGAACAGATAGAGCTTAAACCAGAACTATATTCTGGCATAGGAGATGCTATATTAAGCAGTTCATACTTCTCTGGATTGTTGTCTAGATTGTTATGTAGTCATGAGGCTCCTATTGTGATGAGCAGTGTGCTCTAGGCTTTAAGCCTTCCTACAAGTGCAGGCCCATCATATATTGTAATATCTCTTCATATGGCCAGTGAATTGATATTGTGGGTCACAAATCCCACGTGGTTTTTTCTCTTTGAGGTTTTCCACGTATAAATCTGTGTGTTATGTTTCTCATTTATGTGTTTGGCTTATTGGTTGCATTACTTCTTTCAATTCTGTTTATACCGGTATACCGGTTGGTGTATGAATGTTTTGTTAAGGCTAAAATCTACTATTCCGATATAACACTAATTCACACCCCCCTCTCAGTGTTATTGGTTTCCAACATTATCATTGTCGCCATCCAATTTATTTGATTGTGTTGGTTCAAACTCAGTCACCGACCAAACATAATACTGGTATACACTAACCGGTTAAGATTCATATCATGCACTTCTATGTTCTGCCAGTTAGGTCATGTTAACCTAGACTACTCCTAGTTCTATGTTCAGCTCTTCAATCTATATGATCCGGCAACCATTCAAATTGTTTTCTTCAGTTCTGTTTGTCTTCCCTTCAAGTTGTCTCTTTGCTTTCTCACTGGTTGACATACTTACTCGTTGGTTTCAACATATCAACAACCTCCAACTTGCATACCGGTTGACATCCCATACCCGTGACATGCTATACCGGTTGACATCAATGACAACACAATTCCAACACCTACAACTCTGATATCAATTGAAATAATATATAATAAAATTGAAAATTTAAATATTAGACAATAGAAAACATTAAAACTTAATATTACTTTCTATTTTCCATTACATTCTCATCATAATACATTGTCGTATATGTAGATTTAAGAATATAACTGAAATCTACAATAACCCATAAACAAATAATCCTTTGGATTCAACTCTATAAGGGTGGTTAACTCTTGTTACTAGATTCAACTCTATAAGGGTGATTAACTCAACAATCAAATCTGGTATAGTTTATCAACCACTGAAATTACCACTAGCATTCAACACTTGAATATTTGTTGGGTTTCCAATGGCAGCCTGGAAAAATCTCATTGAAATGAACATCTAAATGCCTCAAGGATCATGTTAGTTGACAAACAAATGAAGGCCTTATTCCTTTCAAAATTTGGGAACTAGAAGCTGTTTGGTTATTTGGCAACATTGTTTTCTCTGTGGTCTGAAATTCCTGATGTATTCTTTTAGATTAGTTTGGGAGGGATCAGAGATGTTAGGCTTTTGATCCATCATCTTTAGAGAAGACACTTGCTCAAGCTTTCCAAACTATTGTTTTTGCAATTCAAATGACCCTGTTGAGGATGCATACATTTCTTTTTGCAAATTTTGTTGTTGCTCTTGATATAGTTGTCTTAGCCTTGACACCTCCTTTTTCAATGCTTCAATGTGTGCATCCTTGAAAAGATTTCCTTGTGCAAGAGCAGCAATCCTTATCGTCGAAGCATTGTTTTCAACATTCAAACCAATTCTTTGACGATCTTGTCTTCATGGGTGCACCCTTTCATTCACATCTTTACAAAGAGAGGATCTGGATGTGCAACACAGTTAATATTCATCACCCTTTATAGTAACAAATTTAGCCTTTTGACAAAGCTCTTTCAACACATCCAGGTACAATTTGTTGATTAGCATGATGGATTTTGTCTACTTCTTTCTTATAAGTTCTTTTTTATCATCCCACCCGATTCAAAAGAAAATTTTCTACTTGAGATGTCTTAGTTGTATCATTATCATCCATTGTTTTTTTTTCTCTTTGTTTACTTCTCCAGTGAACTCTTCAGTATGGGTGTCCATTGTTCGAGAGATAGCATCTTCACCAATCGGTTCTTTTCTTTGGGATGAATTTCCAAAGACCAAAATGTACTTTCATAAGGAACTTTTGATGCAATGAAATCTCCCAGTCTTTTTAGTGTAGAAGGAATGGATTTGTTTCCTAAATCCTCAGATAAGGTTGTAGAAGTTGATGAACCAAACTAATTTGGCTTAGCAACTTTCAAGTCGAAGTGAGAGCATTTGCCATAGAGGAATTTTTTTTATTTGCAGGTACTCCTTGTACAAATAACTTCCCATTTCATGAAAATTTTGTACACACATCACTTTTGGCAATGCACCTTGTCTTTTTGATAAGAGGATGTGCATCAATACATCTGGAACAAGTGGTTATGCACCCTCGATATCTCAATGGACATCACCTTGCTCATGAAAATATAGCAATCCTTCCAACTTGTCAAATGTATACTGCCACAAGAGATTTCGGAAAAGCTCCAAGTTTATAGGGCTTGATCATGCTCAAAGAGAAGAATAAGACAAGTTTAATAACAAAGAAACAGAGATAAGGAAAGCAGAATGGGGTGAATGACCGAACGCCAACTAGCAAAGATAGGTAGAATAGAATCATTGATCTCTTATATTAGGAATCATTCATATAAAAGAGACTCACTCAGTATATAATGAAGTCGAAATGGTATCCCTCCAAAAATATATTCGACTGCAATAAATGGGCCAATCCTCATATTCACCTAAAGCCCTACGTATTGAGCAATCTTCACCAACTCGACCAGATTAAAACATTATTCAAAGTAAGAAGTGCCTTCTTTACTTCAGCAAAAGAAATCCATCTAGCACCTTTCAATTTAGGGCCGTTTCCATTACCCTTGGTATCGACTCCCCATAATCATCAAACACTTCCATTGGTGGGGGGCATTTGTTAAGTTGTTTGCTCTCTTTTTTTCATCTTTAGCTAAAAAGAGGCCATACCAAAATAGATTCTTGAATGCTGGTTCATCATCACATTCTTGTATACTTACAGCTTCCAGCTTGGTTGCCTTTCCAAAAATAAGTCTCATCTCATCATTGATCACTATTTTGTACCTCAATACCAAATCCTTGAAGAGCTTGCATAGCTTTAGTTGCTAACATTTCATGCCCATATTCAAATAAAGCAATGCCAGGTTTTGCTTCATTTGATTGTTAATAAGATTCAACTTCCAAAAGAATATGGCAATTATTTGATTTGATTGTTAATAAGATTCAACTCAGTAAGGTGGTTAACTTAACAATCGCATCCGGTATACTTTATTAACCACTGAAATTACCACTAGCATTCAATACTTGAAGATTTGTTGGGTTTCCAATTGCATCTTGTAAAATCATAGCTCATTGAAATGAACATCCAAATGCCTCAGGGATTTTAGTTAACAAACAAATGAAGGCCTCATACCTTTCAAATTTTAGGAACTAGAAGCTGCATGCAGGTTATCGCAAACATTGTTTTCTCTATCCTCGGAAATTTCTGATGTTTTCTCTTAATTTATGGATTATAGATGTCAAGCATTGGATCCATCATCTTTAGAGATGACACTTTCTCAAGCTTTCCAAACTATTGTTTTTGCAATTCAAATGACCCTATTGAGGATGCATACATTACTTTTTGCAAATTTTGCTGTTGCTATTGACATAGGTGTCTTAGCCTTGATACCTCCTTTTTAAATGCTTCAGTGCGTGTTTCCTTGAAAACCTTGCCTTGTGCAAGAGCTGCAATCCTTATCTTCAAAGCATTTAAAATAACTCTTTGATGATCCAAAAATATCATTCAAGTTGCACACAAGCCATTTATGTCATCAGTATCAATGTTCCTCTGGCTATTCTTTTTCTCAAACAATCTAAATGATGAATATGTCAAAGAGCTTGAACATGAAGGAACTTGATCAACATTATTTCTCTCAAAGGAGGGATCCTATTCCACTCAACTTGCTCCTCTAATGAAGATTTAAGACCCTAGACTGCACCTTTGCAAGCAAGCAACATAAAGCTCTTACCATTTTTTTTTGAGAAAAACTTGTTTACCGTCTGGAAATAGACAACTTTTATGTCAAACATGTAGGGCTTGCCAAACACAGCTCCACATAGATCCAAGAGAACAACATCCACAACCACTTAGATTCACAATGCTAGACTGCTCCTTTTTGTTTTTGCAAGCAAACAACATGAAGCTTTTCCCACTACTGATCAAGCAATACTTCTTTATCCTATGGAAATAGAGAACCTTCTTGTCGAACATGTAAGCACTGCCAAACACAACATGTAGATCCAAAAGAACAACATCCACAACCATTTCATCAAGACGGTTTTGACTAGATGCAAATTTCAAATTATATTGTCTCCTCACAATCAAATCAATACCTTCTTTAATCCAACACAAAGCATAACTCAGGCTTGGGATGTTGATAACTAAACCAAATTTTCCAACCAAAAACTTGAGATATAAGGTTAGCTTGCAAACAAGAACCAAAAAAAATGCATCAAATTTAATATTCTTGACTTGAATCTTCATGCTAAACAAGTTTGAATGCTCTTTTCTTTTGTGCCAACAAATTGAAACTTTCTTTGTGGTGCGAGAAAATTTTAGAATCCACCTCTTAACTACATTCAATTTCTTCACCTTTATTAATTACTATGCCCCATGTATGGTAGGCATTGGATTTTTCTTACTCCGTTTACCTTTCTTATGTGGACATTTTCCAGATGTAGCTTCCAAAAAAGCTTAATCCATATGATGCTTATTGGCATCACAATGTTTTGCGGATTTCTTCTTTGTGCTAGTAGCATTTGCCTTTATTGCCTTGGCCTTGACTCGTTTTACCCTTGGACAGGATAGAGGATTGTCTACCTCAAGGTAGTGAGCATCGGCACATGCTTCATCTGTGTAACCAATTTAGATAGCAATACAGACCTTCAAAAATTGTTATAAAGGCCTCTAATGTATTTCACCTTACTCTTGCATACTTTGTTCATCTTTTTGTTTCAAAGTTTGCCATTCCATACATTTATCCTCTCTATGACGAAGTGGGTAAAATTGTTTCTTAATCAATATCTTAAATTGATCTCAAGCAATAAGAGCTTGTTTTGTTAAAATTATAGAATACAAAAGAATTTCAAACCAAGTTAAAATGTGTTTTACTAATCTCAATCTAACAAAGAAAATAAGCAAGAGGATGCATACTAAAATATACTTCCAATTATGTCAACCAATGATCAAGCTTATCTACATCCAAATCTCCTTCAAATGTCGGAATCTCAATATTTGCCTCAACCTTGAATTGAAGCTCCCTTTGTAGACTTGATTCAGGATGTGAACTATTCTTCTTCATTGGAGTGGACTTTTCCACACTCTTGTCGCCTTCTAAAGAGCATGTCTTCCCCATGAGAACCTCCATGATTCCTCTCATTCTCTCCATTAACTAAGAAATACTTTCAACATTGACTTCTAGCTTGAGGAACCTTGTTTCTTCTTCTTCCATGCTTCTTAGTTCTTTCTTTCAACATGGAGCATAATGTTTGTTTGATAAGACAACTCTTTTTCTTGCTCTTCTTGTGAGTATGAAATTACAAAATCACTCAGCTTCCATAAGGAAAAAACTTGCTCTCAAGACAAACATGATCTATAAACAATGATGGAGATTTCATAGACAGTTCATCAATAACAGATTTAAATGGAGAACATGAAATCTGGAAGACAGGCCCACGTGTCATCAGAAAGCAATTACAAAATTATCATTTTTCTGAATTAATGCACCATCTGGATGGATCTTTGACTGTATTTATTAATTAATTAAAAATCAAAATACAACTTTTTTAATTTTCAATTTATTAATAAATATAATCATATTTACATCTAGGTGCTATATAGACATCTCGATGAAATCATCCCATTGAATGTGAAACAACTGCTTGCCCCTACATGAAATCACCAGTTATTTCACCTATCAGAAACCAAAAGACCAAAACACTAATTTTTCTCAGTTTTCTCATCTACTAAAGCTTTCTTTGACATTTTCCATAACATATTCAACATTCTCCAGCATCCAAGTATCTAACTCTGTTCTGAATCCTCTTCAATACTATTGCAATCCGTCTAGTTGACATGCTACGTAAGCTGGAGATTCACTCACAAATTGATTTCAAACCATTTGCTGCAAACAAGAATAAGGTGAAATAAATTTAATAGCCTTGTTCTTGCAGCCATGTTTCCTTACCAAACCCATATCAACACTTTATGTACTTCTTATGTTCTCAGATCATTTCTTCTTTCAGCAATGGGGATGGTAATTAAATATACAGAGCCCAATGTCATTAAATTTTATGATCTATGATCTATCATCATGATAAGAAAGTGAAAAAAGAAAGAAGAATAATATGAAAATATGGAACAATGATTCTTTTTTGTAATTGTTATTTTTTTTAAATCATATTTAAAAGATTAAAGTTAAATGAATTTTTTTGGACATTACATAATAATAACATTTCATATTAGAATGTGTAAGTATTGCTTATGATTTTAAATTTGGTTAGATTAAACTATATAAATTGATAACAATACCTATTAAAATATGTCTTTTTTTTTTTTTGGTGATAAAAGTGGATAGAACCACTGAACTATATTAAATTTTAAAAGTTTTTTTACAGTGCCTGGTTCAAAAAGCACTGAAGGGAAAGAACCAGTAAGAAAACCCTTTAGTATTGCTTAAGTAACACAAGCCTATTCTACCCAATACCAAATGCCCATTGGCATAGTACATCAAAAAACCCATCCCAATTTCATAAGCCGGATTAGATATAAAGGAAGCCGCCAATAGAAGTATATAGAAAGAAGATTAAAGTATGATCACTGAAGGATGCATATCCATTATTGCCAAAAAACACCAGTCTGAACCACCCCTGTCTATGAAACACAATTCTCCAACCACTAGTTAGAATGATACCACATAGCAGAAATGAAACCATAATCAGACACCCTGTCAACATTGTGATCAAGCATAGAAGAACCCACACCAAAGAAAAGCCACACCAAATAAGGAGGTTGATGAAGACAAACAACTATGCCCTTCTTTACTTCAAAAATTCCAAAACCAAGGAAGGGATCTCATCCACACTTACCTCCCGCATATTAGCATCACTGTCAAAGGCTAAATTAGCCAAGAAATCTGCAATCTTATTCACTTCCCTATAACAGTGGGAAATCAAGAAGGAATCAAAAAAGTCTAATTTTTGCAAAATATGATCAAGTATATATTGTAATTGCCAACAATTTGACTTCTTTTTCATGACACTTTGAATAATAACCATAGAATCACCCTCAATTATCAAGTCCTTAATTCCCAAAGATACAACCATATCCAAACCAAAGGACAAAGCAAAGAATTTTGCACAATTGTTAGACTTGAAACCAATCGCATGACAATGAGCCTGAATAAATCTTACCTTATGATCATAAATTACCATACCTGCCCCTGACAGACCAGGGTTCCCACGAGAAGCACCATCAAAATTCAATTTAAAGTGCCCTTATGGAGGAGGTTTCCAGCAAGCAAAATTTCTCTTACTTATAGCATTAGTATTATTTAAAATAGATCCATGAGAAGGTAAGACTGATAACATTCTCCAAACTCGAGTTACCCTACCATCACAATGAGAAAAAGAGGTAAGGATTTCCAAATTCTTATAGATAAAAAACAAAGCAACTTTAGAGATGGAAGATTCAATCCTCAATAAAACCTCAGCCAAGGAAGAACTTGTTTGTTTAAAAATCCTATTATTATGCTCTAACCAAATATTCCAAATCACAATAGATGGAGAAATAGTCCAAAGACATGCATAGAAAGATGAGGCAAATAGGAGAGGCCAGGCTCTAAAGTGGGAAAGGAGATCCTTACCAATAACAAAGGAAAGATTAAGCTTTTCAAACAACCACTGCTAGCAAGCATAGGCAAAATCAC
The DNA here is from genome assembly GCF_030272615.1 of Cryptomeria japonica. Lineage (NCBI taxonomy): Eukaryota > Viridiplantae > Streptophyta > Pinopsida > Cupressales > Cupressaceae > Cryptomeria > Cryptomeria japonica. The sequence continues at coordinate 282,945,544 of NC_081406.1, read as the reverse complement.
AATGAAGAAACAAGTGTGCAGAGGATTCTAAATTTTTATTACAAAATACACAAGAAAATACTATAGTAATACCCAGCCTATCCAACCTCATTCCTGTAAGGACCCTGTCCTGCACTGCTAGGGAGGCAATCCATATGCCAAAATAACTTGTATGGCCAAGTAGATAAATCTTTAGCAACCAAGAGAGAATTATAGCCATCCTTAACTGTGTACTTACCAGAGATATTCTTGGTCCAGATAAGCTCATCGTCAGCATCAAAAAGAATTATTACTCTCTCTGGCAACATCTTTTCATATTCCAATTTCACATTTTGATCAATATCTAAAAACTCAATTGATTTCCATTTTGCCACCTTAAGATTCCCACTATACTCAATTTCAAAATAATCAGCCACAAAGACACCCCAAAGGGAAAAAAGAGTGGAAATTAAAGGAGACCAATCCCTCGAGTTCACTAGAGGGGGATGTCCATTCCAAAATTCCTCCCAAAACATGACCTTTCTACCATTATGAACAATCCATGAGAGACGAGGCAAAATCACTGATCTACATTTACATAGAAAATTCCAAATAGCTGAACCAGATGGTAAATTAGAAACTTGAAAAACATATTCTCTTGGTCTGTTATTGTAGCGTCCTAAAATTGTGACACTTGCAATTTCGACTGCATTTGGGTCTTCACGATGGCAGCGCAACGTTGAACTTGAATGGAGACCCCGAAACTTGTTTACGACACCAAAAACTGCATCTTTTGCTCCTTGGCCTGATCCTCCTTGCACCCTGCTGTCTCGGGAGGTGGGACCATGGCGCCCAGTGCCCTGGTCCTTCAGGACCATGGCGCCTAGTGCTCTAGTCCCTCAGGACCATGGCGCCCAGCGCCCTGGTCCCTGGCCTTATTTTGGGCCTAGTCTCTTGTTGGGCATCGGGTCTTTAAGTTTGCAATTCGGAAAATAATGCTTCTAGGTCGGCCTAAGGTCGGAAAAATCAGTCTCCTAACCCTAATTGACAAGTATATAAACTACATTCCCTCTCCCAAAAGAAGGAGGAAAACATATGCAAGCAAGAGGCGGAAGCGATATTCAAACATTCATTCAAACATTCCTTCAAGCAATTGAGCATTAATTCTAACACTTTCAAAGTAAGGTCAAAGTTGGTCTAGTGATTGCTTGGATTAAGGCTTATAATCATTCAAAAATTGCTGAAATTAAAATTCATGTCAAAATTGTGCTTCTTACTATCCTAAATCTGAAAAGTGTGTTGGCATTCATTCAAAATTTCAGTGTTGTATTCAAATTTTTGCAGTTTATGACTTTTGAAATTAAATGTTTAATTGCAACAACTTCGATTTTCTCTTTCAAAATTGAATTTTGCATGAAATTGAGTCAACTTTTAAATTTCAAAACCTGCATTACTTTTAGTATTCCCTCTAAAATCATAAAATTCAAAATTTCAGTTTCCCTCTCTTTTTCAAAATTCAAATTTTGCATTTTTCAACAATCTTGGTAGGGTTCAATTTTGAGATTGCAACTTTAATTTGGCCTATCTACAGATCTTAAAATCACTCAATTTTTTCAAATTAGCTTTAAAATCATCATAACTTTCATCCCTGAAAATTTCAAAAAAAGTTACGAGGACCGTGTGCACTCCGTTCGCCACGGTCCCTGACATTTTTTTCAAAATTTCGGGAGATTGTCCTGATTGCATTTAACAGCTTAAATCTAGGAGATTGGCTATTTTATTGAAATTTGCTACCTCTAAATTCAAAATCTTCCCTCTCTCTTTAGTGCATGAGTTTTACAACAATAAGCCCTACTTACACTATTCCCGTTAGACGAAGCCTTAGAATTAGGTCTTTCCAAGGTTTAATTACTGAGGAGATGGAACCTAATTTGAATGGCCTTTTTAACGAAGACACGGGTAATTTCTCTAATCCTCTTAATGATGAAGAAGCTCTCCATGAGGTTTCTGTAGAACAACTTTTGAAATTGGATAACCAATTTGATGATTTTCGACAATGGATGTCTCAAGAATACCCCGATAGTCAAGCTCTTCCCTTAATTGAGGGTCTAAAACGTATGGTTCAAAATGATAAGAATGGAATTGATATTTTGCGTAGTATTGCACACATTGTGGATTCGAATGTGATGCCTATGAAGAGTTGTGCTGAAACTTTGGGTTATACACAACCTCCTACTCAAGTCAATCATTATATCCCTTTGACAACTTCTATTGCTAGTATATCTACTTTTACATCAAACATAATGACTACTTCAATACAAGACATTCCACCTATGATCACCAGTCATGGGGGCAATCCTTCTTCTTCAATTAACCCTCTTCCTTCATTCAATCCGACTTTTTCATTCATTCCTTCAATGAGTGTCCCTATTACATCTCCACAAATGAACCTGGCGCAAGGGGGCAATTCGTTTAACCATTCCATTCCTCCTTGTAGTGTTCCTCCTTTCCAATCATCTCCCATGACTAACTATCATAGTGTCCCGCCACCTTACTCTCAATCAATACCTTCTTTCAATAACATAATACCTCCATCACAATCTAACACGTCTAATATGAACTCTTCGACTGAAGTGACCATTAACAATCTTGCACAAACTGTCTCTTCTTTACAGCAACAAATTGCCTCTATGAATCAATCTAAGTTTAGTGTGCCCACATTTGATGTTGCGAGCCCACTTTCTCTTGACATTGTTCGAGCTATTCCCCCTAAGCATGTTGAAATCCTGCAGTTGGAACTTTATAATGGTAAAGGTGATCCTCTAACACATGTTAAGACCTTTCAAACAATATGTACAGATTTTGCTCATGACCAAAGGTTGCTTGCAAAACTGTTTACTAGAACATTAAGAGACAAGGCTTTACAATGGTATTGCTCATTGCCTTCCTATTCTATTACTTCTTTCCAACAACTTGCAAATGCTTTTATTCAACAATTTCAAAACAATATAAGTCCTAAAGTTACTTTGATTGATTTAATGCATTGTAAACAAGGTGTTAAAGAAAAAGTGACTGATTTCATTGGTAGATATAAGCATTTGTATGCTCAAATTTCTTTTCCAGTACCTGACAATGATATTCAAAGAATCTTTATTTCTAATTTACAAAAAGATATTAGAGAAAAACTTCTGTTTTCAAAGTTTACTTCTTTCCAACAATTGTGTGCAACTCTTCACAATTATCAACTGACTGTGAGTCAAATGGAACAAGCAAATCCTATGGCTCCGAGTGATAAGGGTGATAGTAGTCAACAACCATTTAGGAAGTTTAAACCGAACATAGAGTCCATTAAATTCAATGAAAACATCATCAACAACAATGTGAATGCAGCATCAGGTGTGCCTCCTATTTCTAAGTTTTTCAAGAAAGAAAGAAAGTTTACTCCTTTGAATGAATCATTGCATAGTATTATGAATAAGGTATTGGAACAAAATGTGCTCACTCTTCCTCCTATAAAGAAAATAGATCCTACAAAGATTAATTCACCATATTGTGATAACAAATCTTTTTGTCAATTTCATCGTCAACCTGGGCATGATACTGAAAAATGTTTTTCTTTAAAGGGTAAAATTCAAAATTTTATTGATAATAATACTATCTCTGTTTCAGGTGTGAATGTCAAAGGCAACACATCTGTAGCTCCTCCTAACTAAAATCTTAAGATTTTTACTGATCCATTACCTTCTCATACCTCTAATGTGATTGAGACTAATGATTCCTCTTTCTCACCTGATAGTCTTGTGTCTATGACTCCGAATGTGATTAACTTCGTGGAACAGCAGAAAATCCCTGAAGAGCCTTCCATCACATTTGATTCCAGTGAAACTATTAGGGCACCTGATGGTCCTCTATATATAGTTGCAAAAATTAAGAATACACCTTGTCATGGAGTGCTTATTGATCCTTCTTGTATGGTTAATGTCATTACTGAAGAATTTCTTTTTACTTTGCAATTGAATCAAGTGATCTATGACAAAACAAATGTGGTTATGAAATTATTTGATGCATTTTCTTCTCCTGCAATTGGTTCTATTACATTACCTATTGAGGTCCATAACAAAGCCCTTGATGTGATCTTTTCTATTATTCCATCGTCCGAACAATTTTGTGTGAAGCTAGGCTATCCTTGGCTATCTTCCATGAAAGATATTGCTTCTCCTATTCACAAGTGTTTGAAATTTCCCCATAATGGTGAAGTTGTTACTGTCAATCATTGTCTCTTTAAACCAGCTGAAAGAACTTCTAGCGTTCCTATTGATTATTTTTGGCCTAAACAATTTCAATCTCTTCCACCGTGAAGCGATCATCTTTTCAAATCTTATCAAAAGTCGAAAAAAGATATGATCCTATCTCTAAGTGAACCTAGAACACCCAAACTTGATATTCCTATCGTTCTTGAGAAGGAAGTTCTTCCTTTGAAAGATAAAACTAATGTCTTTCCTCAAGAAGATTCCCAACCCATCCTTGTGGATGTGACTATGTCTATACCTAATAAACTTTCTAAAAGTAGACCTATACCTCCTCGTCATGATGGACTTGGTCTCCTTCCTAAACTAGATATTCCTCCTCCTTTCTCTTATAGAGAGAAGAGACCTTCCTCTTCTCCTATTATCCAACCTAAGAGACCACAACCTAAACACCCAAGTGATAAGGATGAGAACATTCCTCCTCCTCAATCTTCTCAACTTCCTACTAAGACTAGACGAAATCATTCTGCACATGAACACCGACGAAAGCGTCGTCTTAGAGCTTGTGCAGCTGCTTCTCAAACTTTGCAATCCCCAAAAACACCTTCAGCTAGTATTATTCCATTTTCTCCTCAGCCGAAAATTGAGCCAAAATCTCCTAAACATAAGATGCATGATGGTCTTGATCCTGTGCGAGTTAAAGATCCTATTTTTATAAATTTTGATGATGATATAGATGAAAATGTTACTTCTCTTCATTCTGATAGTGAATATGAATATGTTGATGTTGATAACCATTTATCTAACGAATTTTCTAAAGCACTTATCCTAGCTCCTAGACAAGAACAACGTGGCTTGGAACATGAATATAGCCCTTGTTTGGATCTTGTGATAGCTCCATCTGCTGTGTTGAATGTTCCTCCTCTAGTGTGTTCCCTGCCTTCCCGAAATCTTGATCAGCAAGATCGGGGGGTAGATGACATGCTAGACTAGTTCATTAGCATAGCAGACTCTCTCCTCCTCTCTTGATCTCTTTTGTTACTTCTTCTATGTGTTATTCTCATTCTTCTATTTGTTGTCCTTAGTGTTGTCTACTTGAGGATGATGCAAAGCATTGAGATCTCTTTTGGTCTCTCTCATGTTGACTCAAAAGACACATGTGTTCCCTTCTTCTAGGTGACCTTCCTTGATTGGGGAATGAAGAACAATTATGCATACATACATATGATATACATGAATTATCATACGGCATACTGACCCCAAGGAAAGTGAAGTCACCTCGTGCTTTGTGTTTTGTGTCTATTATCCTTCGGTTTATCTCACACTTAGGGGCTAAATCCTTGTGATAACATGCTCCTTTCCTTTCTCATTTCCTATATGTATCACTACCTTAAAGCAATCACCCCCGATGAGGCGTGTGCAATCGCTTTAATGTAGGGGGGGGCATACACCCCATTCATATCTCTTCAAGATACTTGAAATTTTTTGATATTTTTCTTGCATGACTCATAGTGAGGGAACCTTAATACTGACAGTCATGGTTCTCCCTCGTGATCTTCCCTTTTACTTTGTCAATCGAAGTCGTAAGATCCTTAGTCCACTGGGGGCTTGGTGTATCTTGCCTCCTTGATGTGGTGAAAGTCTTTCAATGTTGTTTCCTTGTACTTTACCAGAAGTATGGGCGTACGCTTATACTCCCGCTAAAGTGGGGGCTAAATGTAGCATCCTAAAATTGCGACACTTGCAATTTCGACTGCATCTGGGTCTTCACGATGGTGGCGCAACGTTGAACTTGAATGGAGACCCCGAAACCTGTTTATGACACCAAAAACTGCATCTTTTTGCTCCTTGGCCTGATCCTCCTTGCACCCTGCTGTCCTGGGAGGTGGGACCATGGCGCCCAGCGCCTTGGTCCCTGGCCCTATTTTGGGCCCGGTCTCTTGTTGGGCATCGGGTCTTTAAGTTTGCAATTTGGAAAATAATGCTTCTAGGTCGGCCTAAGGTCGGAAAAATCAGTCTCCTAACCCTTATTGACAAGTATATAAACTACATTCCCTCTCCCAAAAGAAGGAGGAAAACATATGCAAGCAAGAGGCGGAAGCGATATTCAAACATTCAAACATTCAAACATTCCTTCAAGCAATTGAGCATTCTAAGTCTCCATTCAAGGCTAAGTGTTGCATTCAAGACAAGGATTCAACCATTGAAGAGGAGATCACTTACAACATAAAAAATACAACATTCATTACACCTTCGCATGTAAGAATACAAACATTCTTACAACAAGGTATCAGTACTTGTTTACATTACAAGCATTTACATTTACAACATTCTCATTTCTTGGTTAATTCCAAAACCGGGGTTTGACCTAAAGGCAAACCCCTAATCCCTAACCCCCCAATCATCCTCTTTTTTCCGTGTGTAGGTTGCAAGTACGCGGCTATAATTGAAGATCTGGAATCCTTGTACAGAGACGAACAGATCCCCCTTCGTTTCGCGGATTTTTCGGAGGATCGTGTGCACTTCGGGCGCCATCGTCCCGTCAACTTTCACTCAAATTTGCAGGACAGCATTGTCTCGACATTTTACTGCTAATTTCAGGTTCGTAGCTTCATCTTGTGTCCCTATCTCCATTTATAAGTGAATCTTTCCTACTTCACATGTACTCCTAGTTCAATCCTTCTACCTACATTCTTTACAAAAGAGGGTATCTTTGATGTCTCAACCCTTGAAACTCATTTAGAATCCAGTCTTGCATTGTGTGGGATTGGATCTTGTGAGTTTCAACCCCTCTTTTGAATGTAAAGTCCCTCCTAAGTGAAAACCATCAATCCTAGTGACCTCCTTTCTCCTTGGAGTGGGGGAAACACCTAGGGTTTGATTTTCTGCTTTACAGTTATTTAAATATTTAGCAAACATAATTTGTGCCCAAAAGGAGAATGGTCTTTCATACAATTTCCAAACCAACTTAGCACCTAAGGCTAAATTCTGACGTTCTAGACTCCTAATGCCTATGCCCCCAAGGTTTTTAGGCAAACAAATTTTATCCCATGCTACTAGAGGGAGTTTTTTCTTACCATTTTTATTATTACTCCAAAGGAAGGACCTAAGAGTATCTTGCAAACTAACAAGAGCCGCTTTCGGAGACTGCAAAACAGACATGAGATAAATAAGAACAACATTTAGGACAGATTTAATAAGAACAATCTTACCAGCCAAAGATAACCATCTATGATTCCAAGATAGGATCCTTTTAGAGATAACTGAAATGATCTTATCCCAAAACTCAACTCTATCTTGCTTAATGAAGAAAGGTATACCAAGATAAGAACAAGGAAGATTTCCAGATGCAAATCCCCAAAAAATCTTCAATCTATCCTGAACCAATTGTGAAGCATGAAGGAAAAAAATCTTTGACTTATCAACATTGATTCTTTGACCAGAAAAGGATGCATAATTCTGTATTATCCCCTTTATCACTCTTGCCTCACCCAAAGAGGCCTGACCAAATAACAAAGTATCATCTACAAACAAGCAATGTGAAATTCTTTGTGGAACATTCTGAATCCTAATTCCCTTCCAAAGTCCTCCCATCTTAGCGGCTCTTATAGCCCAACTGAACGTTTCAGCTAGAAGAATGAACAAGAAAGGAGACAAGGGATACCCCTGCCTCAAACCCCTAGAAGAGGAGAAAAAACCACAAGGGGAGCCATTAATTAGAACCGAGAACCTTGCAGAAGAAATACAAGCATGAATCTATTCGACCCATGCCTTGGAAAAACCCAATTTAAGTAGAACAACACACAACGCTCCCCATTCTACTCTATCATATGCTTTCATCATATCTAATTTGAGGATCATGGTCGGAATTCTCTGAGTAGAAATAGAATGTAGAGCCTCATGAGCCACTATAGCTCCCTCTGCTGACTCCCTTCCTGGAACAAAACCACCTTGTTCTACAGAAATGATCTTACGTAAAATTTTAGCCAACCTTAAAGAAATAGCCTTGGTAAAAATCTTGTACAAAGTATTACATAAAGCAATAGGGCAAAAATCAGCAAATGTCCTGGTAACCTCTTTTTTAGGAATAATTGCAATCATTGTATTATTAAGCTCTTTCAAAATAGACCTATTCCTTCTAGCTTCCTCAAGGGCCAATAAAACATCATTTCCCACAAAATCCCAGCATTTCTGAAAAAATAAAGGAGTAAAGCCATCTGGTCCTGGAGCCTTATCAGGGTTCATTGCAAAAAAAACATTCTTAACTTCATCCAAAGAAAAAGGAGACATCAACATTTTATTATCTTTCGAAGATACCAAAGAAGGAATATTAGAAGAAATGTTATTATGAAGATCTCCATGCTCCGAAGACAATAGTGACTTAAAAAACCTAACTGCCTTTGGAGCAATATCCTCCTATTCTGTTAAAATTTTTCCATTTGGACACTCAATACAAGATATCCTATTTTTAATTCTCTTCATTTTTGTTGAAGAGTGAAATTTTTTGGTATTTATATCACCATCTGAAAGCCAGATCTCCCTCGATTTATGTCTCCAATAGATTTCTTCTCTGGAGAAAACTTCTTCCAGCTCTACTTTTAGCAATTTTAGTTCATCAAAAACAAGAGGCACCATACCATGTTGAATCACATGTGAATTAAGACATTCAATCATATCTTGAATCCTCTATTTTTCCTGAAAGATGTTCTTAAAATGCAAGATATTCCATTCTCTAATATTAAATTTCAAAAATCTCAACTTCTTAACAATCTGAAACATTCGGAATCCAAAGCAATAAGGAGCAAAACTCCATTTTTTGAGCAAAGGGAAAAAGGAAGAATCTCTAAACCACATAGGTTCAAATTTAAAGGGTGACTTAAAAGGAGCTTTATCTTCCAGAATTGATAAGGAAATTGGAAAATGATTTGACCCCGAAACTGGAAGAATAGAGGAAAAAAATTCGAACTCTTAATCAATCCAAACATTTGATAACAAAAACTGGTCTAACCTTTCCGCAATCTGAGAAAAATCTCTTCGCATATTTGTCCATGTGAAAATCCCATTATGAAACTGACAATCAAAAAGACCCATGTCCTTAATGAACATCCCAAAGTCTTCCATAATTTTTTTATTAGGAAGAATACCTCCTTTCTTTTCTCCCAAGTCAGTGATAGCATTAAAATCCCCCCCAAAGATTATAAAGGGGCCATGCCTTAAAGGGGAGGAAATTTTTTTAAGATCTCCCCATAATTTAGACTTCCTTTGAATACCAGAAGGAGCATAAATATTAAAAAGCCAAAACTTAACCTTTGAAAGCTTGCTTTTAACTAAGGCCAACATCCAGTTTACAATAGAAGCAACTAGTTCAACCTCAATGTTATAGTTATTCCAAAGCAATGCCAAACCCCCTGATGCACCACAAGCTAGAGAGGAGAGGAATTCCCAGTTTCTCCAAGAAGAAAAAACCAAATCAGCAGACTACTTTGACAATTTTGTCTCTTGCAACATGAATATATCACACTTAACTAAGACCATCTGGGACTTAATTAAGCGCCTCTTGTTAGGGACATTTAAGCCCCTAACATTCCAAGATATAATTCTCATTTCTCTCGAGGGGAGACCAAGGCTCCCCTCTTTCCTTTAGATGGAGAAGACTTCCCTTCTCCAAAACTACTTTGAAGATTATGCTTCACAGCCCCTGACCTAGTCACAGAAGGACTGATAATAAACCTCTTACTCCTCTTACCCTTAGGAGTACCACTTCCTTTCATAGCGTCACTAAGAGAAACCAAATGCTTCCCTTTCCCAACACCAGGAGAAAGAGACAAAGTCTGCTGAATCCTAGCATCAATTTCCAATTGAGTCTTTTGATTCTTTGGAGGCCTGCCCCTACCAGGAGAAACCACAGATGAAGCCCTAAATAGAGTAGTTTGAACAATTGGTAAACTCTTACTTGACTTAGGAGAAGTCATGACTAAATTATCTATGATGCCCACTTCTGATGAGGCCAAAACCTCAAAAGGGTTAGCAGATGTAGAAATAGGAAGGGTCGATTTAATTCCCCCCAAGTCATTCTCAATGGAACAGATAACCCTATTCGTAATGTCCTCATCCATCTGATGCTCATGATCTTTAAAAAGATCATTTACTTGGTGAACCAGAGTTTCATCTGGCACAATAACAGGAATGTCCCCCAACTGAATATTATTTCCTAAGGCAGCGTTATTATCCACATCCACATCAACATGCTGCGAGGAATTAGACACCAATTCTTTGACTTGTTGAGCAAGGATAGCATCATCAGGAAACCCTAGAGAAGAAACCCCAACATTAGACTCTGAAACAACCCCATCATTCTTCGCAAAAATCTGACCAATCTCTTGACAACTTTCTAAGTATTCTTTTGACTTCATAGGATAGATAGGATTCCCACCACCATCATTTAGTGACTTATCCAAGGATTTCGAGGTAGTGAGATTTGGAAGCAGATCATCTGATAGTTCTGATACTTAATATAAGTGCAAATCCAATAGCCAACAAGATGAGAGGGGGGGGTGAATCATACAAACTTAATCATCCATAAAAACATCAGATTCAACCTTGGTAACATATATATCAGTAATATAACCAAAACTGTTAAACATGCAAACTCAAAAACATATGAACAATATAAACCTCATAACACCAGATTTAACATGGAAACACAAATAGGGAAAAACCACTGTGGGATTTTGGACCCACTAAGAAATATACTCATCTAGAGTATGCTCGGTTAAAAGCAAACCCTATTAAAGATTACAAACACATTGCTAGATGTGACCCGGTTAAGGGATTTCCCTTAGATCTATTAGGATCTTCACTTTGTTAGAAGTGATCTTGTTAAAGGATTTCAAACACTCTATCAGAATGTCACCTTGCTAGAGGGTTTTACATATAAGACTATTAAGTCCACTCGGTTAAGAGATTTTCTATCACTTTCACAAAATAATAGTAATAAAAATCTATCTGTAACTTCACATCTAAAATGCTAAAGTAGATTCCTATTTGTTCAATACAATCTAGACATAGAACTAATCTTGTCTATCTGCTGGGCTTCTATACTCTGTTATTCTAACAGGTCTTCAAGCTTCGGTGCTCGGTAATCACTATGTAGCATCCCTGTGCATACACTTGCCCGCATGCATTGTTTATCAATAGTTTCCTATTTATAAACAATTAGGTAACCGCTTAATCTCCTTGATCACATTTCCCATGATCAATCATAGCCATCAGATCTTTATTCTTGTCCAGGTTCAATGCATCTTTCGATCTGAAAACATTTTACCCCGCCTTGGAACTTGCATAATAGTCTTGGAACTTGTGCTAGGGTATTGTGGTTCAATCTGAGCTGTAGATCTTCATGCCGACTTTCCATTGCCTTAGATTCGTTAACAAACTTCTTCCATGGCTCACCAATCATTTAATCTACTCCTGCTCATCAACTTCCTTCATTAAATACCACATGTAAACATTTAATGCATTCTGTTATAGCTTGGTTACAACTCGGTAACAACTCGGTGAATACTAAAATCCACTCGGTAGACATTCCGCCTTCATTAACTGATAGCGATAACCTTAGGGTTTATCGACTAGGTTCCTTAGGGTTTACCGACTAGGTTCTTTGCTTGATAAAATAGTATAGTATTAACCTTTACAATTTACAACATATGTATGATGTTAAAACAATCTAAAACATCATGATCTCATCATTGTCTGGCTTGGTAGTAGTTGCCCATTGAATACCTTATTCATCCCCTTATTCATCATATTCTTTTACCGACATCTTTATAATCTATACTTCTCAAGATATGGCCACATGGGTGAACTCACAATACTGGTTCCCACTTTTTGACCAACTTTGACACTTAGATGAACATTTTGCAAAAAACCTTCACTTTCCGACACCTATAACTTTTAAATCGTTAAGAATTTGAAGATGATGTAAACTAGTGATTTGTAACATCCTTTTTGTAGATTCTAAATATATTTTTTTCAAATTCTTTTGAATAAAATTTTATTGATTTTTCCATCTCCCTCAAAAGTAGTTTTTTACAGGAAACAACATTTTTTAAGAGTGATGTGCATCCCGAAACGTATAATTTTTTTTTTCTATAAATGATAAAAACTTATCTCTTTTAAATTTGGGTTTGTAACATCAATACCCAGGGCATGTAGTTCGTTTGATAGTGATATGTTGAATATTTTTTATTTTATTAAGTTTTGAAATCCGACTAATTATAATTTAGATATAGGTGTAGGTTTGAACACATAACTTGCTCTATATATATCAAAATTAAGTTTTATTTTTTTTGTTAGAAAGAAGACATCAATACCTAGGGCATAGATATTTTTTAGAATTTTTTTGAATTAGTTTGCTATTTTTCCCAATGCATTGAACAAAGAAGTTCATGTTCGGTGAAAAACCTACATTCATAAAAAATAAAATAAAAATATATTAATAAACTTAAATATATTAAAAATTATACTATTTGGAAAGCTTATAATAAGGACTAAATCCTCAAGAAAACAAAACTTCTAAATGAATTCGTTTGACCCCTCAAAAGCTAATGTAAAATTGGTTTGTTATCAGCATTTGATAGATGCAAAGGAGACTCCATTGCAAGTATGATTTAGAAGTAGAGAGGTTCTATCCAAGAAATTTTGATCTAAGAGCCTTTGATCTAACTCTCTTCAATTAATTACTTCAAATGGGACCTCTTAAAGCTTAAATAATTATATTTTCCAAAAAATGTATGATTTCAGCAAAAATCAGGATGTACCAAAAAGTGGGAACTAGTTTTGTGAGTTCACCCACATCATACTGAATTAGAAAATCAATTTCTTGACATCAATGACAAAATAATAATATCAAGACAGTAAAACATCTTTAATCAGCTATATCCATAATCATCAACAACCTTCTCAATATCCTTAAGAAATGCCAACAATCTTTCATTCTCTATTATAATGCAATATTGCCAACATCATCCACATTGTTGTCCCCAGAAACCACAATATTCTGGTGAGCTCCCATCTTATCCTTACTTGTAAATAACCCTACAGACTCTGGATCGTGAGACACAACATAAACCTCTCACTTCCCAACATCCCTCATAGCCTGGTTAACCTCAAAAGTAGCGAGATGTTTCCCAGTGGAACCATTAACTAATAGTTTATCCAGGATAGAGGATTTTGAAAAATCCATAAGAAAAGGAGCATCCAATCGCAAGGAAGTTTTACAAAAGTCTTTCTCCAACTTATTAATTGGTTGTTTCTAGATACTCTCATGAGATTTAATGATACAGGTCCGAGGGCAAACATTATTAGGGTTAGTTAGGACACAGATTTTTACCAAAACCTCCCCCTCCACAAAATCAAATCTTGTTGATAAGAAAGAACCACAAGTATTACCAATTTGTTCCAAAACCTCTGTGTCCATACATTCAAATGGTAATTTGGGCAAGCCAAACCAGAAAGGAACCGATTTAAAGCTTGACCAAGCAAGGACATAAAATGGTTTCCAAGCCGAAACAAACACTAAATTTTTACCAAACCAGTAATGTGAAGATTTTAAAACTTCATCCCTAACAGAAGAAGAGTTGAAAACAATAATAAATGCATTTGCAGAAAGTAATTGAAAATAACGCATATTAGACCACTTTTTCTGCAATTTTTTGATGAAATTTAGATAAACTAGTTGCATCCCCCCATATTTCCCCAGAAATAGCATGTGTATGCAAACAACGAGCTTTCAAATCCACAACAAAATCAAGTAAATCAATGCATGGAACAGGAGGCCATACCTGTGAAGACCCACCTCCTAAATCAGAGCCAGTTTGATTTTCACTTAGCTTATCGTCTTTTCCTGATGTCGAAGATAACCTTACCTTATCCCCCCTTTGATGTGACAAAGATAACTCAAGTGGGTTACTGTTAGACTGCTTGTCCATCATCTTTTCACCAGCGTTCAGCTAAGAAACCCTAATTGCCTCATTTACAGATGCAAACTTCACAACTTTCACATGGGATGGTTTTCCTTCCAACTCTGTAGATCGTTTACCCAAAAGCCCCTTTAAATGATTTGGGATAAACTTTTGCCGCGGGCCCTAACCATAATGCCTACAATCCAAAAATCGTTGATGCCCTTCACCAGATCTATCCATACTCCACCAATTTCCATTGCTTGGACCTCTGAAAAAACCCCGAAAATACTTGGAGACCGGTCTGAAATTCCTCAAGTCTGCCCTCAACCAATTCTGTGTCGCCATATCTACACATTTGCCCTTCATGAAGACCAGCTGTGGGACATGCCACGGATCATCCTAGCCCACATCAGCCCACTCGCCAATAACCCTAGTGTTGCCTATACCGAGCAAGAAATTGCAGTCTTATCTCTGTTTTTACTAGGGTAGCAGACCAAAAAGTTACGCCTGTGATGGCTAGAGGAGCGGTAGCAATGGCTGCTGATGCGCTATTAATGTGCTCTCCCTGCAATGGGGTTTTGACAATCGAGGTGACTAGCACTGCTTCTATCACACTTATAATATTTTACGGTGCCCTCCAAAAGAAAACTCTGAAGCAGAGTCTTCAATTTCAATGCGGATGAGTAGGCCAACCTCTCTCTGACTGCTGACGAAGGAGATTGTCGCTCCTTTTTCTCTGAATGTAGATGTGACTGAGACTAAGCGCAGAGCCTTCCTTCCTACAAATAGATGTGAATTTATTTTTGATCTGCCTTGTAAATTGCACTCCTTAGGACTGAGCTTGATTTTGGTAACAAGTTGCCCCCGTTTGCTGACTTCACTTTAGCTCTGATCTGAATTTGTCTCTTCAGGTCCAAGTTTGTTGTCCTTCTCAAGTCAAATTTGTCCTCTTTCCAGGTCTAATTTTGACAAAATCTGCCCTTGTTCACACTTCTCTACTATTTCAATTTATTTTATCTCTTCTGTAACTCACATTTGCAGTAAGCAATTAAAATTGCTTTAGGTCTGCGATTAATTCTGATTTGAAACTTACTTGAGGTGTGTTGCAATTCGTGCTTAGATACTGGGATAAAATCGCCTTCAATGTCCTTCAATTTGTAGTTGAATTATTTTTCTAATGTCTGAAATGTATTTCTTGCTCCTTGATCTGCAATGATCTTGCCCTAATCCACCTCAGCTCTGCTTTAGTCTGCTCCTCAATTATTGTTTTGGAATGAATTTATGTTGGTAAAATTTTAAACATTTTTTAAAATTGATATAGTAATTTTTTAGATAAATAGGTATTAAATCAATTTAAAAAATGTTTAAAATTTTACCACTTTAAAAATAGACATATTTTAATAGTTATTGTTATTATAAATTGATATAATATTATTTATGATTAATGTTTATTATTTGGGTGAGGGGAAGAGGAAGTAGAGCATAGAAATTGTTCTTGTATGCCGGAAAATGTGGTCTTCCACCTGCAAGAAGGAAAACACTTCAAACACACCAATGAAGCATTGCATTAGATTGTTAGAAATCAAAATACAAGAAATGAGTTAAAACTTTCTAAAATCGCCTCATTGTCCTCTATCCCTAAGTATCTTTGGATTCAAGTTGACCCTCACTTGGGAGAGTAGCTTGATCCTCTAGATGTCAACCTAAGGAACGAGTTATGGAGATGGAACTAGAATCTAAATGGATGTAACTAAGATTCTAGAAAAATGCTAAGATGAAGAGATGAAGATGAAGATGAAGAAAGCAAGCTAGATGATTAGGATGCAAAGATGAGTTCCAAATTGAAAGCTAAGAATGCTATGTGATTTAATTAAGCTAATATGAGGATGCAAGACTTGTAAAATAAATGAATTAAGCTAAAAGATGAATGAAAATGAGTCTAAATGCTATGAGATGGATGCTTGATGCTAATGCTTGGATGCTTGAAGAAGACTTTGATGCTTGTTGATGACAAAGAGAGCTCATTAACCTGCAATGTGACTATAATTTTGATGCACAAAAGACTTGATCAATTGGGAGAGAAATGGGCTCTAGTTATAAGGAAATTGGAGAAATGGATGGTTGATATTGAATAATCTCAACAAGGGCTAGGATTGAAAGTTATCAATCCATGGGAGGAATTCAATCCAATCCTAAGTTGACAAATGTCACCTTGAGATGGTTTGAGGGGATGCTAAGCAAGCATTAGATGATAATTAAACATTTAGGGGTAAACTCAAGGAGTGACATCATTGGATAATGCCATTAACCAAGGAGGTATGCTATTGTACAAGAGGTAAACTCTTGTGCAAGGATAAAATATGGTCAAAGGGACAACCATCATGGGTTAGGGGTGTGGGCTTGCAAGAGGCATTAAATGCCTTGGGAAGGCTTTTGTAAGGTTACTTGACCAATGAGGGAAACCTCTAGTGGTTTTGTCATAGCCTTACAAACTTGGAATACTCAACAAGTTAACTTGTTGAAAAAGGTAGAGTCTTCCACACATTTGGAAGACTTTCCCCATTTTTAGGGAAACAACTTCCCTAAATTTAGGGATGTGACAAGATTAAGGGATAAAACATGATTAGGAAGGGATTAGAAGAATAATGGAAAATGTAGGATTTTGCAAGTGGGTGAGGGAAAATAGAATTTTTTGGTAAATAAAATGATTTATTTTAGCCAAAAGGGATGCAACTTGCATTTGTAGGATTTTTCAAGTGGGGGTTACTATTCACAAATAAATATGAATTTATTTATTTGTAAAGGGGATTTTTAATTAAATGTGAATTTAATAAAAAGTGAAAAATGGATTTATTCAATTAAATGGCCAATGGTACTTAATTGAACCTATAGGCTAGGCTAGAAGAATAGGGTTGAAACAAATGTTTAATTTGATTAATGGGATAAATAGAGGAATAGGGATATTAATTAAACCTGAATTTAATAAATTGGAGGAATTAGAAATGAATAAAATTTACTTAATTGATTGTGCAACTTTTAGGTGTCTACATTTTGCCCCTCTTTGAGTCAATGTGTGACCACATGTTGATTCAAAGAAAAATGCTCAATTTATCCTCAAAATTTTGATATGATGTTGCTTGTCCAAAAATCATTGATATGAGTCCTTGGATATGAACTCGTTGTTGATATGGAACTGATTGATCGATGCAAAACTGATGTGATACTTGATTCGATATGATGATGATGATATGCCCCCTTGGGCGATAAATTGAAAAAATTGTATTCGTTGAGGGGGGCTGTGCAATTGTTAAACGATCTTTGATCTTTAGAATTTTTTGTGATTTTGTGACGATTTGTGAATTTTTGAGAATTTATTGCTTGATAGATTTAATAAGTTTGAAAAATGGAGGTGAGATTACGTGAGGATAGTGCATACATGCCTCACTCGTCCACCGAGGCCACATAGTCGCCTATGTCAGCCTAGGCTATATGGGTCCTTGGTCGATATCGGTTGATATGGGTCTAATTCGATATGGATCTGGTTCAATATGGGTCAAATTTGATATGGATCAAAGATTGGATCTTGATTTGATATGGGTCCAATTCGATATGGGTCTTGATATGGGTCCTAATTCGATATGGTGTCGATTGTTGATTTTGATATGGGACTGATTCGATTTGTTGATTTTGATATGGGACTGATTTGATTTGTTGATTTTGATATGGGACTGATTTGATGTTGATTTTGATATGGGACTGATTCGATTTGTTGATTTTGATATGGGACTGATTTGATTTGTTGATTTTGATATGGGACTGATTTGATGTTGATTTTGATATGGGACTAATTTGGGGTTGATATGGTTCACTTGCTTCGATATGATGTTTGATCTAATGCGAGACTTGATGTTGAGACTGGATGTTGATAGGAGGATCTTTGTTGCTATATACCCCTTGTGTGATTGATTGTTGATTTTGTGATTGCTTAATTGCTTGATTGATGTCGCTTTGATGGTCTTATTGATATGATATCCAAGAAATTTTTGGACATTTATTTCTTTTATTGATGATTTGCTTTGACTTGCATCATTGTTTCCTTTTGGATCAGCATGTAGTCACACATATGCATGATGAAATAATATTGGCATGGATGCATTTTATTTTGATGAGCTATATGGTGTGCATGATTGTCATGATTTTTGCAAATAATGTGATGTGTGTGTTTATGATGATTGCTTATGATCTACATTCTTTTTAAGATGATTTTGATGCATTTCTAATGGATACTATATGTTTTGAATGTGATATGCCTATGTACATGATGATGAGATGTATGTAGATGTTTATGGAGATGCTAATGCTTCTAACATGTTGTGTTTCTTTTTGTGTGCTTTTGAGGATGCTATGTGATATGCAGAAATGGTTTTGATATGATATGCTCATGTATGGGAATGCATTGTGATAATGACATTGATGTGATGTTGATATGATTTTGAATTGTGAATTGCAATAATAATGTGAGATGTATCTTGAAAATGAGATGTATTGCAATGATATGATAATGATATGAACATGATAATGATAATGCCAACTAATGCAACAAATTTAACTATGCGCAAGACGAATGTAACTATATGCAATATTTTAACATGGTCTAAATGATAATGATAATGCAAACTTAATATGATAATGAGAATGCACCTAATGATCATATGCAACCTGATGCAAGGCTAAAATGATAATGATATAAAATCCAATCTAAGATTAAAATGATATGCTCCTTACTGCAGAGTTAACATGAAATTCAATCTAATATGTAACCCTAATAATAGTGCATTCTTGCTCTCCAAAAGTTTCCATCTATTTGGATCATAGTGTCGGTGCTTCCTCTGCTTCATCATGGGGCCTTGATATGTTGAAATTTAATACAAGCATCATGGTATAATTAAACCATAATGATCTGAGTATAACTTACATGGGTTTTGATATTGCAAGATGACACAAGCATTGAGGTATAATTAAACCAAGACGACCTAAGTGTTTCTTGCATAAACAAACAAGATCAAACAAGAGTTAACCTTGGTCCAATGTAAATCCAAAATGTCCTGGGTGATATGCCACCTGATTTCTTCGTAGGACAAATTTTGCATGGTAAAAGGCTTCACTCACATATAGCAGACAAATAAAATATCACATTCCTTCCTTGCTTCTCTAGTCGTGAGACATCCTGGAGGTGCTCAGGAGATATGATAAGCAAAAGATCAAAAACCATAAGTAAACATGCATGCTATTTGGAATGTATTTTTGTCACATAAAACATCTTGCAAGTATGATCTTTGTTTAGTTGTAATTAGTTCAAAGAGCCTTGATGTTTTCCCTCTCATTTTTTCATTCTTACGTTGATATGTTCCTTGTTGATTTGTCATGATCCTTGTTTTCTCTTGATGCGTGTTTGATCTAATGTTGAAACCCAAAGGTGAGATGCCCCCAGTGAGGTCACAAACTTGCCCCCACTCTAGATACTACTCGATATAGATATGGACAACTGATCACCAAGCCATGGTAGGATATGATATGGATAACTGATCAGATAAGAAAGGACAATGACTATGCTATGTATTTCATGGGTAAATGTTGCAGGATAAAGTGCTCCTGGATGGTGTTTGGTCAAGATCAAATGGTGCGGAGATATGTACAAGTACTTATAGATGAAGGAGCTTCTTATCACAAGTGACGCTTGTTGCCAGGTTTTCACCACTTGATTTTATTGCAATTTTTTATTTTTGATTTTGATTTTTTATTTGAAAGATGAAACATGTACTACCATCAATTGATAAAGATAAAGCTAACTAGAACAAAATCCAGCAGTCATACTGATCTATGTCATTGTTTTGATTTGTTCGATGATTGATAAGAATTTTTGGTTTCAAAGAGTGAGTACCCCATATAAGACCGATCTATCTGGTTTCGAGTGTACCTATCCCTATATAAGACATGTTGATATTGATGTTGAAAGATGGATTAATTAAAAAGACTCAATGATTGATAGGAATGTCTGGTTTCAAAGAGTGAGTACCCCATATACGACAGGTCTATCTGGTTTTGAGTGTACCTATCCCTGTATAAGATATGCTGATGTTGATGTTGAAAGATGGATTGCTTAACAAGACTCTATGATTGATAGGAATGTCTAGTTTCAAAGAGTGAGTACCCCGTATAAGACTGATATGTCTGGTTTTGAGTGTACCTATCCCTATATAAGACATGTTGATGTTGATAGATTTCGAGCAATGAATTGATTGACAAGACATGTGATCAGTTTGATTGTAGACTTTGAGAGTTTTCCTATTTTTTATTTGATTTGAGGGATGGGCCATGCGTTCATGCTTTGAATTTTTAATTTTTATTTGATTTTGTCAATTTTTTTATTTTTAGTTTTTGGATATTTTAATTTTTTTGGAGTTTTTTGGATTAGAAGAAATATGTATTTGGTTGCTCCAATGTATAGCAAGACAAGGAATATTGAGAATGGATGGATGAAGTGTTGAGGTAGAAATGGATAGGAGAAAGATGAAGGTAGCTTAAGAGCTTTTTGAAATCATGTTTTTGTCCTTAGTTTTGATCAAGATCAAGGATGGAAAAGGGGATATGCATAGAGATATGATATAGATAGGAGAAAAAAGTTCATATATAGTGATAGATGATGGAAGAAATGAATAGATAGGATAAGGGACATGGACTAGAGGGTATGGATAAGGTGAAGCAAGATCATTGATAGCACTAGATGATGGAATTAATGAATAGATAGGATAGATGGAATGGATAAAGTGAAGCAAGATCATAGATAACATTGGATGATAGAAGCAATGAATAGATAGGAAAAATGGTATGGATAAAGTAAAGAAAGATTGTAGATAATGATGAATTTAGATAGAGTAATGGATATTGAAGGAAGGATAATGGGAGATGTGGTAGGAAGAATAGAGTGGATGAAATTTGCCCCCAAGAATTAAGGTTTCCATTTGAAAAAAGACAATATGTAAGATTGTCACAGTATTTAGCACCACCTGAATAAGTGTTCCTGAAATTTTCAAAGATAGAGACCCAATCCACTCTTAGAACTGGGGAAAAATTCAACCAAACATATCTAGCGACTAGGAAGCATACTCAAAAGGGAAGAAGAATCCCAAACTGGATCAAGGTATTTAGTCTTTGATTACCCATGTGTGTGCAAGTGGGTTCATTCTGGCTCCTATGATCATTGTAATCTTTAGAATCCAGTGTGGCTAGATACATGAGTCACCCTGACTTCAAAAGCATCTTGGATAGAGCCTCGCTATCAGCGAGCATCCATAGTCCCGATGAGGTTATTGCTGTAATCTCACAAATATTGCTCCATTGCTAGCTAGGTGTCCATAGCCTCAGTGGAGTTGCTTGCATGTTCCCATAGCCAAGCATTTTGATATTGTATTTCATTGCATTTTTCTTTTCTTGATATTTATTTTCTTGCTCATGTTTTTGATCTTTTGATATTGTCTTTTTGCTCTTTATTTTTCTTGCATTGGCTTGTAAGTGGTGAAACTTACATGAGTCTGATAATTACAGTAGCGCTAAAGCAAGATTTTAGATTTTTCACTAGCCATGTCTTCAACTAAGAGATCACAATGATTTAGAGCAATTGATTAAGTGTATGAGATATAGTAATCAAAAGATGTCGGTACCAAGATACGATCAGTGGTCCTTTTCTGAACTGGGTGTGTATCCCAACCAAAAGAAAACGTTAAAGAGGAACAACCTCGGATTCTGAAGCATTTCTTGAATAGATATCTATGAAAAGGACTGAACATGAGATTCGAGCATGGGCAAGCGTGTGACAAAATGATGCAAATACCTATTTCATAGATGTGAATTTATGCAAAGGATTGAATGTTGGGGATTGAAGGATAGAAAAGAGGTGTTGGATAATAGATAGAATGTTTGAAGATTTATGTGAGGATAGATGGAAATGTATTCAAGATGAGTGTTGGTACACAACTCGAGAAGTGATGAAGAGATGGAGGAAAATTGAATTTTGGGACATAAGGACCCAAAAAAGATAAAGGAAATGATGCAAGAATAGTTTTGGAAAGATTTTTAGATAGATGGTTGAAAGAAGTTCACAGATGTGTGCCTTTGTTGATCTTTCTTATGGATCATTTGAGGTGATGGATTGGTGGATGGAGGGAGGTAAGGACCCAAGATGGATGGAAAGGATGGAGAGTTTTATTGTGGAATGAAAGGACCTAAGATATATTTGGAGGATGAAGAGTTTGACTTTGGAATGAAAGGACCTAAGATAAATTTGGAGGATGAAAGGATTCCTTGATCTTGATCTTAACTTGGAGTAGGATCATTTGTGTTTGTGCTTTCTTCTTGATTTTGAATTAGATTAGTGACGGAGATGGAAGGGATATCATGCTCTTGATTAGGAGGTGGATGTTGAATGGGACTCTGCTCTTGAGATAAAAGGGGACCATCAAGGATGGAATACCAAAATCTTAGGGGATCATCATAAGATTCTTGATAGGTGGGATCTTGATCAAAAATGGGATTAGATTGGAGAGACATGATATCTTGATCTTGATTTAGGCTAGGACTCATTTACTTTTGAATAAGCTTCTTCTTTTCAAGTGACAAGGGATGGTCACATGAGTGATCAAAGTTTCAGTTTGGATAGGTTGATGTTGTTAACTTGATGGATACTTCATTTTGAATACTCAAGCTTGCTAAGTCGAATAGAGGGTTTGTTAGATAGGCCCCTATGACAAATCAAGTCAAATGATGTGGATAAAGTCTTCCAATATAGAAAATTGATTTGACTAACTTGAATACCTAGCTAGGTACTGTTTCATTGAGATACTTGGATGATAAACTCTTGACCACTTGGTTTGATACTTCCCTAATCTTGTTGGATGAACATCTTTCCTAAAGATAGTTGAAATATTGATAACCACCTCAATAGATTCTTTTTTGGATTTGGAAATATTCTCCACTTTATGATTTTTCCTTGTTTGAATTGACTTTTGAGTTTGATTGATTGACATTTTCGCAAGCTGTTTTAACATTAATGACAAGAATACATAGCACACATGAAGACCATGGTCATCCTAATGCTAAACATTGAGTGTATGTTCTTTTGAGGATGTGTTCAAATCCTCGATGTTTTCACTGGTTTGGATCACAATAAAAGACACATTAGATAGACACTTTATTCAAGGGTCATTAACAATATCATAGCCCACTAGTCTCGATACTCTGTTAGCTCAAACAACCTTGTCACCCCCTAGAGAGCGGCCATTTTTTTTCCTTTTTCCATAAATTAACCCAAAATGAATTGCTTCAAAGTTGAGTAGTTATCTTGGGAGATATATGGCGAGTAATCTTGGGGGCGGATTCTTCCCCACCCTTGCACTATGATATTGCCAATGTTTGGAAACTAACTCGGCTCAAAGTTTCTAATGCTAAATTTCGTAGTAAGGATTCCGTTTAGAGTGGGAAATGATAAACTCAATTAAGAGGCTTCCCAACCTTTAGAACAAAGGCTTTTTGCATAACAAGGATACTAGGGGAAGGCTATCAAATACACACTTTCGTTGGAGGGGATTTTCATCAACCTCCATATTTGATTATAGTGGGTTGGTAAACTTGGTGATAAAATTGTTGCCCACTTAGGTCGTTCCCCTCTCACCAGCCTTAATTCTTCCCTAAGAGCAACTTGGGAGGGCAGGCCTTCTAAAGGATTTAATTGCTTGAAGTAAAAGAAAACATGAAAGAGTGGGTTTGTCTTTTGGATCACCCAATTAAGGGGACAACATATACCTACCACTTTCGAGACAAGGCAAACAAAGTTCCTTTTATCCTTTTCAAAGAAATATTTGGCTAAGACCTATTTCGAGATGTTGCTCCAACAAACATGGTGTTCTTTTTATCCCACAAAGCAATTTGTTGTCTAATCTAGGTAATGAAATCCCGGTCAACTTAAAATAATGCACGTTGCTTTGAAATGGAAATCGCTTTGCAAAATGAAATGTGGTTTGTTCTTTTTAATCTTGCAAATAAGTATTGACTGTGAATTTTAACCTTTGCAAGAAATAAAAGATTGTTGTTGATCTTTTATAACCCCAAAATTTGAAGTATGAACCTAACTTGCAAGAAGGAAAATGTGAAGTTGTTGTTCTTTTTAACCTTGCAAATTTGATTCTTTTTAAGCCCCAAATTGAAAGATGTGGTTGATTTTTAAACCCAAAATGAAGATGAGTTTCTTTTTAAACCAAAGGAAAATGAATTCTTTTTACCCAACTTGAAAAGCTAGAAAGAAATCAAACTCCTAATCTAACCCCTCCAATCATGCAAGAAATTGTTAGTATCATGCAAGAAGAAAAGTTAGTGAAATGCCAAATCTTTTGGTGGACTTGCACAAGCCTAATATTTTTCTTGATGTTACAATCTTTGGCTCGTTGTCAAATACATGATCCTATCAAAAATGTGATAGGAAGTTGTTGATTTTTTTATTCTGTCAAAAATGTGACAGGAAGTTTCTAATTTCTTATTCTGTCAAAAACGTGATAGGAAGTTTTTGATTTATGATTCTGTAAAAAATGCGACAGGAAGTTGCTGATTTCTGATTTTGTCAAAAACGTGACAGGAAGTTGTAGATTTTGTCAAAAACATGATAGGAAGTTGCTGATTTCTGATTCTGTCAAAAACATGATAGGAAGTTGTTGATTTATGATTCTGTCAAAAACGTGACAGGAAGTTGCAGATTCTATCAAAAACATGACATGAACCTATAGATTTTGTAGAAACTATGACATGAACCAGTTGATTCTAATAGCATGGCTCTAACTAAGAAAATAACATCTCCCAAAATAAAAACACCACTTTGAGAAATTGCAGGCCTCAAACGAAGAGTCATCCCTTATTTCATATAATTCAAGGACTCACTATTAGATACAAGAGAAAACCCAATACAAACAATAAAATGTCAACAACAATAATTTTTTATCTAAGATTGTAACACAATACTAGGTAGAGAGTAGTTTGACATACAATTAGCTAGAGATAAGCAAATAAATTCAAGAAAACCTTTGCAACAAAGACTCACAAAGAAAACCAAATACCAATTAAGACCACAAATACACACCATAAAAAGGATAAAAACCTTAATTCTAACATCAAATCATCAATCAAGTTGTCAATCTTTGTCAAGGATACAACAAAGGTAGCATAACACATATTTGTTTTGGAATCAATTAGGTAAAGAAAAGAAGCCCCTAATGACTAGAATAAACTATTTGATTTTTTTGGATACTTTAAAAAATGAAACATTGAGTTGGTACAGAAAGACATGTCCACAACATAACAAAAATTGGACAAATATTAAAAACTACATTCATCTCAAACTTTGGATCCCCAAAGATACCCATAAAAATGTAAGAAAAAAGATGGGCATGGTGCAAGAAGAAGGTGAATCAATCAAATAATATAACCACATATTTAAAGAAGTGTCTAAAACTTTGGAATAATCTCTAACAAAGAATAAATTCATTAAATCAATTTGAAAAATGTTTATTTAATTTTACCACTTTAAAAATAGACATATTTTAATAGTTACTGTTATTATAAATTAATAAAATATTATTTATGATTAATGTTTATTATTTGGGTGAGGGGAAGAGGAAGTAGAGCATAAAAATTATTCTTGTATGCCAGAAAATGTGGTCTTCCACTTGCAAGAAGGAAAACACTTCAAACACACCAATGAAGCATTGTGTTAGATTGTTAGAAATTAAAATACAAGAAATGAGTTAAAAATTTCTAAAATCGCCTCATTGTCCTCTATCCCTAAGTATCTTTGAACTCAAGTTGGCCCTCACTTGGGAGAGTAGCTTGATCCTCTAGATGTCAACCTAAGGAACAAGTTATGAAGATGCAACTAGAATCTAAATGGATGCAACTAAGATTCTAGAAAAATGCTAAGATGAAGAGATGAAGATGAAGGATGCAACATAGATGATTAGGATGCAAAGATGAGTTCCAAATTGAAAGCTAAGGATTCTATGTGATTTAATTAAGCTAATATGAGGATGCAAGACTTGTAAAATAAATTAATTAAGCTAAAAGATGAACTAAAATGAGTCTAAATGCTATGAGATGGATGCTTGATGCTAATGCTTGGATTCTTGAAGAAGACTTTGATGCTTGGTGATGACAAGAGAGCTCATTAACCTGCAATGTGAGTATAATTTTGATGCACAAAAGACCTGATCAATTGGGAGAGAAATGGGCTCTATTTATAAGGAAATTGGAGAAATGGATGGTTGAGATTGAATAATCTCAACAAGGGCTAGGATTGAAAGTTATCAATCCATGGGAGGAATTCAATCCAATCCCAAGTTGAGAAATGTCAACTTGAGATGTCTTGAGGGGATGCTAAGAAAGAATTAGATGCTAATTAAACATTTAGGGGTAAACTCAAGGAGTGACATCATTGGATAATGCAATTAACCAAGGTGGCATGCTATTCTACAAGAGGTAAACTCTTGTGCAAGGATAAAAGATGGTCAAATGGACAACCATCATGGGTTAGGGGTGTGAGCTTGCAAGAGGCATTAAATGCCTTGGGAAGGCTTTTGTAAGGTTACTTGACCAATGAGGGAAACCTCTAGTGGTTTTGTCATAGCCTTATAAACTTGGAATACTCAACAAGTTAACTTGTTGAAAAAGGTAGTCTTCCACACATTTGGAATACTTTCCCCATTTTTAGGGAAACGACTTCCCTAAATTTAGGGATGTGACAAGATTATGGGATAAAACATGATTAGGAAGGGATTAGAAGACTTATAGAAGGGGATTTATAAGAATAATGGAAAATGTACGATTTTGCAAGTGGGTGAGGGAAAATAGGATTTTTTGGTAAATAAAATGATTTATTTTAGCCAAAAGGGATGCAACTTGCATTTGTAGGATTTTGCAAGTGGGGTTACTATTCACAAATAAATATGGATCTATTTATTTGTAAAGCGGATTTTTAGTTAAATGTGAATTTAATCAAAATGGGAAAAGGGATTTTAACTAAATAAATAAAATTTCTTCAATTAAATGGCTAAGGATATTTAATTGGCTAGGCTAGAAGAATAGGGTTGAATCAAATGTTTAATTTGATTAATGGGATAAATAGAGGAATAGGGATATTAATTAAACCTTAATTTAATTAATTTGAGGAATTAGAAATGAATAAAATTTACTTAATTGATTGTGCAACTTTTAGGTGTTTACAATTCTATTTGAACTTTATTATTGATGTAAAATGTTTTCATGAGACCATTGAATTAAACAAATAGTAATAATTCAAAAAGTAATTGTCTTAACATGACCTTTTCAATGAGTGAAAAAAGTATAGAATTTAAAAAAAAATAGTAGCTAGGTCTTTGCAATAGTTGGAAAAATGACATAAAGAAACATATTAGAATATATAGTGAAGCATTTTGTGCAGGCATTATTATGGCTCACGCCTACTATTAGAAGAATGAAAAACTCACATAAACAATATGTACAAAATAATTGAGGTGTCTACATTTTAGACATTGCAGCTAACACCATGGCCACAATAATTTGGTCATGAAAATCATTCTTATATAAGTCTAAATGCTCCTACCCTTTTCCAAGCATTCAAAAAAATGAAAAACAACACAACTCAGAAATAAGATCAAATATGAAGCCAATGATATAATGAAAGTATTTTATTGTTTACTTGTATCATCTGCAATTAATTGTCAACTAGGTTACTTGATAGCACTTACCCAAAAAAAAAAAAAAGTCAACTAGGTCGAGTAAGGAAAAAATCTTTTGCAAAGGACGTGTCTCCATTATACTTATATGTATAGAAAACTAGGAGAGAGGTAAATATGATGATATAGAATGTAAGATATAAGTAAGAAAGGAGTGTAAGAAAGGAAAAAGACAGTATATATGTTATTATATGCAGCAAGAGTTATATATGATGGAATTTTATGGTTGTGATACTTATTAAGAATGTTTAGATTATATATGATGTATTCCTAGCCTTGTTAAAGCATTATCATGTAATATTTCATACCACAAACTCTTTGATCATTATCTTACTGTACTAGGGTATACATACATGTTCATACAAGACTCATGGGCTCAAAACTTTGATTTACAATTTTATTTTTCTTGTCAATATTTGGTTTCATTGTTGAGACCTTGGCAAAATGGCAAGCAATAGATCAAAATACCGAGTAACAATCACATAGTAAATGAATTTATTAAGAAAGATATTACAAAGAAAGGTAGGATTTTTTTTATTTGTGACAAATTCCCTTAGGTCTTAGTCTCGCGATAGGGGGTTAGACACCTAAGGGATGACAAATGGAGAGGGGTGAGATCTTGAAAAGATCCCTAAAAATATTTGACCACTCAAAGTAGGAAAACCATGAGTACCATGGGATGAATAAATGGACTAATGTAATACCAAATCTTTGAACATTGATGAGAAAAGTAGATAACAAGAGATTAAGAGAGATTAGAGAAGAAATCCAATTAAAAACACAACTAAACGTGGAAGAAAAATAACAGAAATAAATATAAGAACATCAAGAAAGATACCACAAAATAATGGAGAAATTTGGAGACAAAAGTAGAACATGCCAAAAGGATTGCTAATCAGGGATAAGTAGAGTGCACCAAAACTGTTGTTACTAAGGAAGAAGTAGAACACACCAAAGGCGCTATGAGTGACATGGGAATACATATGATTAAGAGGAAATGGGTACAAATGAGCATGCCACAAGTGTTGCAAACTAACAAGAAGAAGAGAGAATTATATCACACTCTAGAACAGATTAATTCACATCTCACTAAACCAACAAAAATCCTCACTAATTTTGTAGGAATCATCAAGAAATATGGGATATCTAAAAAAGTTGAGAAGAAATTTGTAGTAGAACGGAAGCTCCAATACTTCTAATATTGACTTGAACACCACATATTGAGCCAAATTTATTTAATATTCATATTACTATCAATGAAATATTTGAGAAATTTTTGGACTCCTTGACAAATTTTTAACTTTTGTAGTTTGATGCAGAATATCTAGATCAACTATTTATCAAAAGTGTAAGAAAATTAAGAAATATATAACTATAGGAAGAAAAAATCATGTCCAAATTAGATAATAATGTAATTGAAATAAACAAGGAAGATTGGACAACATCATTATCTAATAGCATGGCTCTAACTAAGAAAATAACATCTCCCAAAATAAAAACACCACTTTGAGAAATTGCAACCCTTGAACGAAGAGTCATCCCTTATTTCATATAATTCAAGAAGGAATCACTATTAGATACAAGAGAAACCCCAATACAAATAATAAAATCTCAACAACAACAATTTTTTATCTAAGATTGTAACACAATACTATGAAGAGAGTAGTTTGACATACAATTAGCTAGATATAAGCAAAGAAATTGAAGAAAACCTTTACAACAAAGACTCACAAGGAAAACCAAATACCAATTAAGAGGTCACAAATAGACACCATAAAAAGGATAAAAACCTTAATTCTAACATCAAATCATCAATCAAGTTGTCAATCTTTTTCAAGGATACAACAAAGGTAGCATAACACATATTTGTTTTGGAATCACTTAGGTAAAGAAAAGAAGCACCTAATTACTACAATAAACTATTTGATTTTGCCTTGTAATGCAATAAATGTAATAAATATACTGGCAAATTCATACATGTTTTAAAGTGAAAGGTTGTTTTTACTGGCGAATTTAGACATGTTTTAATGTGAAAGGTTGTTTTTACTTGCAATTTACACTCCCACACAAAACTAATGCATGTCATTTAGTGGCAATATTTTTTTTATTTGTAAATGAGTATTTTATTATTGATATCAATAAAGTTTACATAATTATCATAGTTTCGGCCAAAATCGAGGCCTCCAAAAATTCCCATGGTCCTATACCACAAAACCACTCGTACACAACACGTAGAGCCAAGCCTTTCTATGCAACAGAACTAGACCCCATCCCACTAATCCATTTCCCCATTACATGCACCAATCGTAAATACAGAGGTCTACCTGGAAAAAAGCAGAGGAAAACCTCCCATGCCCAAGACAAAAGGGGAGACCAAGAAGTTACATCACCTCGGTTGACCACCTTCACCAAAAAGTCACCACCATGCTGCATGCCTCACTTGGAAATGCCACTGCTTCCTTGAATCCACCACTCCATCGTCCTTTGTAGCCAAAATAAAAAATATTACGTTACATTATACCACTTTTCTGCTTCCCTTTGGATGACCTTGTCCATGTTTAGCCTTTTTTTTGCAGAGGTAATCCTCGATGGCACTGAGGCCTTTACTCGTAGCCACCTTGCAGACTTTCAGATTGTCATGTACACTCCAAAGAGTAAAAGGATGAATAGAGCCAGAGGGGTCCCCTTGGCCTTCACCAATTTGGAACCAGTCCTCATCACAAGCCAGCAAACCCATCCCCATCCACGCCCTGACCAAGCTATCTTCCAGGCCACCTCTCCATTCTTTGTGAACACAAGAAGTGATGACCCACCTTGCCTCTAACACTGTGCCTAATTCTAGACACCATTCTAAGGAGAGTGATGAAATTTCCACATTTAATCTGTAACGACCCTCCACTGCATGATAGTCATGACCCAGGAGGATCGAAAAATTGTGGATGAAGTCATCATCTTTAAAACAGAAAATATTTTTCAATCTGTCATGACTGACCTCCCCCCAAAATAGATCCATTTGTATAGAACTGCGAAGGGAGAAGTTGGCCAACATTTTTCATACAACGACAATCACCACTATAACTATCTATTTTTACTTGATTTGACAATTGAAATCCAAAAGGTTTTATAGCCAACAAGATAGAAACAATTAAGTTAGCACATGAGTAATCTAAAGTCGAATATTTTTTATTTATTAAATTATGACATATGAGTAAGTGGTATTAATTTCGAAACCTTAAGCCAACTGGCAATGATGTTACATGGATCATATGTGAATCAAATTAGTTGATGTGACTATAGTGTTATTTGATATGACTGCATTATTCTTTGCTATGTGACACATTGTTCCCAATTCATGTTTCACAATATTACAGTTGTGTCAATTGATTATTTGATTTGACTAATCCAGATACAGATCAACAATATAATCTAATGAATTAATATTGTTTTACTAATGTTTTATACCCTTAGGCTCCTAGCCACGAGCGATGTCCCCTATGCATGTAACTTAACCCCTGGATTTTGCAATGCATAAAGTGGCTTTATATTTTTCAGTGCGAATGTCCGAAGAAACCGTATTCATTCTGAAAATCACTAGAATCGAGACATGTGTTAGTGTTAATGCAGATATAGGTCAGCAATATCAGCTAATGCATTTATATCCCCTTATGCATTAATATTGTTCTAGTATTGTTTTATACCCTTAGGCTCCTAGCCGCGAGTGATGTCCCCTATTCATGTAACTTAACCCTTAGATTTTGCACATGCGTGAAGTGGCTTTTAATTTTTCGATGCAAATGTCCGAAGAAACTGTATTCATTCTCAAAATCACCAGAATCGAGACACGTGTTAGTGTTAATGTAGATACAGATCAGCAATATTAGCTAATGCGTTTATACTAGCTTATGCATTAATATTGTTATACTAATATTTTATACCCTTAGGATCCTAGCCACGAACGATGTCCCCTATGCATGTAACTTAAGCCTTGGATTTTGCACGTGCATGAAGTAGCTTTTAATTTTTCGGTGTGAATGTCCAAAGAAACCATATTCATTCTCAGAATCATCAGAACCAAGACACGTGTTAGTGTTATTTTTTTATTGTCTAATGCATGAATATTGTCATACTTATCTTTTATAGCAAGCAGTTTGTGGATTCACAGAATAAGCTAATGCATTAATATTGTTAATATTAAGATTATGTTGGTACTCAAATCAACAGGTTCCTATACTCTAGAGAAATGGCCACTGACTCATGGTTAAGCAATAGGACTGGTTTTAGCCAATGAACAAAGTGTAGCATCCTGACTACAAGTGTACGCAAATCAACTTTCTACAACTTTCTATTCTCACTGAAAAGTGAAACCCAAAGACTAACTCTGTGTATTCCTTTTCCCTCCAGGATAATGTTTTCTTAGATTTCCTTTATACTGTTATCCCAAGACCACTTGAAATGCTTTGCTAACTGCTCTGGGGAAAATTCTCCTTGTCTTTTGCTTCATATTTTTACCTCGGGCCCCACTTCCCTTTCCTTTTGGGCCCTTCGGGATAACATTTCCCTAGGTATTTTCTTATCTTGGAGCACAATCTTTGATCTTAAAAAACTGCCTGGGGCAAGGAAAGCACTCTCCATCTCTTTGTAAAACTATCCTAGGGCCATTTGGAACTAGCTGGAAACTTCCTCGAGGAAATTTTGATTCACTAACTTGATTCTTTGGAGGTTTCCCCGGTATATTAATATGATTATAAATATTTTTTGGTAGATACATGCATACATATATAATATATAATTGCATGTATATACATATATGTGTTCTTATATATATATATATATATTTGTATCTATTGTTTTTCCTTTTTCCCTTTTTTCATTCTTATATACATTTACATAATCTTATACATTTATGAATGTATATGATTATATAAATGTAAGCATTCTTTTGTATATTATTCTTTCATTTTTATTTTATCTTTTATCTAATTATAACCTTATTTATATGTTATTTCTTATGTAATTGTTTGTTTGTATCTACAATGTACATGCACATTGCATTCTGTTGGAATGGTTTTTTGCTTCCTTGGGTAGCATGTAAAACCTTTGAAAAATCTTAGGGTTTAGGGTTTAAGGGGATGGGTTTCTCCTTATCTCAAATTTTTTGTTTTTTCCTTGGGCATTGTTCTAATTTTAAGTTGACTGACTACTGATGGTTCCTGGTTTTTTCAGTTGCTATGTTGAGGGATCTATATCATTCTTTTACCGGCCTCGAGTGTTAGAGCCTTTTGTCGGGTCGATTTCCCTTGAAATCCCTATGTATCGATTATGGCCTTCTATTAATGTCTAAGTATTCACTGGGACCTAAGGAGTGGCCTCACACCATGGTCTTAAACCTTCAAGGTTTTCCCACGTGCTTGTTTCAGATCTTAAGTGAAGTAGCTTTGGTGGTCCGTGCTCCGGGATAAAACTTCAAATAGGCTAGACACAAAAAATTACCCCGCAACATCATGGGGGTCATAAAAAAATTACCGGGGATAACAAAAACAATGGAAACAAAGGAGAAAAGTTATCCCGGGGAGCAGAAAGCAGCATCCAAAGACTACCCGGGATAACTCCTAGCAAAGAGTTGCAAAGGGATAGAGTTTTATCCCGAGGTAGCTTCCGATGAGTAAAATTACTATAAAAAGGTTGCCCTAGGGATATTTTCAGTTATTTTTTAGAGGCCCTGGGATAATATTATGAAGAAAAAGAGAAGGTTTTCTTTGCCCCAAGCGATTTATCAAGAACAAAGGTTATGTCCCAAGATAAGAATATAAGGCTGTGGGGAGGGAAAATATTATCCCGCGATGGTTTGCAAGGCATTTCTTATGATCTCGGGATGAGGAGGATGAAACAAAGAAAAATTTATCCTGGAGGAACAAAGAGCATATGCAGAGTGATACTTTGGGTTTCAGTAGGAGTATGCACATAGATACTTGGGCTCTGGGATAAGAGGATTAGTAAATAAGCAATGAAATCTTTATCTCAGAGGGTCGCGAAGGTCAAAGGAAAGAGGCCCGAGATAAAAGGAAAAAGGAAATACAATATAAGTCTTATCCCAAGGGACTAGGAAGTGTATCCTTTGATTCTCCAGAATAAAAATGGCAAAGGAAGACGAATCGAAAAGCTTATCCCGGGGAAGCACAAGGTGTGCTGGTGACTTGATTTTGAGTTTCAGTGAGAATAAATAAATAGGGATAAATCTCTGCTCTGGGATAAGAAGGGGATCAAATTCGAAGTAATTCTTATCCTGGAAAGATGAAAGAATCAGAGAAAAGGGCACCAAGATAAGAAACAAAGCTAGAGATAGTGAATATTTTATCCCAGAGTGGTAAATGAAGTTGCAAATGGATGCCCGAGGAAAGAGGATGTGGTGAACTCATGGCATTTATTGCCCCACATGGTGATTGACACAACATAAAAGGAAAAGGTGGCCAAAAGGGAATACAAGGGTGCCAGGTCAATAGTCAGAGGAAGTCAAGGATTGATCGTGGCCATCCAAATGATCATCTATGGCAAAAATTCAAATTTTGAAGCCAATGACAACTTTTCTTTGCATGAAGGAATTAATGGTGGAGCAATAAAAGAGAAAAATCTGCCGCATTCGTCTTCACCAAGCATTCAAGCGATCAAAGAGCAGTTGCAGAGCAAGTAGAAAGCAAATTCAAGTAGTCTCAAGGCATCCAAACACAAGAAGCTAACTAGTAAGTAAAATTCAAGTGCCCTCTGTGTGAATTTGGTTGAATTGTTCATGAGAATTATAGGTGTTTTTTAGAGCCCTAGGATTTTATTTCCTGCTCTACACCAAATAGCTATGGCCTCCCCCATTGAGAAAACCACAAGCCCTGATACTAAGAAAGACCAAGAGGCTGGAGCTATCTCAAGTGTCCCTAGTGTTACCCATGCCATACCTTTGAGTATAATTGCCCCACTGCAAGAATTACAGGATGCCCCCGTTGTTGGACCAAACCCTGAACCAACTCTCACACAAGTTGAGGAGGTTGAAGCCAGTGCTTACCCCAAGCAAGAAAAGAGGAAGAGGGGAGAAAAGAGGGCTATAATTGTGGTTTTAAAGGAAGATATAGAGGAAGAAGCCCCAGCCCCAAAGGCAAGCCCTACTCCTAAGGAAAGAAAATCAAAGAAGGATTATGTTGAAGAAATACCTACACAACTGACCCCTCCAATGATTGAAAAGGAGGAAGTTGCAAAGAAGAAGGAAACAAAGAAAAGAGACCCTCCTAAAAACAAGGTTGAATCTATCCCTGTTGTAGAAGAAACCCCACACCCCTAGGAGGAACCAATAGCACCAGCTGAGCCTCCCAAAACAGCTACTGAAGTGGAAAGAGAAATAGTGATCAAATTAGAAGAATTGGCAAGGAGGCAGACCAGAGCAACCCAAGTACTGAGCCAGTATTCGCTAGACCTATTCCCCGGCTCTAGCTCATTAGAGTCATCCAAGGCCTAGTGGGGAGACACGGAGGCTGGATGCAGGGATGCCATAATGGGATGTAGTGGGTGGGATGTCTTCCACGCCTTCTATGTAAATAGGGACCAACCTAGCCCAATCTCCAACCCCTGGAAGTTGAACCTAGGAAGGCTAGTAGTACCAAATGTATTTATTGAGCCAATGTTAATCAGAGAATTGACTAAGAAATTTGACCCCCCAAGCCTTGCTATCAGAAACCTTCAAAGGAAGGTTATTTTGGATATCTCTCAAAAGGCTATCATTGAATGTTTTGGGCTAGATGGGTCAGCCATTAAGGGGACCAACAAGCAAGCTTTAGTGAGAATGTATG
The DNA here is from genome assembly GCF_030272615.1 of Cryptomeria japonica. NCBI lineage: Eukaryota > Viridiplantae > Streptophyta > Pinopsida > Cupressales > Cupressaceae > Cryptomeria > Cryptomeria japonica. Next base: position 282,909,719 of record NC_081406.1, on the reverse strand, counting down.
AGAAGAACAAGGGGAGAATCGGGAGGGAGTATCTACCTATGTTTTTGAGAAAGCTCACCAAATTTTCCCCAAGCTACATCCTACCCATCGAGACTGAGCCTTTCGCATTGAATAGGTTTGAAACTTATTTTATAAGGACGTATTATGCCCTATGCTAGGTCCTAGGAGAATATTGTGTGCTCACCTTGTTGCTAGTCGATTACATGATGTTGGTAGTGTCCATCCAACACACGTCCACCAATGAACTTTTTGACTTTTCTACAATTCTCCAAACAAAGTTATATGAGATCCTAATGAAGGAAAAGGATGGAACTCAAGAACTAAACTTCAAGCACTATTCTTTGGTGTGCCATCTCATTTTGTATCAGAACAGGTCAACATGGTCACCAAAACTGAACATCAAAATGCTAGATCTACAAACAGGATTATCATGGCCTATTAAGAGATGGACACAAGTGTGGAACAAGGGCTTTCTCTTTGGGGATTATTGTTTATTCTTTGATTATTTTGTCAAAAGGGTTTTGGATATGTTGGATGTTGTAATAACAAGGATGTCTGCACACATAATTAAGGTATTAATAATAAAATCCTGCATGGATCAAAATGTACAATATGAAGAAGGGGATTTTAGCCATAATTTTGGAGACTTCTTCTTCTCTGATGACTGTACAATTATAAGGTGGTATGGATTTGAGAAGGCTCCTCATAGGTTACCAATTTTTGTATCTCCTAGGCTTGCATTTTTGGAATTGATGTGGCAAATGATGTGGGTGGAGAAATACCAAATCCCATAAAGAAAGGTGAAGCATCTCCCCAAAGCCACTAGCTTCAATGAATTCAACATTGGATATGATAATATAGAGAAGATCTGGGTTTTTTGGATCAAGAATTATAGGCTTAAGGTAGCTATAGCCAAAAATTATGATCCTAAGGGATACATAGGGGATTTAAGGCTAAATAATCTCAAAGAAAGAAGCTACCATCACCAATTTTATGAAATAAAAGACCTATTAAGGAAGAAGAAATGGGAGCTGCTAAAAAGGATAGAGAATTAGAGAATGGCAGAGGATGAAAACTACAAGGGGATTTTTAGAGAGGAGTTCCAATTTGACATTGCCAGAATGATCATTCTCCTCCAGCATGCTGATGAAATAATTCAAAAGGACATCCAAAGGAAGGAAGCCAAGAATAAGGGAGAATATTTTCAAGAGCAACCTATTGTTGATATCCCCGCATTTTCCAAAAAAGGGGTGGTTATCACAGAAGAGGGGCAACCTAGGTTCTCCAAATCAGCAACCAAAGATAGGATGCCATTGATGGGAGAGATAAGAAGAGTAGAGAAAGGAAAAACAAAGATCTCAGATTTTGTAGATATTCCTGAGACTAATGATCCCAATGTGCCTCCCCCTTCCCCTCCTGGAGATTTTTTCAATGAAGATGAAGCAATAAATCAGTTGGATGACACAGACAGAGCTTTGATTCCTATTGTCATCCCTATACATGAGGTGGATGATGAGAGAGTATTTGTCTCAAGGGAGTTCATGTCAAGTGACAATTTTGTGAATTCCCCTGAATTCAAATCTTTTTGGCCCAAGGAAAACTTGAGAAATGCAGCTGAGGGGGAAGAAATAAATGTGGACCCTGACAACAATCAATATAGCCCTAAGGAGGCAAGGGAAATGGTTGCCAAAAGTGCATGCTCCTAGTCCTAGGATGGGACCCTAGAAAAATATTTTTGTTAGACCAAATAATAAGGCAAAATGACCCAAGGTATGTTAAAGAATATGAGAACTATGGGTCCAGGATAAATGTAGATATCAAATCCTTTGGAGTTTTGGCTAGAGGATCAAATTTGAATCGACAAATTGTTCCTTTTGGATTAGAACAATAGAGGGGGGAAGCAATTTTGCTGACAACCAATGACACCACTGCAGGAGAGGTTGTTTCTCTGGCATCCCATGTGGCCCAATTTGCTCAAATAGTGGTACAAGATTTAGAGGCAAAGCACATTGTTCTCAAGGATAGTTTGGCCAGCTTAATCATAGTTATCATTCATTATTCATTAAAAATTGTAAATTGAAAGAAAATTTGATTAAAGCTAAGATGGGGACCTCAGGAGGAATAAAGCCTGAAGAGTTACATAAGGCCACAAAGGAGCTACAAGAAGCCAAAGAGGAAGCTTCAAAGAATTATTATGAGATTAGAAAGGCTTCAATTTTGAAGGTAGCTGATAGAGTCATGGACAAATTAGAGAAGTTCATGCTAATTATTCTTCTCTAACCAAGATTGACAGTGATTTGGATTCCATTCTTTTATTCTTTCAGCCTATTAGGGCTACTTGGTTTCCAAAGGGGTAGCAATTGAAGGAGATTCTTTTGGCATCATCTCAAAATAAAGGGAGTGAAGCAAAGGAAATTGAAGTGACATGGAAAAACTATAATCAATTGGTCAAGAAGCTCTCAATCATTGAGAAGGAAAAGAAAACTATGACTGATAGGTTTGAATCACTCAAGGGGATACAACAGTGGGACATTCCATCAATTTTGAAACTATGAAACACATTAAGGACTTGAACTTCTGGTGTGTAGATTTTGAAAAGGCTATAGTAGGAGTCCTTGAAGCATTGGAACCTGATCTAGATCAAGAGGCTTCCTATAGTACAATTTTGGATAGGATCATGGATGTGGATGGGTTGTATCATAAGTTTGTTGTGGATGCGGTAGGGGTCCCATCTCAAGCAACTAAGTCTGCAATGAATAGGTTGCAAGGAATAAAGACTTTTGATTGGTTAGTCAGCAAGATGGATGAATGGTATGACAATTTTTGTGTCATCCTCCAACAAAACTTAGATGAGGAGGAAGACTAGTCATTGTTTTTTACCTTTTTTTCCGCCTACAATTTTGGAGTGACAATGCCATTTTTGGAAGGTTGCTAACAAATTTCACCTGCCATCATCCCAGTTTCCAAGGTAGTAGTAGCTGGCACCTTCAACCCACATTTTAGACCTGACGGGATACAATACACAAGGACCACTAGGAGCAGTCTCAAGGTAATTCAAGGCCATGAGACAGGGTTCCAAAGTCTCAGTTTTGAAGTCTCTAGTCTGAGTCATATGTTTAGAACTCTGAGTCTAGGATCCAGTAACATGTCTAGGTGAATGAGAAAGTTGTAATGTCAATTTGTAGAGCAATAATAATGAGTCTTTTGTCAAATTTCTTGTAGAATTTGAAGAATTGACATATATTTTGTATTGTGGCAGAGATAACTTTTGAATCAATGATATATAATTCAAGTTTTTTTCTCTCCATTGTGTGATTCTATTATCTTTTGAATGGAATTGAATCAAGGATTTGTTTCATTCTTTACATTGTTGTGTTGCATGTAGTTTATGTTTATGCTTTGATTAAAGGAGTCAAATAAATTTCTTAAACATTTCGAATATGTTGTAAAGCAACATTTTCTTAGATCTACAAGCTATTTGTCAAATTTGGTCAAATACATCATGTATTTCATGAATTCAAGTCCCAATGGAGTAACACACTAATCTTAGCTTAATTAAAGGTGTTACAGTTAATTTTTGTATCTCATTTCGTCTGTCCTTGTTGCATTTTTTATGAGAATACTTGAATTATGTTTGAGTACATATTCTGTTAGTCTCTTGTTTACATGTATTTATTAAATGAAAATTAACAAATGTACAGAAAAACAATGACTCTTTACTGATGATGAATAACGATGAACTCTTTATAGAAATATAGAACACTTACACGTCATTAGATAACCGTGGTGATAACATTATATTAATAGCCACTTGCCATGAATACTAGATTCTAATCATGATGGGCCAAGGCCCAATGCCTACTTTACTGCAGTGCTGATGAATAACGATGAACTCTTTATAGCAATATAGAACGCTTACACATCATTAGATAACATTGATGATAACATTGTAATAATAGCCACTTGCCATGAATGCTAGATTCTAATCATGATGGGCCAAGGCCCAATGCCTACTTTACTGTAGTGTTGTTGAATAACGATGAACTCTTTATAGAATTATAGAATGCTTAAATATTTTGTCGCACTGAGAAGATTTCAATATTCATAACTAAAATACATAACCATCGAATACATAACTGAAATTATAAGAATACTCTGATAACAAAACCCGCGAAGACATAAAAAATATTGTTTTATAAATTCATATATTCCATTTCATGCATTCTTTCCAAACAGTAACAATATACAGAGGACTATTTCCAAAACCTCTATTATAAAAAGACCCATGATGCTAAATTATAGTCTATAACACAGGAGTAATCTAACTGAGTACTAGTCTACCAATAACAAAAAAAATTAAAAAGATGTAGAACTAGACCAAACGCAAATAGTGGTTTAGTGCCCCATTCTTCAAGCAGTTCAGGCCCGTCAGTGCCTTGGCATTGGTGCATTCACAACCTCTCATTTTGCCTGAGTAATCTTGGCCCTGACTTTGTTGGCAAGAAGGATGACAAGGCAATCCTCTCCGCAGTTGGCATGGGCTTCCCCTCTTGTGACATCCCTTACCTCCCCCCGGTCTTGAAAAATCCACTCCTCTCCACTCCCCAACTCCAGTTGTCCAACAATCTCATCAGCATCTTGTTTGCTGACTTCAGATTTGTCAAGAAACCCTTCACCGGTTAGATAGTCCTAGTGCCAATCATCCCATTCGAGTTCCTTGATTTTGGCCAAACAGAGGAGAAAATTGATTTTCATGCTTATGTTACCCTGTCAACCTTGTAGCAACTCCAATTGTTCAGTATACACAATTGGGTGTTTTACCACCTGAGGTCCCCCACAGTAGTAGTTGTCTGGTAGGGGAATGACGAGTGCCCCAGGTGCCCCATCCACATTTTCAAGTACAACATCAATGCCCTTCAGATACTTATGCTCAAATAACATCTGGGTGATATTTTTTGCCCATTCCTTGTAAACCCCCGCATATAAGAGCATGGCCAGGAAAAATGACGGGATCTCAGAGATAACCCTATGCCTATTACAGGTCAATAAAAACTCCAGACCTAGAACTTACTTCACCGGATGCATAATATATATGTGGTCATTCTACAATAAACCACTTATCAGTTACTTCTCCCAGAAATGATCCCTATAGTTTCATCAAATTGATCTTGATAGGCGTGTCCATTTCTCGCATCTGAGATAGTGATAACTCACTAGTACTATTGAGCACTTCCAACACTCTTAGTTTTGAAGTGTATAGTTAGACTGGAGCCACTTGAACCTCAATGTCCAATTTATAGGCAAACAATCAATTTGTCGGTGCCAGTGGGGTGGGTGGTCTGAATAGTAACCCAATGGGAAAGTTGGTGGGAGGAAGACATGCTTAATAAATTGGGATCATAAATAATTAATAAATGATATTTCTATGTAAACAATAATGAAGAAGAGTACCAATAGCAATGTATTGAATAAATTTTAATAAACAACAACCATTAATTGATTATTATTTTTTATTGGTAAATAGCTGGATAGGCCAGCACCTCTATTACTTTAAAAAAAGGAGGGAGGTACATATTGGGGGTGCCTATAGACCATTTATCACCCATATATTAAAAAATGATAGATCATTTCTAAAATTTCAAAAAATCCCACTACCTCCCAATCCTACCATATCAATGTATTCTTCTATTACATATTATCGTAGGTAAAACAAAAAGTAAAACAATAAACATCGACATAGATAAACAAAAACAATTTGTACCCTTAGCTCGAATCCTCCTCTGAGTTTTCCTCATTCTTTCACATTTCCAGTGCAACCAGGGTGTATGCTACCATAGGGCACTTTGCATTGCAACCCACATGAGCAAGGCCTTCCACGATCTCTACAATATCTATGTATTCATTCGGGTACCATAGCTCCCATGTTCCTAGCTCCTAGTCATTCCCATCCAACTCCACCCCATGCTCATCGACCCCAATGTCCTGTCGTCCCACCAAAACTTCCGAGTTGACATAGTCTTTCAGATTGAAGGGGTGGGATGATGCAAGACCTCCAAAGATGTAGAGAAGGAACGTTAGACTTCAATTGCACTCTGCAAAGGTTTCTCTAAATTGTTTTGGTTCTAGAGTCTGCACGAGCCCATATTTTTTAATGTTCATGTGCTCGGTCTGATAATAGAAACCAGTCAAAGGGATTTTTTTCTCTCAGTCAATATTATCCAACACCTCCTCTATTCTACCCAAGAAGTGTTGGAAATATGTTGGATTTGGTTAAGTGTTGTCATTGATTTCAACACTATATCCCGGTTGGAGACTATCCCAGTTAGTTTTGGTGATCATCTTGGTTTTGGCTATGATTCTGATTTGATATGATTAGATCTCTAGAATCTATTTTGGATGCTTATTTTGATGGTTACATGCTTTCTATATTCTAGTGGTTTCATGATTTGGTTATCGCTTTTGGTTTGTGCCTTTATCAGCACGTTCTTGGCTTTACCGACTTCTAGCACTCCTAGTTAGCTTTACTGATATGCTGTCTTCGTGACTTGGTCAGTGGATTTTGGGTCCAGCTTATGGAATTAGTTTCTTTCATGCTGAAGGTGTTTCTCTATTGTGTCCTTAGTATTTGGTGACTTTGCATTGGATGGTGTGTTATTATGATGGTCCTATTTGGATCCGATTAAAATTTGTGTTACTTCACTAAGGGTTTCTACCTGTTGGTGAAGTGTGTTGGATTTTGGTCTTAGCGGAATTTTTGGTAGATATAATTGTTTGGATATTTGATTTAGGTCCATTCTATGTAATTTAAATCATAATATTGGTGTGGTGGTATCATGTGATGTAATTTTTGTAATTATGAGTTTATGGGTTTAGGGTTTAGCCGACCTTGTCAATAAGGTTGATGATCTGTATTTATAGGAGACTTATTTATGTAATTTGAGGATAGATGGTTATGGTTGGTTAAATATGCATTATCAGAGAAAGGATTATGTGCGAATAGAGTCATATCATTTCAGTGAAGGTTGGAAAGGTTTTGTATTGTAGAGCAGACATCAGTGCTTAACCAAAACTGTATTAGGCATTAGTATATGCTACTTTCATAGTTCATTTCTTTCCGGATTGTAATCTGATGTTTATGTAAGTCAGTGAGACTTCCCTTTGTGATGAGCAGTGCACTTTAGGTTGTTGGCCTTTCTGCAAGTGCACACCCCATTGTAATTATTCATAATACTACTGTAGAGTATTCATCTGATTGTGGGTAGAGTTTCCCACTGTGGTTTTTCCCTTTCCAAATTTTCCACGTCAAAATATTGGTGTTATGTGTGTTGTTCTTTCATGATATATCTTTCATTGTGTTGTGCTCTGGTATAAGGTTTATAATTGAATTAATTGATGTACTTGTGAGTAAACTGATTCACCCTCCCTCTCAGTTTACTACCGGTATCAGTGCATTACAACAATTCATATTAGAGCGAGGTCCTCTCTATAGAAGCTTAATCGCTTGATGAGATTCGATGGCAACTGCATCAAGTTCTACATTCAATTCTTACTGGAAGGATAGTCCCAGATTTGATGGTACAAATTACAAAATATGAAAGGAGTGAATGAAGATTCATCGCATATGTCTTAGAGCTGAAGTTTGGGAGATAGTGGAGAAAGGGTATATACCCCATGATCCTAATTCTGGAACACCCACGCCTGCTAATGAACAAAAGAGAGCTGAAAATGATGTGAGAGAAAAAGAAGCATTGTTAAGCGTCCCATCTAATGAAAAGCTATTGAATGTCATAGAGTTGGAGAATGCTAAGCTGATCTGGACAAATCTTGAAACTCTTTATGAAGGTGAGCAGACTATGAAGATTTCTAAACTTGAAGGTTTTCGGGTAAGGTATGAAACTTTAAAGATGGAAGAGGATGAGAAGATAAGTTCTTTCATGGATAGAGTCAATGAGATTGTCATGGGTATCAAATGCTCCAATGGATCAATTAGTGAAGATGAAATAGTATCAAAAGTTCTAAGAGTTCTACCTTCAGCTTACAAAATGAAGGCTACTTCTATCAATGAACTCTGGACAATGTCAAGTACCCCTGTGACCAAAGATACACTACTTGGGAAATTGACTGCTTTTGAACTTGAAAAACTTGGAGATTAGAGTGTTGCTAAAACTGAGATTGCATTTAAAGCATTTTCCTCTGGTAAGAAGAAGATAAATTGGAAAGAGATGTATGCTAAGGATATGGAGGAAATTGAGAAAGAAGAAAGAGAACTTAAAGAACTGGAAGCCTTGATTGCTAGAAGAATTCCTAAAGGACTAGCTGGAAGTAAGTATGAAGGAAAAGTCTCTTTTAAATATTTTTCATGCAATAAGATTGGTCATTTTGCATCTAGATATTCTGAAAGAGCTTCTAGGAATCATGAAATATTTGTGATCAATTATAAGCCTAATCCTAAATATCATAGAAAACCTAGATTCAGAAGAAACAAGGATAAATCATGTTATTATGCTAGTGATGATGAATCTGTGAGTGGATCCGGTAATGGTGCCTCATCCAGCAAAGATTGGGTCTTTATTGCTACCAAGGATGATTGTCTAGAATCTTTCATTGAAGCAATACATACTGAGGAAAAGGCCTTAGCTGCTAAAATTGAAGAAAAGGATGAATGGTTTATAGATAGTGGTTGCTCGTATCACATGACTGATGACAAAATAAAGTTCTTATCATTGCAAGAATTTGATGGTGGATTGGTTAGATTTGGAAACAACAAGGCGTGTAGGATCAAAGGAAAAGGAGCAATATCATTGGATGGTAAGACTAATACTGATAATGTTTACTATGTTGAAGTTTTAAAGCATAATCTTTTGATTGTAGGTTAGATTATGGATAGAGGATTTCATTTGCAATTCAAAGATGGAAAATATAAGATCGTCAATAAATCTAGATTGGAGATTGCTTCGGGAACTCAGACCAAAGGTAATATCTTTCATTTGAACTCTGATGAGAAGGCTTGCTTGATTGCTCAGATTGATGAAAGTTGGTTATGGTATAAAAGGATGTGTCATGTAAATTTTGATTGCCTAGTAAAGATCAGTTCAATACTAGTTGTCAAAGATTTTCCCAAGATTGCTAAACCTCATAATCTAGTATGTAGAGAATGCCAAATGGGTAAGCAAGTTAGAACTTCTTTTAGAAGTGTACATGATAAATCTAATGAAATTCTTGATCTTATTCATACTGATTTGTGTGGACCAGAAAGGACTAAAATTTTTCAAGGCGATAGATATTTTATGTTACTTATTGATGACTATTCTAGAATGTCGTGGGTAGCATTTTTGAAAGAGAAATTTGAATCTTTTGATAAATTTAAAAATATATAAGGCTATGGTTAAGACTGAGACAAGACTAAAGATAAATTGCTTGACATCAAATCATGGCAGTGAGTTTACATCCAGTGAGTTCAACAACTTTTGTGAAAGGAATGGTATTAGGAGACAACTTTCTTCTCCTAGGACTCCACAACAGAATGGATTAGTGGAAAGAAAGAACAAAACAATTTTGGATGCAACAAGGACTATGATGACTGAAGCTAAATTACCTGATATCTATTGGAGAGAGGTTGTCCATACCATTGTATATACTTTCAACAAAGTACACATAAAAGGTGATACAGGTAAGATTACTTATGAACTATGGTTTGGTCATACTCTTACTATCAGATATTTTAGATTTTTTGGAAGCAAATGTTACATTAGAAGAGATGATGCATTAGGAAAGTTTGATCCTAGAAGTGATGAAGGAATATTTTTTGGTTATTCTACTAAGAGAAAAGCGTATATATGTTATAAAAAAAGATTGAATAGGATAATGGAAAGCCTGATTGCCAAGGTGGATGAGCATGGCAGTAATTAGATCAGATCATTTGATTATGGACCGGAAGATGAATTTATCAGACCTGAACTGGTAATACAAGAATCATCTGAGAACATTGAACTAGTGACACTGGTAGCATCAGAAAATTCAATAGTGATAGATGAATAGTAGAATGAGTCAGCAAATCAAAAAAATTCAAAGACTCCTAGGTATGTAAAACTAAATCATTCTAAAGATTAGATCTTTGGGGATTGTTGCATGATGTGCGCCCTTGGTTTCATTGTGTTGTGCACTATAGTGCTTGGGTTTGTGACATGGTATGCATTCTTTCTTGGGAAGAAGTTGGCTTCGTGGCTTAGTAACAAACAATCATGCACTTCATTGTCTATTGCTAAAGCATAATATGTTGTAGCTGCTACCAACTATACTCAGATTTTATGGATGAAACAAATGTTAAAGGATTTAAGAGTAAGTTATGATGAGCCTAATTATTTTCATGGTGATAATACTTCTACTATTGATATGTCAAAGAATCCGGTATTTCATTTGAAATCAAAACATATTTCTATAAGGTATAATTTCTTGAAGGAAAATGTTAAAGCAAAGGAAATTAGATTGGTTTATGTGCATACTAAGGAACAGATTGTAGATATTCTAATGAAACCATTGCCTAAAGACACTTTTGAATATCTCAAAGATCAATAGGGGGTTACCAACCCTCCGAAAGTGACTTAGAGATGCAGAGATGCATCAATTCGGTGAGCTTATCAGACATACTTTTCTGATCTGGGTTGATGAAGATGGTGTTACTACTAAGGGGGAGTAGTCAGTTGTTTGGTTCAGTACTCTTGGTTTAGTATCTATCCTTTGTCATTGATGTCAAAGGGGGAGAAGGTATTCATGTGAAAAATTTATAGATCTTTGTATGATGTTTTCGGATCAGTCTTTTCTCTTTTGGAGATTGTTGGCATTCCTTGGCACTTGGATGTTTTTCACATTCAGTGTTGCCATCAATGCCAAAGGGGGAGATTGTTGAAAATATGTTGGATTTGGTTAAGTGTTGTCATTGATGTCAACACTATATCCCGGTTGGAGACTATCTCGGTTGGATCTATCCCAGTTAGTCTTGGTGATCATCTTAGTTTTGGCTATGATTTTGATCTGGTATGATCAGATCTCTAGAATCGGATGCTTATTCTGATGGTTAAATGCTTGCTATATTCTGGTGGTTTTATGATTTAGTTATAGCTTTTAGTTTTTCCCTTTACCGGTTCGTTCTTGGCTTTCTCGGCTAGCTTTTGGTTTTACCAACTTTTGGTGTTCCCGATTAGCTTTACCGATATGTTGTCTTGGTGGCCTGGTCAATGGATTTTGGGTCTGGCTTATGGAATTAGTTTCTTTCATTCTGAAGGTGTTTCTTGATCATGTCTTGAGTGTTTTGTGACTTTGCCTTGGATGGCATGTTATTATGATGGTCCTATTTGGATCCGATTAAACTTTTTGTTACTTCACTAAGGGTTTCTACTTGTTGGTGAAGATTGTTGGATTTTTGTCTTAGCAGAATTTTCGGTGGATATAATTGTTTGGATATTTGATTTAGGTCCATGCTCTATAATGTAAATCATAATATTGGTTCGGTGGTATCATGTGATGTAATTTCTGTAATTATGGGTTTATAGGTTTAGGGTTTAGTCGACCTTGTCAATAAGATTGATGATATGTATTTATAGGTGACTTATTCATGTAATTTGAGGATCGATGGTTATGGTTGGTTAACTCTGCATTATCAAAGAAAGGATTATGTGCAAATAGAGTCATATCATTCCAGTGAAGGTTGGAAAGGTTTTGTATTGTAGAGAAGACATTAGTGCTTAATCGAAACTGTATCAAGCATTAGTAGATGCTACTTTCATAGTTCATTTCTTTCTGGATTGTAGTCTGATGTTTATGTAAGTCAGTGAAACTTCCCTTTGTGATGAGCAGTGCACTCTAGGTTGTTGGCCTTTTTGCAAGTGTGGACCCCATTATAATTATTCATAATACTACTGCAGAGTATTCATCTGATTGTGGGTAGGGTTTCCCACCGTTGTTTTTCCCTTTCTAGGTTTTCCATGTCAAAATATTAGTGCTATGTGTGTTGTGCTTTCATGATATATATTTCATTATGTTGTGCTCCGGTATAGGATTTATAATTGAATTAATTGTTGTACTTGTGAGTAAACTGATTCACCCCCCTCTCTTAGTTTATTGCCGGTATTAGTGCATTCTAACAAGGAGTGTTGAAACACCATCTAACACATTTTCTTCATGCACAGCTTGAATATTCCCAGATGAATCCCTATAGCCAAAAAAATTGTTAGGATATCAGAATTTAGCCAATAGAAATACCTAGCATGCAGAAATTTCATCCCCAACACTCTCTTCACCGCATGCAAGACTAGGGGTTGACCAGACTCCATGACTTGCCCAAGCCTCTTGTCTGAAATTTCTCCCAAAAAGGCCATTTGTTGTTTTGTAGCCTCCAAGAGAATTGGAGTATCCATATGCACAATGTAGAAAGGCATTTATAGAAAAACTCAATGGATGAATGTGGGTTGTATTAGCCTTAATTAGGCTTGGACTCTAAGTCTCTTCCATATTTTCCAACGAGTGTGAAATCATGACATATGAAGGATAGTATAATTTCTAATTCATTAATCAGGATATGTGCCATCTCCATCTCACCATAGCAGTCGATGCATATCCTTCAAGATCACATGAATCATTATAGCTACGAGATGGAAATGCTCATTGCTTTGTTTGTTCTTTTTCTTCTAGAGGTGTGTGATGTACACAAGTCATGAGGATAACCAGTCAATTCCTACTCAAAGGCTCAATGTTACAATGTCTTGTACATAATGAAAGAATAAATGTCTTTATCCCTCACCATAATATTATGGGAGCATTATTATGAACTCCCAATCTTACATCACTCTAGTTGTTAGATTATAATGACACCCCTGTAACTCTTTCCAATTCCATCCATTCTAAATAGGAAAATTTGTAAAATTTTGCAGCTATAGCTGCACATCAGAATAGATCTAGCTAGACAATACATTGGCATCAACCTTATTAACCTAAGACCATTTATGATGTACTTAGGACTTTGATTATCTCCTATAAAAATCCCTTCTGCAACTGCAATCTTTTGCATCCAAACATCTTCACATTACTAGCACAATCACATACTTATCTAAGAGAAACATTTCCTAAATGCAAATGTATAGCCCCTTGGACTTATTTATCATTTCCTCCCATGTCCCTGAGGTAATGATTCTTGATTTCCAATTTTCAAACAATGGTGGCAACATGTCATTTAATTCTGGCAATCATGCACGAAGCATACCCTGTAAACTACTCTCGAACTTGGTAAATATTGGTTGTAGCAAACCTAGTTGGATGCTCGAAAGAATTCAATGATAGGCTGGATCACTCCATGGCCTAAACTGATAAGAAAGCCTCTGGCACTCTGTAAACTTAACATCACGTGTCACTTCTTTCTTGGATTCCTCAAACTTCATTTCACCATTCAAATGCACCATCAAATGGTCTTGACTAAGACTACCTGGCACATTTTTACTTACGTGGTTCTACATAGTGACACACAAATGGTTTGGCCAACTTATCAACAGGTTGGCCACTCGCTGGGGCGTTGGAAGGTTTATTTGCCTTTACAAAAGATCAAAATTTTTATGAACTGTCTGGGCCTTTATTTGTATACTTAATTATTAATTATATAGTTAAATTTAATTAAGTATAATCAATGAGTAGACTGTAGTTAATTCATTCATGAATGGTTGTTGGCTATTAGAAGATCAATGACAGAATCTCTATTTCGGATCAAGGTTGTGAAGCATAAAAAATGTTCAGAATGTTTCTGGAAATCTGTGACATGTGTCAGTGTGACCAGTAGTGCTCGTTAAAATTAATATAACTTTGAGACTACGTCGACTATTATATGAATTGTACCATTTTTTCCTTGAAGGTTTTGATTAAGTGAAGTTTTCTTTGGACTAACTAGCTAGTAGCTAACTAGGGAGATTTCAGATTCAAAAATGAGATTGAGGGATGCAACAAAGTCTACCAGCACCAGTCTATAACTTGTGTATTCGCCAGTGCAAATTCAAGATTCATATTCTGAGTAAATATTGAACACATATACTTTCATTGTAAAACCTAGGATTTAAGATTTAAATTTTTGAGCTTGTGTAGTTGTAGCACCATCTTTTAACCATTACCAGTGATGGGAAAAATGAAAAGCACAACAATGGGAAATATAGATTGTACCAAAGTAACCGAACTAGTTAAAACCTCAGGTTTCACTGATGAATACCATGATATTTTTTATCCTATGATCCATGGTAAGAAGCAAACAACACAAATTAGATTTGCATTGCAGAATAAGTGGGAAACTAGAACTAAAAATTCAGCAAATAACCCTCAAATTGGAAAGTTTATAACCCTAAAATAGGAGTGGAAACAAATAAAATTGCATCGTGGGATTTTAGATTGGGACACATGTGTTGGCTTGATGATGATTATCATGTATTCATCACTTGTTGTCATTGATGAATCACTCTCACACACACATATGATTACATTGACTACCAGTGTAACTTCATTGATTTACACTATTAACCGGTATGTTTAAGGTCTATCTCTAACCGGTACTCTATGTCAATAGGTATGTGCCTAAGAGATAACCTGTGGTTACATTAAGTCAGAATAATAATGAAGATAAAGTTGAAGATTAAGATCAAGTGGAAGATTCTAGGACAACAATTCACATATTGTGGTCCAATCGGTATTGATTGTTTTAACCGATATCCATTTTTGTGATGAGTTACTAGCACCATTTGTATGGCGGTCATTTTTGTGATGAGTTATGTTTAAATGTCTAGATACACTGCACCTAGGAAATTGTGTTCCTATGGCCGACATAAGATTTTTATGTCTATTTAAAGACATCTTAGTGAATCATTTTTAATGATGAGGAGAGAACTGATATAGAAGAGGTGATCTATGCAGATACTTTTTCTAAAGAGCGATAAGTGTTTAAATGGAGATCAGTGTTGAATGTACTTAGAATGATTTGATCAAGCAAGTCTTGTGCTACTCAGAACAAATCAAATATTTCTTGTTGTTTTCTAATCATTACAACAGAATCAAATCCCCTAACTAGGTAAGCTCTAACAAGCTTCATTGTACAAATCCTCTAACAAGGTGATCCATTAGTTTGGATTCTAAAGTCCTCCAGCAAGGTTACTCTTAACAGGGTAGTACTCTTAACAGGGTATAAGCTTCTAATCAAGCTTGGGATCTCTAAACAAGATTCGCTCCTAGCAGAGCGCTTTGTAAGACCTTAATCGGTCAGTTTTCTATTACTGCAGATAGTTAACTTGTGAGTTCCATCTCACCGTGGTTTTTACCTATTTGGGTTTTCCACGTATAAACACTTGTGTTATGGTGGATGTTCTACTTTATGTGGATGTTGTTATTTCATTTTGGATAGCATGTATTTTTTTCAAATTCTTAGTTAATTTCATCTACCATTTAGTCTTTAAAGTTGTGCTTGTTTTGGTGTCACTGATTCACCCCTCCACCCACCCCCCCTCCCCCCCCTCTCAGTGCTTTTCAAGACCATCAACATGATGTTACCTCAAGTTTTCCTTTGCCCAAAAATTATCATGTTGTGCGCTAAAAATTATGATGAAATTATAAAATCAATTGTTAATAAGAATACCCAAAAGGAAATTTTATTCATCACCGAGAAATAATTTAAGAGTTTGTTGGACATAGGGCTTGGAGCAGAAAACTCAAACATCCACATTGACCTATAAAATCTTGCAGAGGAATATGAAGTTGTTAGTGAAGATGAGAAAGATAGATTTGTCAGAGGTATAATAGTTGATGGTGTCAACTTGGATCACAACCATAAGCCTCCTTATAATTTTGATACTTTTGTGCCATGGGTTAAGGATACTATTCTCAGATTGGAAAGTGATATGATAGTGGGTGCAAGCCTTCTTCAAATGATATTTAATATCCATTGTATTCCTCATCTAGTCATATATAATTTTGTTGAACATGTTGTTTAATCCATGCATAATAAATTTGTAATGATTAAAGGAGGTAGCTCTAAGACATTTAGGTTCACAACCTACTTGTGTCATCTTCTTCTAGCAAAACTTTATGGAATGTTCGAGACCAACAAGCTTGAGATTCAGGTGTACAAGAAAGACAAGGATAGAACACTGGCTCCAATATATGAATGAGCACCTAAGATAAGGATGCATGATAAAAGAGGGAACTACACCCATTTTGTAGACTTATTTTTGGTACCAATGTATCATAAAATTATAGACAGTCTAATGCCTAGATTGTCTGTCTTGTAGAGATCGCATTCAACTTGGATCTGAAATACAATTGGCGGTCTGGTTCCTCATGGAAGAATATACAATGTTAAGGTTTTATTGAGCACGAATACAACCCCACAAACTTCCAATAGATGTGACAGAGAGGGTTTTTGCATTGGAATATGTATGGCAGATGGAGACTACAGATGAACTCTTCTATGGCTAGTAAAAGAAGACCATATTTCCTTTGTTACCTTTCTCATGTGGAGGGTTCACATTTGAGAGAAAAGAATTTAATGTGGCACATAATTTTGTGGAGATTTTTAATTTTGATGTTGATAGTTACTGGCAGTATGACCTATGCAAGGTCATTCTGAAAAGGCTTCAAAAGAATCTGAACTCTGCAAGAAAATTTCAACATGAAAGTAAACAATTGCTAGAATTGTTGAAAAATAGGGACTCTTGGGATGAGGTCAAAAAAGTGATGGAGGAAACTACCACTAACAAAAATATTTCAATAGAAGAATTGTCATCACAAATTATAGCACAGGGAACAATAGAGCAAGGAAAACAAAATCAAAATGAAAACAAGAGGTCTAATAATTTCTACCAAAAATATGCTCATCGATCTACAAAATCTATCCCACAAAACATAAAGACAAATTGTGAGGACAGAAGGTGGATTAGAACTAAAATTACTTATTTTTGGACTATGAGGAATAATCTTGATGAAATCCCAAAGGATTTTGAGTCTAGCAAATTGTGGAATAATGAGCATCCCAATGAATCATATGATGAAAGTGATAAGGATGAGGATGAGGATGATGTCAATGATAATACCAATACCATAGCAACTCAAACAACTACTGCATACTCTGGGTTTGCAATATTGAGTGAGTCGATGAAAGAAAAATATACCAAAGGGGCAACCCTAATAGAAAATTTGGGTTATGAAGGTGGTGGTCTGGGTCCCCAAGGAGAAGGCGAATGGAAATCACTATCAACATAACTTGTTCCAAGAAAAAATGGTGAGACACCAGTTATTGGAGGTGAATCATCACATGAAGGTATTACTCATAACCCTACTTCTTATTTTGTTGAATCTTCAAATCTAGTTTATGTAGACACTCAAATTCAATCACAACCACTAGCATAACAAGGTAATCCTATTGGTGGTGAATCAAGTGCCACTGGTGGGGAATTTGGGGATATTGCCCACACTCATATTCAATCATAACTAGAACATTGGATTCATCATGGTGTTGAATCAAGTGCCACTGTCATTGGTGTGGATGGTACCAACACTTAGATACATTCACAACCAGAACATGCTATTGGTATTGAATCAAGTGCCACTGCCACCGGTGAGGATGACATGGGTACTAGTACTAGCTGTCATGAACAAGAGAAACAACAAGAGATCCTCACAAGAGGCCAACTGTAGAAGATATTATACACTTACAAAATCCCATGTGCAGTGATCAAGGCAATGTGAAGAAGCAAAAGGTTATGACAAAAATGACAAGTACATGAACACAGACTCTATCCATTGCCACTCCAAATCTATTGTTTGAAGCTTCAAAACAAACCTCTCAAAAGAGTCCAAAAAATCCACTTGCAAGTGATAGTGGGACAGGATTAGGAATGGGTGTTGTTAATCCTCAAAATGCATTAGTTAGAAACACAAGCATAGGTGGAGGTGTGTACATCGCTACAAATGCTATTTCACCTTTCAAACATTCAATTGCATCAGCAACCCTAGGTTTTCATTACAATACTTACTTTGATGAATTTATATAAAAATCAAACATGAATAAAGAAAAAAAGAATAAATTGAAGAGGGATGTGGCTACTCCTATTTCTGAGGAACGACCTACATCGAACAGGGTAATTCCCACATATGACCTAAACATCGAAATGATGGAGTACATGGTTGTTGTGCCACTAGATAATAATCAAAATCTACCATAGAGTCAAATAGATTCCTCTCAATTTCACGTTAGCACATTCCATATGGATTTTTCCAAAGTAAAAAATGTGGACAAAATTAATGTGTCAAGAAAGACCAACAAAGTGGTCTACACAACACTGGTCAAGATGGAGAGAGAGAAAAGTAAGTTGGAGAAATGAATAGAAAAGTTACAGACGGACCTAGAAAATGAAAAAGCAAAGAGGAAAGCAACAGATAACAAGTGGATTGAATTATAGAAAAGGATATAAAATTATGACTCTACATCAGAAATTACAGAGCACGAACAGATGGAGGCACAACTGAATGAACTAAACAAAAAATTGGCTGAAAGCAATAAAGAATTAGATAATGAAAAAGCTACTTCAGCCAGATTATAAAATAGTGTGGAGACTGCTTGTGCCACAAACAAACATTTATAGGAGAAATTGGATCATTAGAGGGAAAAGGCAAAATAGTGGGAAGAAAAAGTAGACGAAGAAAGAAAATCAAGTGAAAAAATGGGACAAGAGCTACGGAAGGCTGAAAATATGATCAGAACTTTGGAGAACAGAATGAACGAAAATTCTAAAAAGACAGTGAGGTATATAAAAGAAAAAATTTGGGGGAAATAATGAAGAGGAATGACCAGTTGTGTCAGTGGTTTCAATTGAATGAAAGTGTGAGAGGACACTATGTAAAGGTCAAGGAATACATTGGTTAGAACAAAGAAGTAAGTTCAAGACAGGAAATTGCAAAACAAATTTTGCAAACACTCTACAAAGCCAGTGACAACTATTTGGCAACAAAGGGAATTTCCAGTCGTATTAATGCTTCTAAAAGGCATTATCTATCATTTAAAAATGTGAAAAACTACGGGAAGCAGAGGAATGTTTGGGTATGGTTGCAAAAAAGGTGATGAAGCTGGATGAAAAGGAACAAAAATTGATAGAGCTTGGTTTGTCAAAGAGTGTTAATGCAAACAATCAATACATTGGAAATGTTGCTTTCAAAAAGAAGATGGAGGAGAAAATGAATAATGATGTAGAGAAGTTTCCTAAGGATAGTAGTGAGGAAAGTTTTTTGGGTTACATCAAACCATTGATAACCTTGAATGCAATATTGAATGAAACATTGGTGTCAAATTCATATTCCTCTTCCAAATATGAAATGCTAACAAACGTGCAGGTTGTTTAACATACATTACAACAAATTAGACTTCCATCAAATGCAAAGTGGAGCACCCTACAAAAACTTACATGGTGATTTCATAATATGTATTATCAACTCAGGCCATCCCAAAGATGTAAACTACGCCACAATGCCATGTAAACTTGTTTATATGAAAGAGATAATATAAATTACAATTTCTTCTATCTTCTATGACTATGTAACTTTGTTTTAATCTAATCTTCATTTTAATTTTTAAAGGATTCTGAGAAATATTATTTCGGAAGGGTTTTGTGTAATTGGATTATATTTTACTTTCCCATATGCAATGACAACTTGTAAAATAAATGACATATTCACTTTCAGCTGAAAAATAAACAACATATTCACTTACGGATCCAAGTAATGAGAAGTAGAACAAATAAAATTTATCCCATCATGGATATTGGAATTAATAAATGTATGTATGTATACATATATATGTAACATGTAGTTGTAAAAAAAATAGTGCATCTCCAATTACAAATGGAGCTTTTTCTTTGTAAGTTTGTTCAAAAAACTCTCTACCTTAGTACCTAGCAGGCCCACCACCCAAGAAATTTTTTGACTTGAGTCATATGATCATTCTTATATTGATCATGCACTATCGCCACAATCCTTTAAAACTTGATCATCCAATACTCAATGGAGTAAATTTTGTCCAGCATAGAATTCAACACTCCCATGTTTATAATGCCAAAATTATCATATCCTCTTGTTGCTTATCTATTAACATTAAGGAAAAAATCATACCTCCAGGTTGAAAAATCTCTTCAACTCCCCTTCTGTTATCAAAATAGGAGGAACCTATATTGGTTAGTCATCATAAAACCTCTCCAACTAAATAAACTTGTCATGAAAAAAGATACGATTTTGTAGAATATTGCAAAACTCATCAAAATTTTCAATAATTTTCAAAATGTAATTGCCAGTAATATCATCCAAATTTGCATGTTCCAACAACAATTGTAAACATTTGATTTGAGGAGACCAATTTTTTAAGTAGCATCTCAATCTGACTATTTCCCTGAAATGAGACTCATTCATTGTATTATGCAATTCTTTATAAGTCACCCAAACGAGTTCAACAACATCATAGATGTGGGTTATCCTATGCTACTGCAGATTTCTAGTCATCACAGATGAATCATCTATGACCGGTAGTGTGGAAAAAGAAGGGTGGAGTGACAAGTCATTACTCTCTTCTACCAAATCACTGACTCTCTTATCCTCATCATCGTTTGAACTTTTTTGAGCCACTTTGCTACTTCAGCCTTGAGCGTCTTTATCTTGTTTGACAAGGTACTATTCTGTTCAACCAAATCATTGACTCTCTTCTCTTCATCATCATTTTGAACTTTTTTGAGATACTTTAATCCTTTTGAGCTCATCTTCCAACCTTGCTACTTCATCCTTGAGCACCTTTATCTCTTGTGACAAGGAATTATTCTCTTCAACCAAATAACTAACTCTCTTCTCTTCATCATTGTTTGAACTTTTCTGAGCCACTTTGCTCCTTTTGAGCTCATATTCCAACCTTACTACTTCATCCTTGATTGGCTTTATCTCCTATGACAAGGTGTTATTATTTTCAACAAAATCACTTACTCTCTTCTCTTCATCATCTTTTGAACTTTTCTCAGCCACTTTGCTCATTTTGAGCTCATCTTCCAACCTTGCTACTTTAGCCTTGAGCACCTTTATCTCCTGAAGTGAACTTGAAGCAGAAAAAGAAGTTGAAGTAGGATGTGGAGAAGGTAGGAGTGACACCACCTTATTATACTCCTGCAACAATTTTTCATTTTGAAGTTTTAACTTACTCAAATCTTCTAAAAGCTTGTTAACATTTGCCTGATAAGTCATTGTCTCTTTTGTGAAGAGCATTATAGATATGTTAGGAGGTCTCATTTTCATAACAGTCAAGTTACCAGTAAGATCTCCTACCCTCTTCTTAATTTGGGCTTTCTGAATCTGGTCATCAATAAATATTGACCACACTGTCAATGCCTCATTCTGAGGGCTATAATATGACCCAAAATACAACTCCTGAGATTGCTCTTCAGTTGGTAAAGCTTCCAACTCTGAATATTCCTTTCTTACGGTGTCCAATACAATTGTAGAAGAGAGGTCCCATCCTTCAAGTAACAAACATCCACTATCCTTACAAAATGCCTTGCCTCCTCAGGGGTCATCTTTGATATGAAATAATTAACCTCAAAAAATTCATCTATAAATCTATCAATATTGTTGTCTGTCAAATTCCTTGATGCCAACCTTTCTCTGAGCATATTGGAAAATTGCTCCCCTTTTTTTTTAGGACAAAGTCCCCGAACTCTCGGGACTACACAAACCTATCATCGGACAGAAATGTAGAGCATGCCAATGGTCTAACATCATCTTCTGCCTTTACTCTTTCAAAATTTATGACACTTTGTTCCTCCAATTCAGTATATACCACTTTTTATGTTGGGTCAATCTTTTTCATTTTTTATCTGCCATGTGTATTCTCCACTGAACTTTGACATCAAAAGAAGCATTTCTAATTAAGTCCTCAAAATGATCATGCTCATGAACAAAGGCTACCAATCTAAACCCAACCCTGGTCTAATCAATAAAGTGTTCTGGATCAAAATTTTTGAATTGTACAAAATTCATCTTGTATGGCAGTAACTTGTAATATAATAGGTCAAATCCTCCTTTTACCAAGATCTCAAAATCATAAAAAAATATGGTTTTTGGGAGGACGAAGCCCTTCTTTACCTTTGGGTTTCGTAAATGAGCCTTGTCAGACTCATTCAACTACCAAATTATTTCTAAGAAAGCAATTCTATCTGGTACATATCTAGGAAAAACATGAGGTTTAATTGGTGCACCGTAAACTCTAATGACTATGTACCTAGGGTAGAAAAAGTAGTCTCCCTAGTTATGACAGATTCCTAGCTTGGGCTCTAACTCAAGAGGCCTCAAAAATCTCCTCGCCGTGTCTGATAATCTTCAATTGATTGGGTACCCCAAATTTCGTAGCACAACTCTGACAAAGAGTTCCTCAAACATGACATAATTTGGAGTTTTCATAGTGCATGTCCCATAAATACATCCATTCTTGGATAGGCAACCTCTGGTTTTATTCATCTATATTTCTCAAATTCAGCTCTGGGCCCTAAGGGCAAGGAGAAACCTTGCTTCCACCATACAAAATAATATGGCACAATAGAGAATACCACCTAAACCAAACAACAGGGATTTTCTTTTGGATATCCAAAAGGGCTTCGTGAATAGCATTGGAAATGAATGAGGTAAAGTCAAAGAAGGTGTTGCTATAAGTATGTTGGATTTTGGTGGCCAACATCATAAGGTGCACAAGCATCTTGGACTTTACATTTATTCCCAACTCTTGGTAAAGTGCAAAGTAAGTGTATATGAAATAATCCTCAAAAATTTCATAATCAAAGGGCTCAACATCTATCTTCCAAAATGCAATAGGCTTCTCGTCCCCCTTCTTCCTTCTATGAAATGGAAGCCATTTAACCTTGAAACTACCTTTGTCCCTATTGTATTCCCTCCCTAGAAATAGAAAATCAATGGGCACCCGCACCTAGGCATTAGAGTTTAACATAAATGTTTCAAAAATAGATTCCCTATCAAACTTAGCCAACAAAACACCCTTTTCTGTCGAGATAGATCTACTATCTAGATTATAGATTTTTGCCACAGCTCTAATTAGGTCTACATTGACAAAAATGTTTGGGACAACAAGCCTTCCCAAATCCAATCTCCATGCATTATTCACTAGAATTGGGGCTCTACTCATGTTGTAAAAAAACATGAACAAATTCATTCTGCTAATTGGCATGTAAGGATCCCCACACGATGTTGCCCTATCCACAACTCTATCAGATATAATATCTGTAACCTGGGCATGCCTTCCCCTTTTCAAAGAACTAGGCAATTGAGCAATAATTTCTTCATCTGGGGCCCTCTTAGCATTAGCTCAACCTCTTCTTGAATTTCCACTCATCCAATTTAAGCTTATGGTATTTAAAAAATGTACAAACAATGCTTCCAAAATGAAATTGAGTATTCAAAATTTATGATCTCACAAAATCACAATCTGAGTACTACTTTTCTAAAACTAAGCCTAAAATACTGAGAAAACCCTTTCGTAGATAGAAAAAATTAAACCGAACTACAAAACACCAACTTACTTGTACTTGACGTTGCACTTAGCAGTGTCAAAGTTCAAACCCTTGCAGTTTTGTTAGATGCTAAATTGCTAATGCTTGGAGTACTATTGGACTCTTTGAATTACAAAAGTTCATCAACTACGACTCTTCATAAATATTGAATTATCTAAAATTTAATGCAATTATCAAGTGACCAGGCATGTTTGAGGGGAACCAGTAGCATAAAACAAACCCTACCCCGTAGTTTTGAACCTGAGCCATTGATCTTAATTGGTCAAGAAGATCGTCGATAGTAGTAAATCAATTATTTGGAATCTATTTATAATAAAAGGGGACACTTGGTGTAATTCTGCATAATCGCATATCAGTGGTAGGACCCATCATTTAAAGAACGGACAATAATTTATTTGTTAATTAATTATAAGAGGGTCCCACGAAGGTCTGTGGCAAGCTGTGGCTTTGTTGCACTATGGTGGTAGGCCCATATTGAACAAAATGTGATAGAACTAACCATTCATATAGTACCAAACCCACGTGGCACTATTCCGTGCCATCGCATATTGTTAGTAGGACTAGGACCAACCACTTGAAGATAAAATTAATAGTTTAAAACTAAGTCACGCCATAAAAATATTTAAATGATTTCATAAGTTATTTGTTAATTTTTTATAAGAAGGTCATGAAGATCTATATCATGTGGCAAGTTATGGCCTCATTGCACTATGGTGGTAGGCCCATCTTGGACTACACGCGATAGAAGTAACCTGTCATATAGTAGCAAACCCATGTGGCATTATTTCGCATCATCACATATTGTTAGTAGGACCCAAAGAATGAAAATATTAATAGTTTAAAGGTAAATTGTGACTTAAAAATATTAAAATGATTACAAAATTTATTTGATAATTGTTTATAAGACGGTCCCACAAAAGTTAATGGAAAGAAAATTTGATAAACATAAATTGGAAATCTAATAAATCCAAATTGAAGACAATGTTTACAAAGATTATACAATGAAACATGCAACACGATAAAGGTACTCAAAATTGCAGCAAATTAAAATATAATTTATAAATTAAAAATTAAAAAGTACACGTTGATTTATACTAGTATAAAGAAATCAATTTGGATTTCGCAATACCATTCATGATTCATGAATTACAGTAAATAGTATAAATCCCTAGTAATATCTGGGTCTCGATAGTCTCCTACAAAATACTAACTCTCACTGACTGACAGTTGACTTGTCATGACTGACCTGAATCCAATTGCTAATTCATCTCATCGAACGATACTTCACTTTATCTTTCATTCTCCCCTTCATTTTGCTCACTTGCATTATTCTCAGCACAGCTACTAGAACTTGATGAGCTATGTGTTTTAACACTGTCATTTCTAGCTGAAATGTTGCCTAACCCTCTCCTTTTAGTTGTGGATGTCTAGTGTGTGAGTGCCCTCTCATAAGGGAAATTTTTGACATTATACTAACTAGTATAAATCCTCAAACAAACTTCTAAGTCCTTGTTGAGTTTGTTTCTTGTCTTTGATTTTAAGAATCCCAATGCACTGAAAAACTCTCTCATCCTCAATAGAACCCAAAATCATCATTTGACAAAAGTCAACCAGTTTGAAATATTCTGAGATTTCATCACACAATGTTGAGCTCTGACTATTATTGATCCTGGTAGGTACAGACTATCCAAATCCTTAACCTGTTCATGCATTGTTAGTGCAAAACGGGAAGATTTCTCTGCAAGCTTAGTTCTACTTATAGCTCCTTCTACTTCCTTTACATCAACATTGAAATTGGCACTCTTACCAAAATAATTCACCAATTCTAGTAGCCTCTTATGAAAATCTTGTGGATCAAGCATTCTCCAAAAATTAGGATAGACGATAGACATGGCTTCTAATAGTTCCTCCTGAGGGAATCACTTTAAAATGTGTGTTGAAACCTCTTTTGCAATCTTCTATAAATTGGTTTTCACAATACTCACAATGTCATTGAAATCTTCCACTGTAATAGATCCATCTCTTATTCTAGTAGACCGCGTGCTAGAACACATGCCATAGTAGAACATTGGTATCTTCCTTCCACGAACAGGGACACATAACTCACCGCAATCATTAAACCATAAATAATTATCAGCATGGCCCAAATCTATAATCTGATTCAATTTACTAAATGTTTCATCATTGAAAGGATAATCATTTAGATATTGATTGTCAATGCCCATGACATTCATTCTACACAGCGTAGCATATTCTTCAACATACATAGTTCTCTATTGGGCTTGTTTAATAAGCAAGTTCATTTGGTTCAATAGGGGAGAATACCAGCCAAGGTTAACAGTGTCTCTACATCAGTTAACCTATGCAAAAGTGTAGCACATTGAGCATCTTTCCTTTGTTCATACATTAGACCAACTAGGGATCTATATTCTGAAAAAAATCATTCTATGGGTCCACGAATGGAGATCCATCTGGTCTTAATATCCTTAAGTATCTTGTTACCATCGGTTCTTCCTTCAGCAATTTTTTGAAATTCTAAAAAATGTTTGGGACTATGATAGAAGTATGCATAGAGCTCATGAAATATCTCATCAACTCTGGCTACCTCTTCATGATCGTGCACAATTTTACATACTAAATTAAGTTTGTGCACCATGCAGTGAATGGGAACCATATATGGTGCAATTCTCATTTCTAGCCTTGCACATAGACCATTCCTATGAACTTGCATCACTACAGATCCGTCTGCTCCTACACACACCAACTTTTTGGCAATTGTAAAGTCATCCATACTAGCAATTTCATTTAAATATTTCTTAGCTAGTTCATGCATACTTTGCGCCTTGGTGTTCTCCATCTTAACAACACAGAGTAGATGAGGGTGTCAGACATGGTTTTGGATAGTATACACATGCATACACATCTAACAAGTATTGGCCACTGCTATAACTTCATCTAAAGATAATTCAATATAGTTTGAATCCTTTACTTTTTCCCATAGATCAGTTATTTCCACTTCAGCAAGACAACTCACCAAATCCCTCCACTATTTACTGACCAATGAGTTGCAGGATATCTTGGAACACTGAGAAATCTTAATAATCTAGGAATATCAAAGTATTTTGTCATAGGATGACCTCTTTTGAAAAGATTAAAAAGAGTAGTCAACTGAACAGTTTTGGACATATATGTTTCATCCATAACCTTTTGAAAATGAGCATCAAGTGAACCCATGTGTTTTCCTTTCTCCTTTTGTTTTTCTTTACTCGCATTAAAATCCTCTACATACCTGACATGCTTACATTCTTCCTTATTTTTCCCTCTAACCATTGATACTTCCTTTCCGTCTATGGTTTGTTTCTCATAAACTTTATCGATGTGCTTTTTAATTGTATCCAATTTCAGCTGCAGTTTTTTGTCCTTACCATGTTTCCAAGTACATATTGTACAAAAGCATTCTACTAGAGGTTTTCCTTTCTCTGGATTTGGCACTAGCTCAATGAATGTGTACTTTGAACTCCAACTTATCTGAAATTACCTTGTTGCATCCCACTTCTGCCCAAGTTTTGTTGATTTTCTTCCCCTCTTCTATGCATTGATAGGAGCAACATTACCAGTATCGTCACTAGCAGCATTACCGCTATTGTTAGTAGTAGCATCACCGACATTATCAGCAGCAGCATCACTGCCATTTACACTAGCATCTGTGTCATTATCAGCAACAACATAACTAGCACTGCCAGCAATAGTGGCATTGTCAGTTGATAGCATTATCGATGTTGTCAACCAAGACGATTGTTTCAGTCTGGCTACTCTATGTACCCATTGGAACATTCTCTGTAACAAAGCTAGAGGCATTGAGTGCAAATGTTGATGTTGTAGCTCAGCTTGAGTGAGTGCAAAAGTATGACTTTATATTATTATTTTGCATTTGGATGGCCTCCCTCTGTCACTTTCAGGAGTCCTGCCACTCAACATCTCTTACTAACAAAAACTGCAAGAAGGAATCTGATTCCTATAGGCTATGAAATACTATAACAAATAAAAAGAGGGAAAAATAAAATAGATAAACTTTGTAGCTTGTTGTAGCAATGCATGCTATGTAAATAATAACAGATTAAAATGGAAAAAACTAAGCCATCACAACTAAGCTGCAAGAAAATTTTGAAATTAAAATGACAAACATAGACACACTAACAACTCAAAATGGCAAACACTAACATCAATATTATATCCTTTGTCACTTACCATTAGTTTCATAGTGACAGGGTCCATCAGTGACTCAACATCTAAATAATTCCTTGGCAACTTGTGTCCAGAGAAGAGCATGTGGATTCTAGAAGTGCAGACTGATCCGAACAAGGTGTAAACTGTAAAATGTCACCTTCTCATGTATTTATATAAAAAAAAATTGGCGAATTGCGCACCATTCTACAATTAGGATATAAAATTTTCTCAAAATTGAGATAGATTAAGGTGGTGCAATTTTAAATTTGAAGGCGAATTATGGAGTTGGCATTAAAATTCAATACTAGTGGGGGCGAATTGGGGCTAGCCTCAAGAACAAAATAATTAATGTTATTGGCGATATGGCCCCTCAAAATTTAAAAAGTTTTGTGTTGATATTGGCAAATGCATGTGTGCCCATTGGTGGTTTCTTGCATTCGTCTGAAAAAATTTAGGGTGAAATTATGACTAATAAATATTCAACCCATTTATGATCTGGTGGTGAATAAACCATGTTTCAAAAATAATCTCCAATGAAAAGGTGGCAAAAAAAAGGGACCATGGGACAGATTTTGCATGAACATGATGTGATCCGATGACTCATATAACGGTTTTATTCACCAAATTCCCGACGCGATCAACCTACACAATTTGCCAATTGGTGAATATTTGTCACTAAAAAAACCACTGGAATTGGTATAGAAAGACATGTGAACAACATAAGAAAAATTGGACAAATATTAAAAACTACATTTATCTCAAACTTTTGATCACCAAAGATACCCATAGAAATGTAAGAAAAAACATGGGCATGGGGCAAGAAGAAGGCGAATCAATCAAATAATATAACGACATATTTAAAGAAGTGTCTAAAACTTTGGAATAATCTCTAACAAAGAAGAAATGCATTGAATGGTTCATCTCTAAGCTAACACCAAAAATCATAACCTCATCATTTGAAGCATACGTGCATTAGCTTGTCAAGTAGAGAACTAAACATTGAGAAGAAAACACAAAGTTGCATACACTAAGGAAATAGAAAGGCTAGAATTATAATTTGAACAATTTAAAATCAATTCTTTTGGCTAAACATGAAACTACATAGAAAATATAAAGACCAAGTATATGGTGTACCTACTACTCTAGGGAAGGACATTAGAAATAAATTCTCAACCTTGCAAAGAGATGAAAAAGTTGTCACACTTAGGGTAGACCTAAGGATATCTCTAATAAAAGCACAAAAAAATTATTATGACATAAGCAAAGAGTGGGATGACCATAAAATAGATGATTGCCCATCACTACTATTTAGACTTTGTGGAGAAGAAGAAAATCATGAGCCCTAGTATAATCATCAATACAATAATAAAGAAACCATAGGCCAAGACACATGGCCCATATCAAATGTCCTGCAAAAAGACCCCTTTAAATACTCAAGACCATGGATATAAGGTTCTAAACTAGGAAACAAAAGAAATCTCCACACACTTTAGAATATACCATTGCAAAATCAAACATCATAGCCACCTACTTACTCAAATGAGGATATAAGTTACTATAGTAGTTACAAGGTGAAAGAGGTAGGAATAGAAGTAGTCGAAGAAGAGCATATGAAACCTACTACAAATATGGCAAATAAGGACACTTAAAAAAATAATACAGTGAGGACAAAAAAAAAGTGTTGGACATAATGGATCACTGAGAGGGGGGTGAATAAGTGATTTAAACACTTTCCTACCAAAGGGATATACCAGTAGCATATAAAACAAGCAATGGGTAGACCGATTACTCAAACAATATAGACTAAGTGTGAAGGAGGAATAGTTACTGGATAAATAATACACACACATAAAAATTGCATCACATAACACCAGATATACGAGGAAAACCCAATGTAGGAAAAACCTTGATGAGAATAGCTTCTCAAGATCTTCTGCTCTAATCTAGCCTCACAATGAAAATGATCTAATTACAATTTTAGGGCACCAACCCCTAATTTATGAGCACCAACTCAAAGGAGCTACAACCCTTGCACTAAGTACCAACTTAGTGATCAAACTGATAGATTTCAAATACAATGATAAATCCTTGTTACAAATAAAGTTTTGTAACTCTTATGTACTCTCTTCTACTAGTTTCACCTTTACCGATCACTTTCACAATCTCTTTTGCTTCTCTCCCTCTCTGTCGGATCTCACACTCTGCTTAACCTTTTCTACCTCTGTTGGATCACACTTATCTTCTGCAACATATCCACTGGTTCTAACTCTATAGGTATTCCTTCCCTCTATATTATTCACACACTCTACCATTATGAATACCTTTATCAGTTTCCTTCCTATGCTCCAATATCACCTACATACATAGTCACTTAGAATTTTGTTATTTTGACTGCACAGTTATCACCCTTCTTCACACTCTCTCATCATCAATCAAAGTCTCAAGCTGGCATATTTAATCTTGAGCCTTCCCACCAAAAACCAATTCAAACTTAGGGCGATGGGGTTTCTTCTCAGTGACCAAAACTATCTTCAATCTGATCTAATCTTCCTCGGATCGATCACCTGTATTGAGGAAATAAATCTGTACATGTTTTTCGTATGTCCAATGCATGTAAGCTAAAAATAGCAAACCTAACCCTACTCTTCTGCTTTTATTTTTGTCGACCACATTTAAGATCTTGTTGTTTCTTATTCAAGGTCATCCTATAATTTGGTTCCATGCTTCAATCATGATGCCAACAACTCTCTGATCTTCCTTTGTCGTTCATTCTTCATTGAGCCGCAAAACTTTTGATTTTCAATCCGCAAATCAAGGGGGACTTCATTAAATGCTTACCTGTCCCTAGAACTACCTTTCCTCGATGATGCAAACACACTGACATATCCCTTCTTTCCACTTGGCATCCACATGACAGACATGTCGACATACAACCCACTCACCGACATAGGGTTGGTTCATACTTGTTCAACCAGAAAATCCTTCTACCAGTACATACCCTTACCGATATGTCCAAGACATTGAACATTTTCTCTTACCGACAACACAATACATTAGCAACTCACCTTATCCTCCAGTATACTGCTTCATTGTGATCTTGTTAATATTATGTATCTTATCACAAATTAGCAACCAACCTTCATACATATCGGTTTCATGCCTTACCGATATTTACTTAACATGCCAACACGCTTCTTCATATCACCTCATTGTGATCTTGTTAACATTCTTCCTCTTCATCACAAACTAGTAGCTAGCCTTCATACATATCGGTTTCATGCCTTGCTAGTATTTACTTAACATGCCAACACATTTCTTCATATCACCCCTTACTGGTGATAACTCATTCTTATACCATATCGGTTGACATAAATCTCTAATGCCAACAAACTCCTAATCACTAGTTGACATCAATGGCAACTCAATACCAACAATCTCCCCCTTTGGCATTAATGTCAACACACATTACATCTCTCTCTCCGCCTTTGACAACATTGGAAAAGGGAGCCTTGGTCTAACACAACACATGCCTGTAACTGGTAGGACACATTCTCCCCTTGTGTCCATGCTTCATGATTCAAGGGTCCTGAGATTATAGAAATTGTTGACTCCCCCTAAACCATACATCTCTCTTACACATTAAGAGTTGCAAGACAGTGGGACAACTCCCAACATTTGTCTCAAGTACTCAAATGTGCCCAAAGGAAGTAGCTTTGTAAATATATCAACAATCTGCTCACCGGTTGGAACACATGCGACTATTACCTCTTTGTCTGCTACATTCTCCCTCAAGAAGTGATACCTGATTGCAATGTGTTTTGTTCTTGAGTGCATTGCTGGATTCTTTTAGATGTTGATTTCACTTGAGTTGTCACACCAGATTGGAATAGGATCCATTATTTCCACCTGTATGTCCTTCAATGTCTGCTTCATCCAAAACACCTATGAACAACATGTAGCAACACCTATATACTCGGCCTCAATAGTGGATAATGAAATTGAATCTTGCTTCTTGTTGTGCCATGATACTAGCTGATATCCTAACTAGAATGCACCTCCACTTGTGCTCTTCCATTCATAAACATAGTCAGCCCAATCTACATCAGTATATGTTTGCAAAGTGAAGTCTCCTTTCTTTGGATACCATAGGCCAAAACTAATTGTTCCTTGTAGATACCTAAATATTCTCCTAACTGCATTTAAGTGAGACTGTTTGGGGGCACCTTGGAATCTTGCAACCATGCACACTGCCTGTATTATATCGGGTTTAGATGTTGTTAGATATAATAGACTACCAATCATAGACCTGTATAGTGTCTGCTCTACATCTGGTGACTCATCATTTGCTCAATTTACAAATGGTCACCATGGGAGTACTTGTCAGTTTGTTGTCCTCCATTTGAATTTTTTTTAACATTTCCTTGGCATACTTGGTTTGGGAGATGAATATGCTATTCTTCTGTTGTGAAATTTGCAAACCAAGAAAGTAAGACAACTCACCTAGCATGGACATCTCAAATTATGTCTTCATTTGATCTGCAAAATCCTTGCACATGATGTCCTTGTCTCCACCAAATATGATGTCATCCACATACATAATAAAGCATTCCCTTTCTGGAATCCTTGCACCTTCAAGTATTTGTCTAATCGGGAATACCATGCTTTGGGGGCCAACTTCAAACCATACAGATCTTTCTTCAACCAGCACACAAAAGTTTCATCATCGTGTAACTAAAACCCTTTCGGTTGCTCCATGTACACTTCTTCTTCCAAGTTTCCATTTAAGAATGCATATTTTACATCCATTTGATAGACCTTATATCCCTTGTAATCTGAGAAAGAAAGAAACATTCTAATAGCCTCAAGCCTAGCAACCGGTGCAAATGTTTCTTCAAAATCTATTCCTTCTACTTGAGAATACCCTTTGCATACTAGTCAGGCCTTATGCCTAGTAGTCTTACCTTCCTCATTCATCTTGTTTCGATATACCCACTTGGTACCTATGAAATTCTTGTGTGCTGGTCTAGGAACGAGTTCCCAAGTATTATTTTTCTCAATTTGTTTTAGCTCTCCATTCATAGCATCTACCCACTTCTCACTTTTGCTAGCCTCACCAAAAGTTTTGGGTTCCATCTCTATCATGAGGAAGAAATTGACCTGCTCACTATTCCAAGCTAGTCTCCTCCTTCTCTGCATGCCATGGTCTTTATTTCCTATTATCTGGTCCTTTGGATGATTCTTTTGCACATACCAGTTTGGTGTCTTGTTGGTGCTTCTTCTTCCAGTTCATTCTCAGACCGTCTTTCATCTTCATCATCTGCAACTTCATTGTAAGGTGCTCGTAATTGATTTCCCTTGAATTAATCCTCATCCACCTTGGCATTCACACTTTCAACTAATTTTCTTAGCCTCTTGTTATAGCATTTATAGGCCTTGCTATGAGTTGAGTATCCTAACAAGATACCTTCATCACTCTGGGACTCAAATCCACCTACATCTTGTTCATCCCTTTTTATGAAGCACTTATTGCCAAACACCTTGAAGTGCTTTAAAATGGTTTCCTATCATACCATAAATCATAAGGTGTCATGTTACTATTTACTCTCAACTGCATCCAGTTGAATGTTTATATTGTAGTATGAACTACTTCCTTCCAATACCTATCTGGTAGATTGGCTTAATTCAACATAGTCCTAGCCATCTCCTTTACTATCTGGTTCTTCCTATCTACAACACCATTTTGTTGTAGTGTCCTTGATGCTGAGTATTGCCTCTGGATTCCATGCCTCTCACAATAATCCACAAATTCATTTGAAGTGTATTCGCCACCCCGGTCAGATCTCAAACATTTTAACTAATAACCACAATCATTTTCTATCATCTTCTTGAAAATATTGAATCTCTCAAATGCTTGTGACTTGTCATAATGGAAGGTTACCCAAGTCATTCTTGAGTAATCATCTATGAATAACATAAAATATCTCTCACTGACCAATCCTCTTGTCCATGTTGGCCCACACAAATCTATATGTACTAACTCCAAAGGTCTTGAGGTGTTATATTCCTTTGTTTTGAAGCTGACCTTTGCTTGCTTGCCTCGGACACATTCATCACAAAATGTGCTTGCCGATTTTATGATCAGAGGTATGTGCCTCACATACTGGTTCTTGCATATCTTCACCAGATTATCAAAGTTCACTTGACCCAACCTTTTGTGCCATTACCAGCTTTCATCTACCTGTCCCATCATATATTGTGACTCAAAGCATTCCTTCAGATGGTATACATTACTATCTATCCTATTTCCTTCTGCTACAACCTAGCCGGTATTATTCTTCCTTTTCAGATAACTAGTAGAGTCAAAAGTGAATTTGTATCCTTTGTCACACATTCGACTCACACTCAACAAGTTATGTTTTAGTCCTTCTACACAATAAACAACATGTGCCTTCAATTTTCCATCTATGTTTAGAATTCCTTTTCCTTTTATCTTGATGGAGGAGTTGTCTCCAAATCTCACTGAGCCTCCATTCCAATCTTCAAGCTCGATAAATTTATTCTTGTCTCCGGTCATGTGATTGGAACATCCACTGTCCACTACCCATAAATTCTCTTTTTGCATGTAGGGCAGTCTGCACAATTAGACTTGATTCGGATTTGTCCTTGTCTTTCTCAACCCAAATCGATTTCTCTTCTTTCTTCTTCTCAGTTGCAAAATTTTGTTTTGGTTTTGCTTCAGCCTTCTAATCTGGTACTGCCTTCTTCTGCTTGTTAGTCCTTAGTTTACAATGCTTTTCTATATGACCAAAGTTGTGATACATAGCATTTCACATTAGCATTAAAATATGTATTCAAGACATTCTCTTAGGACATCTACAATTTTCTCTGACACTCATAACTCTTATGACCAAACTCATTGCAATTATAGCATGTGACATTTGTACTTTGTAATGCAGCAAATGAGTTTCTACTCCCAAAACTAGGTGTTACATTCATCATCCTACATTTTGCCACTCTCTGACCAAACTTATTACATCGGTGACAATAACCATAGAATTCAAGTACATACCTATTTTGTTTCCTAGGAGTAGCATGATTATGTCCTATCAGATATTTGTTCCTCAATCGATGAACTCTTGTAAACCCTTGATTATCAACATTCTTCATGCCTTTGTATCCAGCATACCAATTTGTATGTTGACCCTTCTAGCCCACAACAACATTCTGGTTCACAGATTGATTCCTTTTAGCAGCAACATATGTCCTCTTCCTCTTAGGCTTGCTGATAGTAAACACGTTTGTCCTTTCTCTCTTCTGATGTTGTGAATTGTATTTCCTTACCGATTAAGTCCTTGCTCCTAGAACTTTGTCCTTCTTCAAACCCAAGTCTACTGGTATCCTTTGATTGCTTCTGATTGCTCAATATTTTATCTAGGGCCTTAGTGATGATTTCATACTTGCTTCTCATCACCAATTCATTTCTGCTCTTCTCCAAAGATTACTTTAGTGGCAAATTTTTCACGTTGGCCCTCTCGGAAATGGCAAATATTTTGTACCATCTAGGGGTGGCCATGTCACCAGAACATTATCAATTTCCGTCAACGTCACGGCCCGATCACCATATGTTTTATGCAATTAAATGTTTCTATGCGATGATTTCGCCAATACAATATATGGTGGACACACGGCAAATTTAATTATTTCGCCTACACTCTCTGAGGTTGCCTTAATAGATGACCTTAATTTGCCTATAGGCATGTGAAGATTTGTTATCCAGGGGGACCCAATTCGCTCAACATCTTGCTGATGTGTGTCTCCAGTCACCCCAACTTTTGCCAACTATATTGTATTCACTATTTGCCTATTATTTGGACAACCTATAATTGCCTCAAAAATTACGTAAGTCGTATTTGGACGACCTATAATCGCCTTGAAAATTACATAAGTCGTATTTGGACGACCTATGATCACCTTGAAAATTACATAAGTCATGTTATAATTACACGGGATTCACCAAATATTTGTATACTGGTAAATTCCTGCGGAATTCGCCATATAAGGATTCGTATAAATACATGCAAAGATCAGATCTATCTCAACACAATCTAGTGGGTTCTAGGCTCTGAATTCTGATCAATAGCGAAGTTTCAGACCAAGGAAAATCATTGTTGTTGACTGTATTGGCGACTGCTAGTTACCTAAAGCCTAAAGGTGAGCGATCATATTTTTGAACTGGTATATTATACATTATAGTCTATTATTGCTTCTACAGCAAATTGATATTTTTTTGGTAGCCTTTATTTCATTGGAGATGTCGAACAGGAAGAGGGGTAGGAAACCTGAATGTGGGGAAGGCTAGGAGAGGCCAACAAAAAGTAGAACGTTGTCTTTGTACTTTGGCATTGGAAAAGATTGTGGTACTGGTGAAAATCGAGAAGGTACATCATGACAAGTACAAGTACAAAATTCACCACCTGCACCGCATGTTGAAGATGGCGGCGACCCTGATATCTCAGATCGGGATGATCTTGAAGAAGATTATCTGGTAGATACCCAAGTTAGCCGGAATGATATAATTGACTTGGGTGATAATTCCATTGATGATAATGCACGGAAGGGGAAAAGAAAAGCCATATCAAAAAATGGTGAACCACAATCAAAAAAGGATCGGGAGTGGGATATGTCAATCAGGAATTTTCAAATTAATTGGGCATCGAAGTATCCATTCATTGAACCAGTGGAGAATCCAATTGAAGGCGAGCCTCCAATAGAATGTAGGTGTAAGATTTGCACTTGGAAAAATAAGAAGGAAATTAGGTTGTAGCTAAAATTTGACACCATAGAAAAGCATATGGGTAAACTTTATGAAAAACAAATGATAGACGAGGTTGAAAAATCAGTGATAAGATGGAAAACAAAGGATGAATGTAAGCATGTGAGGAATGTCGAAGAGCATTATTTTCATGAGAAATTACAGACGAAGCCTACTGAAGTTAAAGGTTCTATTGAAGCTATTTTTGGAAAAGCAATGCAAATAGAACAACTGGGAAAAGTTGTTCAGTTAAGTGTTGTTTTTCATATTTTTTAGCAGAGGGCGTGCTATGATAGATTTCCCATCAACTAGTGGTTTATTAGGCTTTTTGAAAGTTCCTAACTATCCTAATAGACACTGGTCAGTAAATAGTGGATGGGAATGGGCAAGTTGTCTTGCTAAGGTTGAAATAGAAGATGTACAGGAAAAAATAAGAGAGTCAAACTTCATTGCATTTTCTTTAGATGAATTTACGGCAGTAGACAATACTTCATGGGTATGCATGCTTGTTTATACTGTAGAGAATCATACCCGCCAACCTCATCTACTATCTATTGCTAAAATGAAGGAGAGTGCGACAACAGAAAATTTATTTCAACTAGTAAAGAGAAGTTTAATTGAATATGGAGGTATGGATGACATGACGGTAGCCAAAAAATTGGTTTGTGTTGGAGTAGATGGAGCTTTAGTAATTCAAGGTCATAGGAATGGTCTTTGTACAAAGATTGAAACTTCATTTGCATCGTACATTACTGCACTTCACTGCATGGCTCACAGAATGAATCTAGCTTTTGGAATTGTGAGCAAGTTTTCTTCGGTTAACAAAATTAAAATTTTAATCATAGAGCTCTACTCACACTTTTGTCGAAGTCCCAAGCGATTTATGGAATTTCAACACTTTGCTGATGGATTAACTGATGGGAACAAGCTTCTCAAGGATAATGATACCAAATGGATCTCTTTGGATGGTCCAGTGCATTGAGTGTTTTTAGAATATCCATCCTTGATTGGACTATTTCACACAACTCGCGACGAATCAGATCAACTGAAATTTCCTAAACTTCTTGGTAGGTTAAGTAATTTAGAGACACTCTTAACTTTAGAAGCTCTTCTGCCCATGCTAGAGGAAATGAGGAATATTATGAAGGCTGCCCAAAAAAGAGCTCTGTATATTGTAGAATATGCTACGCTACGTAAGATGACATGCATGACCCTCGACAATCTCTATCAAAATGAACCAACACTATCTGATGAAAAATTTGTTAAGTGGCGGACACTCACAGATTTGAACAATCCTGATAACTTTTTACAAATCGTTGTAGATGGGGAGGTATGTGCTAATGTACGGGGAGTTGAGATACCAATGCACTTCTATGCCACGGTTGACCCCGAGGAACCAAGAAAGCGCCCCAGGAAGAAACTAGCAAGAGTTACAAAGGAAGATTTTGACAAGATTGTTGAGACTATAACTACTTCTGTGAAGAAAATTGCATATGATCTTTCCTCAGAAATTAGAACCAGATTCCCTCCTAACAACCTACTCGAAGCCATGTCTATTTGTTTCCTCATTATTGGAGCCTCAACAGTGCATCTAATTTTCAAAGTAAGCTACTGACTTTGATAAAACAATTTTGCATATCCAGAGAATTGAATGGAGTAACTATAAATGGAATATTAGATGAAACTCATCTTCGATAGCAATCATCTCATTTTGCATACACTATGAAACAACAATATGCCAAAATGGAGAACCCCCGTGAAGAGGGATCAATAACAAGGGTTTGGAAATATATAGTTGAGAATGCATCCTTGCATGATTCAATGCCAGAATATGTGAAGCTTGCTGCTTTATGTCTTACCATGATATTGGGTTCAGTGGAAGATGAGAGAGTTTTTCAGTGCTTTGGGGTTCCTAAAATCAAAGCTAAGAAACAAACTAGACAAAAATTTGGAAAATTGCTTGAGGCTCTATACATCTAGGTATGATGTCCACACTTTTCCTTATGATAGGGCACTGCAAATCTGGAGGTCCAAATGTGAAAGAAGAGGTTTGGACAACACTTCAAACCAAAGTGCGAGTGGGACTAGTGAACCTACTGGTAGCATTGAGATGCAGTTCGGTGAAGATATGCAGACTCAGTCTCAGAGTAAAGAAACCATAGACGAGAATCAAGAAAGCACTGAATTTGATGAGGATGAATGGCAACTGTAAGAGATTGGTATTTATTAATCTTATTACTGTATCTCATCATTCATATTACAAAAGCATATTACTTTTTACAATTAGAATTTAATATTGATTTGTAATTTTATTTTTCAACTTTCTATTTCCAGATTTAAAATAGCATAATAAAAAAAAATCATAATGTGTTTATTGATATAGAGATGTTTAATGTTTATTTATACATGTTTGAATCTCAAATCTGTGTGATATATTTCATAACCATATGATAAATTTCATTCAATAGTAATACACATGTCAAGAACTTAGATTTTCATTAATTCTTTCAAAATATAGCCATATGATACAATTCATTCAATAGTAATACACCAATCTGTGTGATTCTACATTCCAATTGCAAAAGTGAATACAAAGTTTCAGAACCTTTGCAAATGACCCTGAATTCCCTTTTATAGAAACAAGAGAGTAACAACAACTCCTGTGTGATTCTCCAATGTCCATGCAAAAGTGAATACAAAGTTTTAGAAACCTTTGCAAAATTGCAAATGACCCTAAGTTCCCTTTTATAGAAACAAGGGAGCAACAACAGCTTCAGGTCGAATTGCAAGTTTGCAACATGTGAACACTGAACATCAAAATCACAAACTCAACACATATTTATATGGCCATCATAGGCCATATTAGCAATTTAACATCTGCTACATGTTTGATGTCTCCTATTCAAAAAACAGAGTTCAAAATTAAATATTAATTCACACCATGAGTCATGACAAATTAAACATAGATAATAGCTATAGCAGTGCCTAAAACCTACTAATTAGAAATAGAGAAATGCATAAATGTTAGAGCAAGGGAGAATTTGAGAATACAAATTTACTGGCTGAAGTTTTGCACTATGCTTCATAGATTCATAGGATGGATTAGAAAAATAGCAATAGTGAGTGCTATTTTTTTCCTATTCATAAATTAGATTCATAGGTTGGATTAGCAAAATAGCAAATAGGAAAAAAAAAAAACCTTGAAATTAAGAATAAAAGAAGAAAATCGTGCAATACATACTATGATTCTTAAGAATTTTGTGCCAGTTTTTGTAGGGTGCTCCACTCTTCGTCTGATGGAAGGTCAATATTCTATAAACTATGGAAAGTCAACTCCAACTTCATCAACATTCCATATTTAGAAGATTTACTTGACATCACTATTTCATCCAATAGCGAATTTAGAGTTGTAAATGGTTGGATGAATTCCAGAAAGCTTTTGGGAGTTGTGTCCTTTGGAAGAAAGTCTAAATCAGACTTCATTTTTTTCTCCATGATTTTTTTGTAAGCTTCTTCTCCAATGAATTTATTTTCTGTGTCAACAGGCTAAGGCAAACCAAGTTTAATCAAATTATTTTTCTTTTCTTCCAGCTTCATTATCTTTTTTCCACAACTGTCCATAACTTCTGATGTTTTCCTTAGCTTCTGGCATTTTTGAATGATAGATGATGTCTTAACTGTGGCATCAATGCGGCTCTAAATTCCCTTGGATGCTAAGTAGCTATCACTGGAACTACAGACTACTTTCAAAATCTTTTTTGCCATTTCCTCTTTTGAATAAACGTGTGTGCTCTTCTCATAGTGCCCTTTGATTTTTGAAAAAATTGTCTCATACTTTTAGTCAATTGAAACCATTCACACAACTTCTCACTCCTCTGCATTATTTGCCGCCAAATGTTTTCTTGTATATACTTCATTGCATTTTTCAAATTATCTTTGAATCTATCATCCAAAGTTTTTATTTTATCATTTGCATTGTGCAGGTCTTTTTTCATTTGTGCACATTTTTTTCTTTCTTCCTCTACTTCCTCTTGCAAATGTTTTTCTTTTTCCTTCCCATGATCTAATAGGTCCTGTAATTTTTTTAGTTCGGCCGTAGCAGACTCATAACTTTTGTATAATTTTTGAAAACTGGCTTTTTCCTCAACAATTTTATTACTGCTTTTAGCTAGTTTTTGTGTCAGGTCCTTCAATTCTGCATCCTTCTTGTCCTGCTCTACAATTTCTACTACAAAGCCCAAATTTTTTATCCTTTTTTGTAATTCATTGCACTTGCTATATGTTGCTTTCCTCCTTGATTTCTCATTTTCCAAGTCTGCCTGTAACTTTTCTATTTGTTTCTCTAGTTTATTTTTTTCTCTCTCCACCTTTAGTAGTGAAGTGTAGACCACTTCGTTAGTCCTTTTTGACACATTAATTTTGTCCACATTATGTACTTTGGAGAAATCCATTTAGAGGGTTCTAACTTGAAATTGAGAGGGATCTATCTGACTGTGTGGTGGATTTTTATCTTTAGATGGGTCTGGGGGCATAACAACCATGAACTCCATCATATCTTTATGTGGGTCATATGTTGGAAATACCCTATTCCTTGCAAGTTGTTTGTTTACAACTTCAGACACATAATTCCTATGAAATGCTTTCTTTTTTTCTTTATTTGCTTTTGTTGTGTGTTCAAATTTTTCATAGTAATCACGAAATTGAAAATCTAGGGTTGTTGAAGCATTTG
The DNA here is from genome assembly GCF_030272615.1 of Cryptomeria japonica. Lineage (NCBI taxonomy): Eukaryota > Viridiplantae > Streptophyta > Pinopsida > Cupressales > Cupressaceae > Cryptomeria > Cryptomeria japonica. The sequence continues at coordinate 282,868,333 of NC_081406.1, read as the reverse complement.
AATGTTTGAAAGGTGACATAGGAATACCATAGGCTCCAGTTCCACTTATTCTTGTGGTTTTAACTAATGCTTGACCAGGATTAGGATTACCAACAACAGTTCCTAATGCTGTCCCACTCCCACTGACACTATCATGTGTAGTTTTCATAGTCTTTTGAGGTGTGTGATCTGAAGCTGCAAATGATTGATTTGTAGTGTTAGTGGCACTTGATATAGGATTCTCAATAGTATGAGATTGAGTATCTACCTCTAGTGGCCTCTTGTGAGAGATATTTTATTCTTGCCCTTGTCCAACACCAATCACAGCGGCACTTGACTGAACAATAATAGGAATACTATCCCTAGATTCCCCACCAGTGGTAGTGGCACTTAATTCACCACCAATGGGAATACCATGATGTGGTGGTGGTTGTGGATTTGAACCAGAAACACATGTAGGTGGACCTTGAGGGTAATGAGTAGTACCTATCCCTGATGAATCTGAAGAATCAAGTCCAATGACTGGTCTATAAGGACCTTTTGATTTTGACCCTGATGTATTTTGTACCTGAAGTGGATACCAAATTCCCTCTCCTCTGGGACCTAGACCACCACCTTCAAATCCCATTTTTTCCACAATTCTTGACTCTTTGATATATTTCTCTTTGATTGCCTCATTGACTGCACCTAATATTTTAGGGACTTTAGTAGTTGTTTGAGTGGGCTCAACCTTAGGCTCATACTGATCAACATCTTCACTCCTATCATATGATGTTGTGGGATGCTCCATATTCCACAATTTGCTAAACTCTTCATCCTCGTCGCCTTACTAGACAATGTATATCTAATATCTATGATACGCTTTTCACCATGGATACGCTTTTCACTTGGCTTCTTGTTGAACTACTGCTTCCCATTTTCCCCATCACTATTATTATTAATAATTCAAAATAATGCTAGGCAGCTAGATAAAAACCTGAAAATGCTAAGCCTCAAATTTGACCACAAGATTACCAAAAGCAAAAAAGGTGGGATGTAGGTGTTCTAGATTTTACCCAGAAATTGGAATTTCTATTTCACTAGATTGGCGCAGACAGTCTCTGTTGCAACTTGCATTCCTCAATCTAGTAGTTGTTTCTGAATCTCCCTCGATTTACAGGTTTATCCAAGAAATGAAAGACGATTATGATTTACGAGTCTCTTATTTTGAAAACTCTAAAAAGTAGAAAAGTAAAACCTAAAGGGAAAAATATCAAGAATCATGTTGTAATTTTATTAATTACTATTAATAACTATTCGATGCCGAAGGACAAAACATTCATTACTTTAGTATAAATTCCGAGGACATTAAGAATCATGTTGTAATTTTATTAATTATTATTAATAACTATTCGATGCCAAAGGACAAAACATTCAATACTTCAGTATAAATTCTAAATTTCTTAGGACATTAAATGTAATACGTTCAATTCCGGGCGATGTTCTCCCAAATGTGTTCACTTCCCACATTCAGGCCGAAATCCACCCTATGTCGTTGATCTTTGCTCATCCAATGGATGAGGGACCAAGGTACTTGTTGTGACTTTACGGGTGTGTTTTTTAAGTCTGTTTAATAATTTTAAACTTTCGTCCGAAAAAGTGCTTTACAGACTTACTTATATTTAATTAAATTTAAAACATTTCAATTCTAGGTGACATTCTCCCAAATGTGTTCACTTCCCACATTCGGGCCAAAATCCACCCTAAGCCGTTGATCTTTGCTCATCCAACGGACGATGGTACCTGCTGTCAGTTGTCATGGGTCCCATCACTTCTGCCAGTTTTCAGGCACATCACCATACTCGTGTCACTTTTCCGGTTTGATTTTTAGTCTATTTAATCATTTTAAACCTCCGCCCGAAAAAAAGCTTTATAGACTTAATTGTATTTAATTACATTTAAAATGTCCAATTCCAGGCGAAGTTCTCCCAAATGTGTTCACTTCCCACATTCGAGCCGAAATCCACCCTAGCCGTTGATCTTTGTTCATCCAAGGGTCGTGGGTCGATGGTACTTGTTTTAAGATGTAGTGGGTCCCATGACTTCTGCTCTTTTTCTGGCACATCACCATACTCGTGTCACTTTTTCGGTTTGATTTTTAGTCTATTTAATCATTTTAAAATTCTGCCCAAAAAAGAGATTTTTAGACTTAATTATATTTAATTAAATTTTAAAATGTCCAATTCCAGGCGAAGTTCTCAGAAAGGTGTTCGCTTCCCACATTCGGGTCGAAATCCACCCTAGCCGTTGATCTTTGTTCATCCAATGGTCGATGGTACCTATTTTAAGATGTAGTGGGTCCCATGACTTCTACCATTTTTCTAGCATGTCACCATACTTGTGTCACTTTTCCGATTTGATTTTTAGTCTATTTAATCATTTTAAAATTCCGCTCGAAAAAGAGATTTTTAGAATTAATTATATTTAATTAAATTTAAAATGTCCAATTCTGGGTGAAGTTCTCAAAAAGGTGTTCGCTTCCCACATTAGGGCCGAAATCCACCCTAGCTGTTGATCTTTGTTCATCCAACGGTCGATGGTACCTATTTTTTGATGAAGTGGGTCCCACAACTTCTGCCATTTTTTCTGGCACGTCACCATACTCGTGTTTTTTTTTCTGGTCTATTTTTAAAGTCTACTAAATCATTTTAAAATTCCACCTGAAAAAGAGATTTATAGTCTATAGAGTCATAGACTATAAGTATAGACTTTCACTTAATTCTATTTAATTAAATTTAAAATGTTCAATTCCGGGCATTGGGCAATAGTTTGAGATAACTATTAAAAATAATGTTAATATTATTTGTAAAAATTTTAAATTCAAAAATAGTATTAAACATGAAACTTAGTTTCTAGAATAAAACAAATAACTAAATAAAAATATAAATTTTGATATGCAATTTGAAAGGTAAAAGTTTAATATAAAAAAGAAAACATTCAATATTAAATCTAAAATATTAATTTAACGTTTAACAAAATTCTTTCAAAATATGTTTACGATATATCATTTTCAAAAATAGTTTAAAAATATATATAAAATTTCAACATAAATTTAGTCTATTAATTTAAAAAATGTGCAACTGCAGTCCTCAACCCGTTAAGGCGAGAAAATTTGGAAAGTACAAATGCCAAGGTGGCGATTAATTGTTGCACAAGGAGTTGTCTGTGGCATGCTGCACGAAAGGAGGAAGGGGAGGATGGCAGGAAATCCTTTTCCTGATCTCGTGGCATTAATGTCTTATTGTGCACATTCATTACCCGACCTATAAGAGTTAAGACAGAGGCAGATTTTTTGACCTTTTCATCTGTGTACCACTTTTTGCTTTGAAGCAGCTACAAGTGCAGAACAAATATGTAGTTCATAGTTCGTAGAATCATACCTTCTGTAAGACAATGGAGGCCAATTTCACACTTCGAATAGACAAGAAGTTGGTGCCCTTTTTGGGCAAAGTATCTAATAAATGAATGCAAGGACTATTCAGGTTTAAGGAGGAGAAGTTGTGGGCGACAGCTTGACTGATGCTTGCGGAGGAGGTGGCACATATCAGTCACCGGTATCGAACTAACATGGAGGTTTACTCTCTGATTATGGCATGGGCCTGTGAATTCAAACTGGAGCTGGAAAAGGTAAAACTCACATTGGTCAAATTGATTGATGGGGAGTTTTTGATTAACCTGGATTCAATCTTGGAGTGGGTGGTGCTAGGAGTTAGCATTCGAATTATGGAAGGGGACGACCAGGAGGAATTGCTTCCTTTTATTCGTGGCCTAGAGGATGAAATCAAATACCAGTGTCGTGAACGAGCCCGAGTGGGGTGGGAAGCGATGAAACTCTTTGTTAAATTAACGATGGTGGATGAAGTCATGAATGCTTTGCATGTGGTGGCAAGGATGGAGGTTGGTAGGGCATTGAGAGATAGGGCTGAAGAAGGAAGGGCCATACAGCTATTGGCAAGCTTGGAGGGCGACCTCGACTTCGGGTTCCTAAATTGTATTCCAAAAATGAAAGTTGAAGCAGCAAAAGGGAAAGCCAAAGCATCGACCTCTAAGGAGGGAAGGGACTGGGAGGACCAGGGGGATAGTGAGACTGAGTGAGTAGCCTATCGGCAATGAACTAGTTTTTTTGTCTGCTTGCTATAAGCTATGGAAAAATTTTGTATCTTGAAATGTTTCAATTAATTGAATGAAAAAACCTTGACCGATAAACTTTTGTATCTTGCAAATTTTGAAATTTTGTATTTTGAATGACTATATAGTAATAGTATATATTTATAAAATTATAATCAACCATAATCAATGTACAAATAATTAATGGAATGAATTGAATTTTTTTTTTTTTTATAGCATTACATAAAAAGATCATGGTATTAAATTTATTTCCATTGTTTAACAAATAATTGAAATAACGTAGCTCATATGCAAAAAGCATTTGAAAGAAATTAATTAATAAAAATGAAATAGAATTATAGAAAGCATTTTTATATCCATAAGAATGTAAAAGGCAAAGTGAAACAAACTGGAATTGGAAAAATTATCATTAAATTATTTATGCTTTTGAAATTTACAATTTTTTCATCAAAGACTTGAGTCCCCCAAAAACTTAAAAGCCAAAATGAGTGAGCCTCTGGCACTCAACCTGTTAGGGTTGAAGGACATAGGAAAAAAAAACCACAGGTAGTGGAATTGTTTGCAATTTTTCCCTATGAATCTGGCCCTCCTTCCATGTAGAATTCTTCAGACAGCATAAGCTGAGAGAATTTTTCAAGCCACATGTAGTTTGGAAAGTCGTCCAGGAGGAACCATTTCTGGAGGAAGTCCCTGCCAATTCATGCCCATTTTCTGTGACGCGTCAGCTACTCCGCATTCAGGTTTAGGAGAAACGGTTGCCTGGCCACTGGCAGTGTTTGGTCAGGGAGGAGAAGCTTGGATAAATCACTCACCCAAGCAATCCCCACCCCTACTTCTGCAAGAACGACAAGAGTAATGTCGTCTCCGAGGAAGTCTTCCTTAAAAACCTTCCTCAACGGCATCAGCATATCCACCTTGTCTCCTCCCAAGTCCAAAAGAGACACTAAGAAGCGAGATGTAAGGTCTGTGTTAACACGGTACCTATTTTTGTTTTGCAAAAATCCTCTACCTAGCACCATCTGCACAGCTTCATTGGTGAATGACCCAACCTCCTTGCAGACTGATTGGAGGGTTGGGTCTCTAACGGAGCCTAGAAAGGCCCTCTGGTCCTCGGTAGAAATGCTTCTCAAGTGGATGGGAGTGTCCATCTTGAGAAAATAGATTAACAAATTAAACAACCTGAGTAGTGAGCCTATAAACCTAAAATACCGCGAGCTCTGACGATTTATCTACTAAATGGCAAAGGCTAATTGAAGATGAAAGAAGCACAGACCGTATATAAATTGTTGAAGCTCTTGATTGTAATAATTACTTCTTTAACAATATTAACTGCTATAAATTTTTTTAAATCTTTCATATCTCTGCAAATCTTTCCCATAAATGCATGAGTGTGTGAAATTGGAAATAGCTATGAACCAGTACCAAATTGGCAAGTATCACATTGGAAGTTGTGGGGACAGAGTGGATTTCCATAAGTGAAAAGATATATATTTAATGAACAAAATTATCGATCATGATTCGTGACATTTGATACGTGTCTATTGAATCCAATTCCATTCTGGGCACTTTTTGGTGAGCTATGTTCTCTTCAGAAAATTGGGCTGAAATAAAACTTCAGCCATTGATATACAATCATCGAACGGTTTAAAATCATTGATAGATTTTAGGTATGTGTCACCCTTTATGTGTCAAAGAGGCCATGCTTATTGATACATCGTGCAGAGTCCGGACTCAATGTATTATGTGATGTGATGTGCCTTGTCTATTAATGGCAACGAATTTATGAAATCACCAATGAATTATATATTATACCATAAATAACAAAATATTCACCAAAACATTTAAATAATTTTCAAGCGGTGGATAAAAATCGCCAATACATTTAAATAATTTTTCCTTCGGAGTAAAAATTTTCGCTCATACAATTATATATTTGTTCCTTTTAACAATAATTATTCGCCTCCCACAATAAATATTTTCCCCATAGAACAAGGTATTATTCGCCAGAAATTTATGGCATTTTCGCACACTAGAAAAAAATTCGCCAATACAAAATAATTTTTTCGTCACTTAAAAAAAAAAATTCGCCATCGATATGAAAATTCCCCCCCGAAAATAATGTCTGATTCGCCAGGATTTTACACAGTTGCCCGGGGGGGTTTCTTAAAGTTATCCCTGCTCTTCTCTAATTCCTTCTGGAGCTTAACAATTTCTTCTTCCAAATTTTGATGCTCCTCCTTTTCACTCAAATCGGTACTAGTAGCTTCATAGATCCTCTTGGCCTCTTCCAATTGAGGTTTTAGATCTACAATTGTTTTCTTGGATTCATCAAGAGATTGCTCCAACATCTCTTGTTCTTCAACTGCAACCTTTTTCACCTTCTTTAGATCTCTTCTTGTTTTCTTCAACTCTTCCAAGGTGCTAATGAGCTCTTCTTCAAGACCCACTTTACCTTCTCCTTCTTCTTCATCTTCTTCCTGTACCGAGACACCTTGGGCCATAAAGAGGTTTGCTTTGACTTCTCCTTCACTGCAGTAGTCATCTGAGACACTCTCCTCATCTGTGAGATCATCTTTAGGAGTGTAAAGGCTTCTTTGTTTCTAGTTGCCTCTTCTTTCTTTCCAGTAGACATTCTTCTTTTTATCTTTACCGGATGATCTACTAACAATTTGTTGATCATTCACATCCTTATCGTTATAGGGACATTTGGTAGCAAAATGTCCTATCTTTCCACAATTGAAACATTTCAAGGGCAGCTTGCCTTTGTATTTGCTGGAACCCCTCTTGAGTCTTCTAACAAAGTTAGCCATGATATCATTAGAATCTTCACTAGTTCCATCTTGAGTAGAATCTTCTTTTCCTTTCTTTGATGTATTGAATGCAACTTCTTTCTTCACAGTCTCAGTACTGGGAGTCCTCATCTCATAAGCAATTAGGGAACCATATAGCTCATCCATTATAAAGGTTTTTTAGATCTTCAGCTTCTTCTATTGTTGAAACCTTTGTATCATACTTAGATGTGAGAGATTCGAGTACTTTCTTCACTACCACCTCATCTTTCACTTCTTCTCCAAGCCCTCTAATGGTGTTTGTTTTTTCATCAATCCTTTGGTGATAGTAAACAATCTTCTCTTCATCTCTCATCTTCAAACCCTCAAATTGTTCTCTTAATGTCTGTAACTTGGCTTCCTTGACTTTAGCATCACCTTCAAATATTTTCTGCAACTTATCCCAAGTTTCTTTTGTAGATAATCAGTGCATAACCTTAACAAACTCATTATTAGATAACCCACTAAGAATGACATTTTTAGCTTTAGCGTTGTTCTCATATTCTTTCTTAGCATCTAGATCAGTAGGGGGAACATTTGGGACTATATACCCATTCTTAACCGACATCCAAACATCAAAACCTAAAGAAGACAAATAGGTTTCCATCCTTCTACCCCAAAAGGCATAGTTGACACCATCAAACATAGGATCTTTTGGGGAGGTAGATTAATTTCTTTCCATTGTGTACAGTTGACATGATCTACCCAAGTTAGAGAACACTTTGAAAAAATAGGGCACCTAAGCTCTGATACCAATCGTTGGACACACTGGATCACTGAGAGGGTGGTGAATTAGTGATTTAAACACTTTTCTGCCAAAGGGATATACCGGTAGCATTTAAAAAAACAATGGGCAGACCGGTTACTCAAACAATATAGACTAAGTGTGAAGGAGGAATAGTTACACACACATAAAAAATTGCACCACATAACACCAGATATACGAGGAAAACCCAATCTGGGAAAAACCTCAGTCAGAATAGCTACTGGAGATCTTCTGCTCCAATCCAACCTCACAATGAAAATGATTTGATTACAATTTTAGGGCACCAACCCAAGGAGCACCAACTCAAAGGAGCTACAACCCCTGCACTAAGCACCAACTTAGTGATCAAATTGATAGATTTCAAATACAGTGATAAATCCTTGTTACAGATAAAGTTTTGTAACTCTTATGTACTCTCTTCTACCAGTTTCACCTTTACCGGTCACTTTCACAATCTCTTATTCTTCTCCCCCTCTTTGTCGGATCTCACACTATTCTTAACCTTTTCTGCCTTTGTTGGATCACACTTAACTTATGCAACATATCCACCAGTTCTAACTCTGTAGGTATTCCTTCCCTCTATATTCTTCACACACTCTACCAGTATGAACACTTTTACTGGTTTCCTCCCTACACTCCAGTATCACCCACACACACAATCACTTAGAATTTTGTTGTTTTGACTGCACACTTATCACCCTTCTTCACACTCTCTCATAATCAATCAAAGTATCAAGTTGGCATTTTTAAACTTGAGCCTTCCTACCAAAAACCAATTCAAATTTAGGGCAGTGGGGTTTCTTATCACCGACCAAATATGTCTTCAATCCAATCCAATATTCCTTGGATCGATCACCTGCATTGAGTAAATAAATATGTACATGTTTTTCATTTGTCCAATGTATGTATGCTAAAAATAGAAAACCTAACCCTACTCTTCTGCTTTGATTTTTGTCAACCACATTTAAGATCCCATTGTTTCTTGTTCGAGGTCATCCTGTAATTTGGTTCCATGCTTCGATCATGACGCCAATAACGCTTTGATCTTCCTCTATCATTCATTCTTTATCGAGCCACAAAACTTCTGATTTTGAATCTGCAAATCAAGGGGGACTTCATTAAATGCTTACCTATCCCTGGAACTACCTTGCCTCGATAATACAAACACACCTACATCTTCCTTCTTGCCACCTGGCATCCACATGAAAGACACATTGACATACGACCCACTCACTAACATAGGGTTGATTCATACTTGTTCAACTGGAAAATGCTTCTACTGGTACATACCCTTACCCATATGTCCAACACACTAAACATTTTCTCTTACTGGCAACACAACACATCGACAACTCACCTTATCCTCCGGTATACTACTTCATTGTGATCTTGTTAACATTATGCTTCTTCATCACAAACTAGCAGCCAACCTTCATACATACCAGTTTAATGCCTTGCCGGTATTTACTTAACATGCCAACACACTTCTTCATATCACCTCTTACCGGTGATAACTCATGCTGATACCATACCGATTGACATCAATCTCTAATGCCAACAAAATCCTACTCACTAGTTGACATTAATGAAAACTCAATACCAACAGAAACCATGTGGATTTTGCAACAAAAAATCATTGATTTGTTCACATGTGAATGAGCACAACAATTTTTCAAGAAGACTAGGTGAAAATTTCACCCTAGCCTAAGAAGAAAATATGGAGCTAAATATTGAGATATCAATGACAGTATCAAAAATAGTGGCAAGTAGAGTAGACAAAACATGAAATGAGGATGATCATATTGAAGAGAGATTAAGGACATGGAGGGGGGATAATATGGGAGGATGTTAAATGTCAAGTTCTTTAAAGTGAGGGATTATAGGATCATCTATATTAGTGGTTCGAGGAGAAAGAGAGGGCTGCAAAGGGGGACTGATGTGAATTGTAGAAGTTAGATGATTGTGAATGAAATTAGAAAGTCTATGTGAAATGGGCTATAGTGAAGTAAATAAATAGAAGGGCATTTTTTGACAATATTTTTAATTCTTAAATTATTTATTTTATGGTTTTTTATTTTGAGAGCAAGTGAAATGGATGGGGAGGGATCTAACTACTAATTTTATAAAAGGTAAGTGGAGTGAGTAAAAGTGAGGGGATCAACAAAGAAGTGTTATGGGTTAATTTATTGTGTTTTTATTGGATGAACTAGGAGATGATGATTTATGGTAGATCAAGGAGGCTCACAAGAGTTTAGAGCGGGATGGATGTGGACCATGTTCGGAATGTGAGAAGGCAATTTTGTTATTTATGGTTCCAAGGTTACACAAGTCTTTCCAAGGTTTTAAAATATTATTGTTGATGTCAAAAACTTGATTGTTTCATTATAATACCATGTAGATTATCTCAATTGAAGCTATGTTTTAGGGTTACATATTTTTCATATTCTCCAACATTGAATGTTTATGTTGGTGAGGTGTTGAGCTAGGTTTTCTACTAAAGCACTCCATTGTGAATTTTATGTTTGTGCATAACGATTTGAATGCTGATTGTGGAGTTTTGATACAAACATGTGACATATTGATCTAATATGAAAGGTATAAAATTTAAACTCATCTATCCAAGGTCTTCCCAAAATTAGATAGAATTATTATGGTGTAGACACCACATGTGCTAGGATTTGTGTAGTCTTGGAACTGATTTCGAGAGTTAGGATGATGTTTATTGGGTCACCACATATATTTCATTGTAATATTTTAAGGTTGTGTGAACAATTGGAGAGGTATCTCAATGAGTGTCAATGTTGTAGATGTATTATTTTATGATAATGTTAAAAGAAGAGTTTGAGTCAATTAACATAACTTCACAAGAATTTCTATTAACAATACCATTAAGGTTATTATCAATCAAATCCTACACTTTATATTTAAGGTTCATACAAACTTTTGTGTCATAACTAGAAACCCTATGATATTGGGAAGAGACACTAGGATCATAATTTTTAGGTAAAGGAAGTGAAGTGTTGAGAAGATGAAGTGGAGTGAGTTAAAAGATGTTTGCAAATAAGGCTTGGATCATGATAGTTTGGTAGGAATCCACTAAGATTGTGAATCATATGAATGGTCATGTTTTAAGGGAGATGGTGTTGGTGAGGATGAGAGGGAGGGTGAAGAAGTGATAATTATTGACCATAGTGGATAGTTTATGGTGATTGTGTTAACTACAAACTTATCATTGTTTAATGATCCCACTTATAGGACACCTTAATTTTTTTGAAATTTAATTTGTTTTATTTAATAATTTAATCCTTAAGAGGTTCAATATAAAGGAGTTTTATTGAAGGAAGTTCAATAAAAACCCCTAAACCCTATACCATATAAAATGGAGGGATAGGTAATGACCTAGAAAGGGGAGGGAGGGAGAAGAGGAGAGAAAAAAGAACAAAATATTGAGAGAGGATAATAAGGTATGGAGGGAGAGGTAGACATGGAGTGAGTGAGGGACCTAAGGAAGGAGGAGATAGAGAAGTTGTTGGCATATGCACACTCCAATGAGACATTGTAGGTGATTGAAGGTTTTGTCATTGATGGCAACCTTACAATCCTATGACACTGGCAAGGCATTACACCAGCATCAACAGATCACACTCTACACCGGCACTCAGACCACCGACATGGGCAGAAAGAAAGGAAGCATACCGACACAGAGGCCGACAAGATTTTTGATATGTTATATTTTGTTTATTATTGTAAAAACTTTGTAAGTCGACTTGGCAAGTTGTAAAATGACTCTTATATATAAGAGAGATCATTGTAGACATTTGTAAGTAAGGAATGAAGTAGAAGATCATGTTTAGGTGAAATAAGGCAGACCTATTATGCAAATTATAGGTTAAGGGTTTATGTAAGAAGCAGACCAGAAACCGGTACTGGATTTGGCATTATAGATGCTATTTTGAAGCAGTACAAGATACTGGATTTGTATAATCCATCATTGCAAGTCAGTGAGACTTCCCATTGAGCACTGAGCTCTAGGTAGTTGGCCTTCCTGCATGTGCAGGCCCCTCTTGTAAGTAATATTCTCTTATTGGCCAGTAAGTGAATATTGTGGGTCACAAATCCCACCGAGGTTTTTCCCACACCGGGTTTCCTCATTAAAATATTGTGTTATGGTGTGTTTCTTATGTGGTTTCTTTCATTTATTTTTATTGCATTATTTCTTGCATACTAGTACACTGTTATAATATGTTCTACATGTTTTAAGTTAAGAGATTCAACTCACCGGTCAGATACTGGTTCACCCCCTCCTCTCAGTATTTGTGGGAATCCTAACAATTGGTATCAGAGTTCAATCCTCTATTTTCAGAAGCCTAACAACTTGAGGAAGATCTTGACACCGGTAGATATGGAAAATCTGATGAAGCAACTAGAAGTAGCTCTTTCAGACTATGATATAGAAAAACTAAAAAATGTCAAACTAGAAGATGATCTAAAGGTAGCTCAGGATATTATTCAGGCACTTCAAGAAAATCTTACAATTTCAAGAAACAAGAGAAGAGAACTTTGTAAAAAGATGCAAAATAAGAATGATGAAAAGGAATCACTTAATGATCAGATAAGCAAGCTAAAACTGTAGAACATAACAATGAAGAATGAGATGCAGGATATGACTATGAGATTTTATAAAGAAATTGAAGATAGAAAGAAGAATGAAGAAGATTTTACCAGAAGACTAAGTGATGCTACAAATGAAAACACAAGACTTAGTTATGAAAATGATTTATTGAAGGCAGATCTGATGCACACGTAGAATGGCTCCAATGAACTGATGAGACAGAAAGAAGTCTTAGAAAGAGAACTAGATACTACAAATCAACATAAAGAAAAATTCAAGAAAAGCTCAGAGGAACTTGGTAACTTGCTGAAAAATCAAAAACCTAAAGGTGACACTTCTGGAATTGGCTTTGAAGTTGGTGAAAGCTCTGGCACTGCAAACACACAGAATCATGGCAAACCGGTAAGGCAACCTAATGCTTATAAATTCAATGGAAAATGCTTTAACTGTAATAAGTATGGACATAGAGCAAATGAATGTAGATCTAGAAACTATTAGAATATCAAGACACCCACCGGTCAATGTTCAAAATGCAACAAAGTTGGTCACAACTCTGAAAATTGCAGAATGAATGTGAGATGTTATGTTTGTGGAAGATTTGGACACCTATCTAATCAATGTAGACCACAAACCGGCATAGGCTATGGAAAAGCTATTCAAAAGAATAATGTGACTTGTTATGCATGTAACAAGATTGGACATATTGCAAAATTCTATAGAAGCAAAGGATCACCGACAGACAACAAAAGTTCTAGCTTGAAAGGTAAAGAAAAAGTTGAAGAGGTTAAGCAAGAATTCTCAAAACTATGGATTAGAAAAGTTGATCTAAATATTGGGAATACTCCTCCACCGATAGAACCAATCAACACTCCACCGATAGAACAGAGTAGTGCTCCACCGGCAGGAAGTTCTTCATCAAATTGAAGAAAGTTTCTTTGAGGGTTTGGCAATCTAAGGACACACGTGCTATTATTCCCTCGGTTAGAGATGAGAAGTTGGAAATTACTTCTATACTGGTAGACAATGTTAACTGACTACTTAACCAGCATGCATTAAATGTGGTAGATGGCAAATAAACATTATAAATTTGTGGTTTTGGCTCCATTTCACTTCACTGAGATTTCAAACATTCGAAGAGGGCTAAGGGATTTCGAGAAAAGAGGCAAGAACACTTCGAGCAATCAATCTATCCAAAGGTAGAAAAAGGTATTTATCATCATGGCATCCACCTCTGCACTTGAATATATAGAAAACCCTACCGTAGTCGAGGTTATAAAACACCCTAGGCCCGTATTTCAACTAGTTCCCAAGGTAGCAAAGAAAGATGACACTGTAGGTGCTTTTTCTCAAATTCTAAAAGGAGTTGTTTATGTTGAAGACCCCATAATTTACATTCATTGCAACATAAAGGAATTAGGAGATGAAGAGATCAAAACAATGTATAAATTTGTCATATGTGATAATTCTAGAAATATAAAATCGGAACATAAAATCATTGAAACCCTAGGATTTACTGAAATCCTCTGCATTCCTGAATTTTCCAAGGATGTGATTAGGATAGTCTTAAGCAGGGTACATGGTGAATTTTTCTGGTTAGATGCAATTCACAAAATTACCAAGGAAGCTGTGAAAGCTATCACAGGGTTACCTTCCACCGGTAAAAGACCAAACAAGACTAAGAAGGTCTCAAATGACCTAGTAACTAAACTAATTGGTGCAACATCAGATAGAAGGTCCTTGAGGGTAAATGATGTAACAGATATAAATGTGAGATTTGTTAGCATGATTTTAGGGTATAAAGCTACTCATGCAAATAGACTCAACTCAGTTTCAAGTTTATGCATTAAGAGTGCTTATGACATGATTACAGACAATGTGAAAATTGACATATGTGAATGGTTAAAAGATGAGTTAATTGACAACTTAGGCAAGATAAAGAAAGATAAGAAAGGAACTTTTAGGTTTGGTAATCTGCTTGTATGCTTGATGCTACACATAACCAAATAGGTTCCTGGTATAGGCTATAAAGAACTTGGATTTGATATACCAGTAGGAAAACTGTTAACAGAACTATTGAATAACATGGGTGAAGACAAAGAAAAGAACATTCATGATTATTTTCAAGCACTAAAGGTTAGGATGAACAAAAGAATCAAACTATCATAGAAGATTCTTGACAAATATAAGGATGATATATGTTTTGTAATAAAAAAGGATGAGATCTGGATGGAAGCAGTCATCCCAAGAACAATTTGAGTAATAGAGATGGGTTATGAGACTGATGATCATATAATTGAAACTTATGCTAAAGCACTTCTAGAATCACCAAATGAACCAAAGGAAGAAGTATTTGGTAGTGCTGAGACCATAGAAAAACAAATTCAATCTAAAAAGAGAGTGAAAAAGGTTGAAGCAATTGTGAGAAGAGGTTCTAGACAGGCAAAGGCTATTAAAGAAGATATATTGAAACAAACTGGTATCACTGAGGATGAGTTAGGAACTCTACAGCTCGAAACTCACCTATCAACGGTAGCTACTTCTTCAAAGAATGACATGCCTACAACTTTCAAAAGATTTGTAAGGAAAAGAAATCCTTCACCAACAACCACACCCTCACCTAGGAGAACTAGATAGAAACAGCAAGCAGTGAGATCTCCGGTTAGAAAGACTACACCAAAGAAGAAATTGACACCAAAGAAGAAGAAGACAAAACAAAACATGGCCCCTCTTAACATATTGCTAAATGAAATTATAGAGGAAGGGAAACTAAAGAATATAAATAAATTGTACAACACTTTGATAGTAGATGAAAAAGAACAAGTGGAAAACAGTGTTATTTTGCACATGGACATTTATAAGAAATTTTTTATGGAAGTGATAGATGAAGTACCAAATGAACTGTTCAAAAGACTGGAAGCAAGAAGACAAGTTGTTATAGAGCTTGATAAGAAAAACAAAATTGAAAAGTTACTAGTTGTTTACCCAGTAAACTCACCTAAGGAGATAGATGATTTAATGCAGAAGCCAACCGGTCAGTATTCTCTACTGCATACTGGCATATTGCTTTAATGGTTGGATGAGTTAATGAGGTAACTGAAGAAACAGAAAATACATGGTATATATTCCTAGTTGAAAAAGAAAAACAAGAAGAGTACATGAGCCACAAACCTATAAAGGTATATCAGAAGGAAAAGGACAAGGGTAAAGGAAAAATTGGTGGACCTCCTAGTATCCAAGTAAAAGACAACTTACCCCCACCTCCTTTGATTACATCACCGGTAATAACAACTACAGAAGATCAACTGGCAGTTGAAAGTATGAATATAGATGATATAAATCCTAATCCTGAAGTCCTATACACAGTAGATGTTGATACACAAAAGATCAACATTGTGGTAGATAAAGATATAACTGGTAAGACAGACATGGCTAGTGAGCCACCGGTAACTGAGTAAACTGATCAAACACAAGAGAAACCAACAGATGATAACATAGAGCAATAGATAGAGAAACAAGAAGAGAAAAAGGCTTTGGAATAGGTACAGGAATATATTCATGAAGAAACAGTGCAACCGGCAACAGGAGAAGTACAAAAACCATTGCTTAAGGAAATGCAAACACAAACAGACCTACCAGAGGTCACAACAAGCTTGGTTACTTCCTCAACTGATAGAGTTCAGAATGTTAGTTCATCATCAACAGGCTATAAATAAGCTAATATAACTGAAGTACTCTTAGATTCAATCAAAAGGATAACAGATTGTAGTTCACAAGCTTATAAAACTATAGATGACACAATTCCAATTTTGAAAAGGCTATCTCCTAACTGCAATATAGACAATAAAGATTCATTAAGTCAAATTGACATTTTGTCCAAGTACATCACTGAGAACACAGTGACAATTGAGCAAATAAAGGAAGAGGCATTAAAGGATAAGATGGAACTTGAAAAGCAAAAATTCTTTGAAAATCAGATAAAGAATTGTTCAAGGGAATTTGACACACTTCTACTGGAACTATGCAACTTATTAAAGGAATTTAAAACTTTGTATAAAGATACTTGCAAAACAAACTTTTTGATAGTAGACATAGATAAGAAGATGAGCAAGGTACAGGATGAAATCAATAAACTTGCAGATAATTTTGTTAACTCACCTGATACATTATCAGTTTTTGAACAGAAGATAACAAGTTTTGAGGAAGAGTTACTTAAGCTAGGAAGAGAAAAGGAGAGAATAGTGGATAAGGCAAAGAATTTGAGACTAAGACTGAGTCCAAGATTGGACTATCTAGCATTCATGCGGAAGGAAATATCTGAGGCACTTGTACAGGGACAGAGAACACTGGCAGAGCATATGTAGCACCTCACCAGTACAGTTCAAAGAACAGAGACAGTAAGAAGTTTATGGAGAGTATAAACTTGATTTTGGCAGATCTATTTCAAATTGTAACTACCCAGTTAGAAGGTTGAGGCTACAACTCTATTGACAACTTGAAAACCTTTGCCATTGATACCAAAGGGGGAGTAGTAGTATGAGAAAATAACCGGCAAAAGACTTATCTACTCAGGGGGAGCTCTTATATTTTTGGTAACATATTTTTGGAAATATTTTTGGATTACAGTTTTGGATACACTTTTGAATTTTCTCATGAGTGTTGCCATCAATGCCAAAGGGGGAGATTGTTGGCATATGCACACTCCAATGAGACATTGCAGGTGATTGAAGGTTTTGTCATTGATGGCAACCTTACAATCCTATGACACGGGCAAGGCATTACACTAGCATCAATAGATCACACTCTACACTGGCACTCAGACCACTGGCACCAACATAGAGGCCGACATGATTTTTGATATATGGGTACGTGCAAGCTAATGAGTCACAAATTCATGAAAGTCTATGCATTGGAAAACGTGCTCCACAAAACAGGCCCCCGTTTTAAAAAAATGGGGGCCCGTTCAAAAAAATGGGGGCCCGTTAATGGTTCGGCCTCCCGAGCCAAAAGGTCACGGGGTGCCGAAGCTAAATAAAATGGGCCCCCGTTTTGAAATTCTATTTTTACCATTTTTTTGGACAATTTTTCATTTTCACCGTGACAGTGAGTTGACAAGAAGAGATCAAAAATGGGCACCCATGCTGTGGTTTCCACTTCAAGCCTCCACCACTATCCCAGGTACACATTCAGTCATCTATTTTCACATTTCATAATTTTCTTGTATATTTTTCTTATTTTTTTGTGTATTATTTAGTTTTTTTTTATTATTTTAGTTTTTTTTTATAGTAGAATATAAATAAATTATTTTTTATATTTGTAAATTCTTGATTTTGATCTAAAATATTTTTGAACAGTTAACCCTAAACCATAATCAACAAATTTAGAAACCAAAACCAAACCTAGATAATTAACAAAACGAAATCGACACAAACAAAAAATCAAAAATGAAATGGAAACAAAAACAAAAACGTTCAAAAATGAAATTGAAATAAAACCGAACATATGTACCTAAATTGTTCTTAATCCTCATTAGGCAATACAAAAGTTACCACTAAATTGGAGTTTGGTTTACATAGGTTCATAAAGGAAGCTAATATGCCAAATATATAATTCATTAATACAAAATAAAAAATATTCTTGATTTATAATGTTGATTGATAATGAGTTTTCTAAATGGGGTGCTAATTATATATACATTCGAAAGATTTGAAAAATATAATTCCCAAGAAGTATTTTGAATATCTTTAGAAGTATATTGGTATATCTAGAATGTAATTTATATTATAAAAGATTTGATATATGATTTGAAGTTGGTAGATATTTTGAGGAAGATTTATTAGATTATGTTATGATTAAGCTAATATTAGAAGAATGGTTTTAACAACATCTTTTGGTTTTAAAAGGTGCACAAGGTTTGAAGTTGAAATCATATTCGATTGTATATAATATTAAATTGTTAAGGAGCTATTTTTTTTAAAATAGTTAATTTAAGATATTAGTTGAAGCTATTTGAGAACGTGAGATAGTCCTAATGAACACACGAATTAAATTAATGAACCTAGGACAATCACAATGAACATATGATAGTCCCAATGAGCCTCAAATGATCCTAATGAATGTAGGGCAGTCTTAATGAACCTAAGAAAGTCCTAATGAGCCTAAGAAAGCCATAATGAACTTGGGACAATCTTAATGAACCTAGGATAGTCCTAATGAACCTACGATAGTGTAAACAAGCCTAGGATAGTGTAAGAAAAAATCACTACAAAAAAGACCTCAAATGCGTTAAATGAATTTCCCAATAACGCACTCATGTTTATCTTTTTTTGGTCATTTGGCTACCTTTTTTTACAACATCTTGGTGTATACGCCCCTAAGAAGACCTTTTCCTCAAAAATTTCTTGGATCATGAACTCCTCATGTGCACCAAACATAAGTTGCCACTTGGAAGCTTCTAGTGCACACAATCCTTTCAATCAATCTACTCCATTGATCTCTCAAAACAATCTTAGTCTTTAATCCTCTATCCTTCATGACTATAAATAAATCATTATATGAGCTATTTTCAAGAACTCTTGTAATGCAATGTTATGTTGCCAATTTAAGCACCTTACATCCTATCTTGGTCACAAATCCATCTTGAAGCCATCAACCTTTAGCTACAACAAGAGTTTTCTTTCTGAGATACTATTGTCTTTCATCTTTTATACATTATCCTTTAACTCAATCTAAAGGTGGTACTTATGCATAGCATAATGGTTTGAAATTCATAGTTTAAGTCCTTTATTGATTTTTTATGCTTGCTTGCATACACATATATTGCTAGAATTTAGCAATTCTTTATACCTTCTATTTTAGTTTATTTATGAAAGAGTATAAATGAAGCTATATTTAAAGTCAAAATTGTAAGATCCCCTCAATCATTGAGGTAGAATTCAAAATTGATTTCACCTATAATTATATGAAAAATTTAATTTGTCTATACATATCAAAATCTTTCAAAATTTTGCATATTAAACAATAAAATATTGTGATGAACAAGTCTCTAGAGTCTTAAAAACCTTTATTTTCATAAAGTGCCAACACTGCATTTTTTCCCTAAAATATTCTCTTTGATTAATACGAAATTTTAAAATGGTTGCCACTAAAAGTATTAGGTCAGCGAAAGGAATTGGGATATTTAAAAATAGGCTTGCATCACTTTTTTAGCTTCATTGAGTTGTAGTTTGTTCATTGACTTAATAATTAAGTGCTTGCAAGTATGATAGTGGAATTTAGTAATGAGGATCATATAGTATGTTAGGAATTTTATTTGGAATGTTAGTCAAAATAATATTCTAGTTGATAATTATAAATGCATGTGTAAAATATTGTTGAAATTGATTATTTTAAAAGTAAATATTGCAAGGTTAATTTTGTTTTTAATTGTTGGCATGTTGTGTTGATTTTTATGTAAGAGTTTCATTTCTTATTCAACTTTGTAAGAGAATTTGTGTATGAATTGATATCTTAAATTTTATAGAAAGATTATATATGAAAACAAATGATTGCGTAGTTTTATAATAAATGATTTATAGAAAATAATATTTTTTGAAGGTTTTGTAAATTATAATCTTGTGTAGATTTGATTATGGGAGAAATTTAATGGTGAAATATGCTTAACTCTTCAAAAGTTTTGATGTTTTGTCTTTACATGACAACCACTTAGAATATAATATGTTTTAAGTATGTCATTTATAGTCATGGGAGATTAGTTTTTTTTTAAGATTGTCTGAAGACTAATCAATGTAATATGAATTGATGGCAATTATCTCAAAACACTAAAACACTAGAAATATGGAGCATCCAAACACACATGTGCATTTTTCAAAATAACTTTAAGTTAAAGTTAACAAAATATTATGTTGTCTTAGTAATATTGTTTCCATGCTATATATTCTTACACTAGAAGGAGGATCATCTTATTTCTCACTTCTTTATTGATCTTATGTATGAAATATTTTATATTGATTTTAATAGTTGATGCATTTTACAAGAAATGAATTTATTAAATTGAATATATAATAGATTTATGATGTTTCATTGAAAGTTTTTATTAAGTTTTGTGCGCAAATTTTATATTTCAAGATTCAATAGTATGTACATGTATATTTTTTTAAGTTCAATATTATATTATATATTTCATGTGTATCTCATTCAACAACATAGAAATGTTACTATTTATAAATGTTTTTTTTAATTTAGTAAAATAGATTCTTCTTTGACATAGAGTTGTATATAATTCATGTATATCTTTATATATGCAGGAGTTCTTTGTTATCATGGATGTCTTTGACATAGATGAACTATTAGGTGAAAATCCCCCACCACAACCCCCTCCTCCTCCTCCTCCACCTCCACCACCACCACCACCCCCTAGATTGGATGAAATTTGTTTAAGAGAACGAATTAATGAAAACCTACAAGTGATTGAACAAAACATTGCTGCTATCCAAAATGAGCAAGTCACGCCACCCCATCTTGTAGACTTTGCAAAATCAATGCAAACTGTTGTCGAGTCAGTTAGATCTATTGATTCTCAATTAGATCAATTTCATAGACGACGACAAGAGTTGCATGATTTTTATGCCGATGGTTTAACTTATAGGCAAATCACTGATTTGAAAATAACCAAAGCTCATTTATGTCCATATTTTACCAACCCAAAAACAAGAGAACCAATGCAACCTAACCAGAAAAGAATTTCAATTAGGTGGTGTGTGCATCCAGAAATGGCTAGATACTTTTGGGATAGATGGTGGATGGTTTTTGATTATCCACCACATCGTAATTATGAGGTCCCTTTTTATTTTTTGAAGAAATTATACTGTGAGTTTGTAATGAACCAAAAACCAAATTATTTTGATATTAAGTCATTCCAGGGTGTTGGTCGTGGAATGCCACAGCATAGATTAGGGGCACGGAGTAATAATCCCCTACCGGATCCACCCATAGTTCCACTTGTTGCTCCATCGATTCCTGCAGATGTCCAAAATACATCATTCATTTCGACATTAGATGCTTTGACTTCCCTCACAGGTAACCTGAGTGAGCAAGCTGCTCACATGGCATATGCTCCTTGATGGATGCCACATATGTGCTCGAGTTGTCATGAGACATGTGTAGGTCCTACTACTGCTGCAGGATCTACTTCAGTTCCAGATGAGCATGATGCAGCAGATGATAGTATGATGACATCTTATATGGATTTTCTTTGCTCGGATGTTCATCTTGACCAGGTATAGATATATATATAAATGTACACATGTCAATCTTTTTATACTTCATTAAATATAGGTATAAACTAAGTGCATCTCTTTTTTTATACAATCTAATACTTCATTAAATAAATTTTGTTTAAGTAGATAAGGACTACACCTAATATTAGAGTCAATATTGCATCTACTGGAACACAACTCGGCACACCTTATGGGGTATAGTATAAATTTCTATCTAGACATTGTACTAGATCTTTTTAAGTTAATATGTTATCATCGTATACTATATAAATTTTCATGTTGATACATTGAATGCTTCTTTCTCCAGGATTCAGGTCATAAGGGACCCTCTACATCACATCGAGAAGAGGGTCTGACTATTGTGAAACCATCTATGGTATGTATCTTATAATTCTTAAATTAAATATGAACTCTTACAATATTGTAACTTAACTTGAAATTATTTAGTACACATATATATGTTCACTAAATATGATTTCATTAAATGCATGTATGCAGGTGGACACTACCATTAGGATAGGTTATCCTCATAATTTTGATCAGAGCCAATTTGAATGCACATCGACATCCTTTGAGGTATTAATATGTAATACTTAATTTGATCTTATTTTGACTCTTAATTTAAGATTTAATTGGACACTTTGAATTTGACCTTGTACAGGAGTTAGCTAGCACTACATTTGGTGTTGATACTGCACAAGATACTACTAGAGGAGATACTGCTAGAGGATCTGATGAGCATATGGTAAGTTTGTAACTTAATTTATGAATTCTACTATATTTGATAAATGATTCTTTTAATAGTTAATTTCAAGTAATATTTTAATATTATTTTTTTATTGTACAGCATGAGACAAGTGGATCTGGACCACGTCCCAGGGACAAGAGAGATACTGCTAGAGGATCTTATGAGCATATGGTAAGTTTGTAACTTAATTTACGAATTCTACTATATTTGATAAATGATTCTTTTAATAGTTAATTTCAAGTAATATTTTAAAATTATTTTTTTATTGTACAGCATGAGACAGGTGGATCTAGACCACGTCCTGGGCACAAGAGAGATACTGCTAGAGGATCTGATGAGCATATGGTAAGTTTGTAACTTAATTTATGAATTCTACTATATTTGATAAATGATTCTTTTAATAGTTAATTTCAAGTAGTATTTTAATATTATTTTTTTATTGTACAGCATGAGATAGGTGGATCTGGACCACGTCCCAGGGACAAGAGACCACGAGATGTTATTGATGATAGCACTTAGATTTTACTATTTATTTGGCTTTGATATGTACTTTTTTATGGACTTTACACATTTGTTTACACATGCACATACTTTATATATATGGATAGTTGCATAATAGGATTAGATCATATATATTTTGTGCATACTTTATATATTTTGTGCACATTAGATATTATGTGGAGTGAACATCATGTTACCATCTAGACATATATATGGAATAGATATTATATGGATTATGTGGACTTGAAATTTTACTGTTTTTTTGGCTCTGATATGTACTATTTTACGGGCTTTACATATTTGTTTACACGTGCACACACATACTTTATATATATGGATAGTTTCATAATAGGATTAGATCATATATATTATGTGCATACTTTATGTGTATTGTGCCCATTAGATATTATGTGGACTTGAAATTATGTGCACATTAGATCATATATATTGACTTGAAATTATGTGGACTTGAAATTTTGTGCATACTTTATATATATGTGGACTTGAAATTTTATTTATGGAAGTTGTGCTTAAACAACTTTATAGGCATTATGTGGACTTGTAATTTTATTTTTGGAATTTCATTTAAATAGTTCTTGTGATTAGATAAACTAAATGTGCATACATCATGAACTAAGTATCGAAACATATCTTATAATTATAACATATTCTAAATTAAAAAGTATCATTTAACAAATATAATGAATAGAACTTGATTAAAACATAATTATCTCATTCATAAATTTGACCGATAGTCTCTCATTTATGTATATTGTACACAAAATGTAATCAAGAAGACATATCTAAAATAAAATAAATAGTCTATTTAAATAACTTTGTTTTTATTGATGCCTTCTACTTGTAGTAGACCTGAAACAAAATTTTACTAGATTCATTCCGTTATACCATCTGCATCCTCTCTCTTTTGCAAAGCATCTATAATTGTCTCGTGCTCTTCCATAGAGAGAGTCCATAATTGTTTATTAGCAGGCCTACCACGATATCTATCCAATTTTATATTAGTTGCCACTACCAAATGCGAGTAATGTATAATCTTCTTCTCTAATTCATAATCTTCAAATGCAGGCAATCCATTCTTTCTTGTTAGATATTTGCATAGCCAAGTGCCAACAACAACCACAAATCCTGTTGGATAGTCATAACCATCATCATCTACTCGAGGAGTAGTTAGCTTATGTTTTGGCTCTACACATCGAGCCAACCAATACTCTGTCCCCTCTTCATTGTCCTCTGGTGCAACAACAGCATAGACATGTCCTGTGCACAAAATAATTTTATTTTAATATTTAATGAGAAATAAAAACAAAAATATACACTGTAAGATTTCATAAATTTATGTACTATTTAATAAATCAAAACAAATTTCAAAAATAATTTTACCTTGTTGTATAAGATCTGAAATGCGATCATAGTCATTTGATGCAAACATTTGATCCATATCTTCATCAATTCTTTCATGCAGATCATTTGCATCTATGGGTGTCAATGATCTTTGTTGCCATTCTTCAACCCATTCTTTATTCTCACAAAGTTCCCAATCTCTGGAAACACAAAATTGACAAAATCAAGCAAGTTGCCTTGTGAATATAGTCCATGTGTTTGAATTAGAACTCTTAAAGGAATGCCATTTAGCTGATCCAATGATGGTATTACAATCATGTCGAATAGGAATACTATCTTCCTCTATCAACCAGAAGAAACGTCGAATTGCAGAGTTTTCAGTTGATCCTTTTGACAACTTTGAATTGCACCAATCTACAACTGCACGAGCATCTCTAAATTTCACTACATTCTTGAATTTCAATTGTTCTCTAGCAAGAGCTCTTTTTATATAGGCACCGGCTCCATCGTGTTCCCCCTTACCATGTCCCACTTCAAAAAAACTCCATAAATGTTGGACATTGGTTATCTTGTGAACTTTGCATAGCCAATAAAACATTCTTGCATTTTTGAATTGTCCAGTGCAGTTATCTAACCATATCATATGTTGTTTCATGTCAATTTCTCTTTCCTTAAGATTATCATAAAATACCTCAAAGCAATGTTGGACAAACTCTGAAGAGTGTAATCGATTATCGCTAACATAGAAATGATACTCCCTCAAAAATTTTCTGTTATATTATGTACTGTCATGGTCATGTATATATATAATGTGCACAAATATGGCCACTTGCACTGAGTTGTAGTATTGTGATTGAGTTTCCTCTTGTGGTTTTAGAGTATAATTTTCTGCAAAATCCACAACTGATACTATTGTTCCACCTGGAAATGTGTTCTTGCATATGCGAAACTGTCCATCAAGCCATCGGGCATGTTGGGAATGTTTCACATGTTTTGGAACAGTATGAGTTTTAAACTCACTAATAAATGCATTCACACTATTTTGTTCTGTAATCAATTATAAACGTTTCCCCATCTTTCCATCCTTTAGAGGGTATTCTATATTTTTAAATCTCCTAACATCAACCATTTTTTGTCCGAACTCAGATGAAACATGTTCATGCAAACATTCACCTATCGAAGAATAGTTCCCACATAAATTGCAAAGACCATAAATGCATGAACTGGAAAGAAATAATTGTTCATTAGGTGGTTTACAAAATAAACTTCCAATAAAATCTTTTATAGTTTCAGGTGGAACATAAACACCACAATCCTGCACAAGATCATTACCATGCAACATACAATGAATATATCGAAAAACATCATAATAGTAACGAAACTGGACATGAGTTTTACAACAAGAAGATATTCTTTGTTTATTGATTTTAACATACCAGGGTTTGCATTTTTCAAATGATCTTTGACTAATTCCTAAATTCATTAACACAGATTCATCACTAAATTTTTTAAAGAATTCAGTTTGAGTCATGTCAAGAAGATGTTTTGGATGAGGATCGCGAATTTTTGATCCCACCCTTAACTTTAAAAAATCTCTAGCATTTGATGAAACTCTAGTGTTATCATGCCAAAATTTTGCAATTAATTGTTTAGTTTCATCATTTAATTTCATGTCCGACCTTTGAAGTCTACCACTAAAACTCCAACAATGGTTTAGTGGATCAATTTCAATTGTGTCTCTTCTTTTGGCCGCTCTTGACAAGATTCTACGATGTAAGTTCAAATAGCCACTTATATCACTTAACATTCTTTTACTAACAATCATTTTGTCAACTATAGCAGTCATTATAACTCTACATGTTGCATTCTTATCTTTAGATCGACTTGTTTTTCCTATAGAATCGATGGCACTGGCAACAGTAGATACAACTTGCTTATATGATTCATCTTTTCTTTTTGGTTTTGCATAAATACCTATTTTTTTCATGACTTTACGCATTTTTAACATTTTTATTAATTGTAGCATTAATTGACATTGGAATCCTAACTTTTTATTATAGAAAAATTGTTTATATAATCTGTTTGCATGTGTTCTGATTTGTCTCCAAGAAACTAACCCATTAAGATTATCTAGAACATTGCTATCAATAGTAAACAAATTACATTCATTTTCTTTTAGAGAGGGTGGTGTAATATTTTCAATTTTTATTTCTTTTCGTATTGGTGTATGAAATTTATATCCAGCTTCATTTAAATCAGCAATTTGATTGGCATCATAGTCATCGGGATTTAAAAACATACCAGGATTTGCATCCACATCAACATTTGCATCAACAGTCATACCCGTGTGTGGTTCTAAATTTCTTGCATCCATCATGATGTCTTCAATGGTCTCATCTACAACGGGCACTGAACTAGATGCTTCAGAAGTGTTATTCAATTGTCATTGTTGTGATCTTCGATCTCTTTGGCGTTTTGCCTCCTTCTCTTTTTGTGCTTGAATTTCGTCCACTGTCATTGTCCTCTTTTTTTTTCTTTTGACGTTTCTTAGAACCCATTTTTACAAACTCGTCTTCAAAAAATAATATCTTTTTACTGAGTTCTTCAAAAAATCGTGTAAAAAATATTAAAAAGTACTGCCAAATGATGTAAAAAATCTTTGTCAGTACGGATTTCAATGATAGTGTGGTAAATCAATGCAATCTATCTTTTTTTTTACAATAACGGTTATTTAGAAATGGGGGTGCATTATTTAAATAACAGGCCCCCGTTTCTAAAATGGGGGCCCGTTGTTAAATCCAATGGGCAAAAAATGAAACGGGCCCCCATTTTCGAAACGGGCCCCCGTTTATAAAACGGGGGCCCATTATGCAAAATTTGAATTCACAACCCACCTCTTGCCTCGGGATTAGGCCCGGGATAGGCCTGGGATGGCCACACATGAGACATAAACCTGCAAATTCAAAGCTCCATGAATGAAAGCACAAATATGATGAAATGAAATAGTTTACGTGCCTCTAATCAGAGAATTTTTATACGAAATTGAAACCCATTTCAGATTATACTATCTAGATTCTAAATATGTAAATTAATTTAAAAATTGATTATTTTAACTATTTTTCATTTAATTTATAGTAAATCAGGTTCATAAATTTGAAATATTAACTAATTTTCTTAATTTAATAACTTTTTTATTTTTAATGAATTTTGAAAAAAAAACTATATGTCATCAATCTACACAAAATTCTTTTCAATTTTAAAAAAAAAAAATTTAAAAATGCTAAGTTTACATCAAATTATCTGGGTCGTACACGTCAAATTTTTAAAAAGATAATTGCGGCCATTAAAAAAATAATTTAAAAAAAATATTTGAAAAAAAAATACAGAAAAATATGCTCATCAATCTTCAGTGTGTTACAAACCATTTCCCAAAATGGTTTGAGAAAATAATTTTAATTGTGTCAAAAAGTGTGGGTCATACACATGCATGGTATGGTCCTGAAACAGGCATTTTTAAAACATAGTTTTTAGAACTCCATTCAAAAAGTTATTTTTTATTATGTGGGTATTAAAATAAATTATATATTTGAAAAGTACACTCAGAGAGCTATCTTTTATATTACTAACTTTTTCCAAGATTCAATCTTTAAGTGTTTCAAAATTTAAGCTCAAGTGAGACAAAATCTGAAAAACAGGGAAAACACTTCCACTTTTTGGCCAAAAAGTGGACTCATCTTCTTGCACTGACCCATATTATATTTTGTTTATCATTGTAAAAACTTTGTAAGCCAACTTGGAAAGTTGTAAAATGACTCTTATATATAAGAGAGATCATTATAGACATTTGTAAGTAAGGAATGAAGTAGAAGATCATGTTTAGGTGAAATAAGGCAAACCTATTATGCGAATTATAGGTTAAGGGTTTATGTAAGAAGCAGAGTAGAAACCGGTACTGGATCTGGCATTATAGATGCTATTTTGAAGTAGTACAAGATACTAGATTTGTATAATCCATCATTGTAAGTCAGTGAGACTTCCCATTGAGCAGTGAGCTCTAGGCAGTTAGCCTTCCTGCATCTGCAGGCCCCTCTTGTAAGTAATATTCTCTTATTGGCCAGTAAGTGAATATTGTTGGTCACAAATCCCAACGAGGTTTCCTCATTAAAATATTGTGTTATGGTGTGTTTCTTATGTGGTTGCTTTCATTTCTGTTTATTGCATTATTTCTTGCATACCGATACACTGCTATAATATGTTCTACATGTTTTAAGTTAAGATATTCAACTCACCGGTTAGATACTGATTCACCCCCCCTCTCAGTGTCTGTGGGAATCCTAACAGAAGTGAGGGGAGAGAGAGAAGAGAAGGAGAGATTTTATAAAGGAAGAGGGGTAAGGGGAGATGAGTGAGAGACCTAGATAGAGAGAAAGATGGGTGAAATAGATAGAGTGGGATAGAGAGAGGCGGGTAATGAGACATGGATGGAGAGATAGATAGGTGAATAAGGGGGAAGGGATAAACCTAGAGAGAGAGAGAGAGGTGACAAGATGGACAATGGAGAGAGAAAATAAGAGAGTGGGGATGAAGATAAATATGAGGGTAAGGAGGGAAGGGGATATAGAGAGGGAGGGAGGAACAAAGGGAGAGAGAGACCTAGAGAGGGGAGATATATTTGAGAGAGAGAAGAGAGAGAAGAGTGAGAGAGGGGGGACATGGAGTGATCAAGGGAAGTATAAATATAGGTAATACCCTCAACCCTATACCATCAATGTTGTACCCTCAACCCTACACCCTAAACCCTATATCCTACAATGCCCTATTACTTAAACCTTATACAATGGAGGTAGATGTGATGACTTGGAGAAAGGACTGGGAGAGAAAAGGAGAGGTTTAAGGAGAGAGGGAGGGAGAGGTAGATAGGGAGTGACTAAGTGTAATATGGTGAAAAGTGATGAGGGGAGATCAAGTGGAAAACTTTACTCCCCTCAAAAGAGGGATGAAAGTTTCACAAAGGATTCCCTTCAATTTTTCACACACATTACATTTAAAAGAGGGATTGAATTCAATAGATCCAATCCCAATGGAAAGAGATTGACTCCTATGTAAATTGTAGGAAATTTGGAATGTATTAGGAAAATAAATTAACCCTCTTTTATAATAGACTAGTTTAATTAAGCAAATTGAGACTAAGTATAGAAATGACAAAGAAGCAATTATATCTCAAGATTGAAGTTGTGCACCTAGAATTAGTAGTAGAATGTCAAGATGAAGCTTCCCTACAAATCTGGGCAAAATTTGTAGGGATTGCGTTGAAGTTGCACATGGTCCTCCAAAAAATCCATGCATCAAAAAGGGTGTTTCCATCTCTGGAAATGAAGCCTAAACCTGCAATTACAGTTGCGCACCTGCAACTTGCACACAGAAAAGAGAGGGAAATGTTGTTGGGATTGGGGGTTTGCCTTCAGGTCAAACCCCAATTTGGAATTAGCCAAGTGGTTGAAAACTATTGCAAGTAAATAAAAGAAAATATCTGAAGTGAATCCACCTCAAGGAAGGGATGTAATTGAAAGGTTGATACCTTTGTAGATGAATTTTCTTGAATGGATATGTGAAATAGGATGTCTTGAATGTTGGTAGAAATCTCCTCTTCAATGGTTGAATCTGTGTCTTGAATGCAACACCTAGCCTTGAAAGGAGACTTGAAATGCCCAATGCTTGAATGAATGCCTGAATGCTTGAATGCTTATGATTGACTTCGCTTATCAACTTATGATGTAATGCCTCGCCAGGAACCCTAAAGAAAAACAACACAACTAGGCAACTAAAGGGTGAAATGTTTTTTTTTAAAGATTAAGTGCATCAATTATAACAACAACACATTTAATACCACATCGAAATTCTAACACATGATTTCCTAAGGGTTACCAACGAAGATTAATTCACAAATTATATTAACACCATGGTTAATCCAATTGTCCATTTAATTAGGTAAACTAAATGCTTAAGATAAAACCTACACATACATCTAAATTCCATAATGAAAGAATCAAAGTATTCCAATGCATTTATTTATCCATAACCCATCTATACAAAAGATCAAAGCAACTGAATTAACATACATTCCGCTGACATAATATTACAATATCCATAAATACATGGCTTCCAAAAATACCATAGAATCCAAAAGTTACAATGCCAAGGTTACATAAATGTTTGATGCAATGACCACAAGGTCTCAACTGAACAATGATCATGATCAAGAGCGGGTACATGAACCATGAACCAAGAAACACCAGCGAAGCCTTTCCTCGCCTAAAGATACAATCTAGAATATCTGATGGGAAGTGGCACTACCACTCGACCATGTGATCTTGAAATGGAACCACCCCACCATGCTAGGAGCTAGCAAAAGACCCTCAAGCAAGCAAAATAAGACAAGTATGATAGCACTACATGACTCCACAAACATCCATGTGACACAACTCACAAACACTAGTGACTCTAAGGAGAGAGAGTGTCATCGCATGGCTTAAGGTGGTTACCCTGGTAGGCCTCCATAGGTCTCGGCCCCCATCCTGGGTTATCCTGGTAATCTCCCGAACCTCCGGCTCCATCTAAGCCTCATGCAGACCCTACCAATCCTTTCGTGAAGACAAGGTGGTAAGTTTTCCATTCCAAGCCTTCTCACCACATCCAGAGCCTATACAAGCACTCAACCATGTGTACGGCACATTATCTTAATTAATATTTTATCTACCCACCCCCTAATCAATTATTAGGTTATCACTTCTTAACTGACTTTCGAGGGGTTATCCTGCCATCCACTTCGGGCACGACTCCTACTTAAAAGAAACTCTCTCTCATAGGACACTAACAGGAAAGGTCTCTCTATGAGAACTCTATGGAAAAACAGACAGCCATAACTAATCCTGATAAACCATAGGTGAAGGATACACAATCACTAACCCAGGATTGACCATTTGGAACAAAACACACAATGACTCATATCAACAAGGTTACACAACAACACCTGACCAAGGGGGTACAACAACATATGACATAATGACAACTCAACTAGAATTACAATGAAATTAAGCTTGACTACAAATACAATTTACACAAGATCCTAATACAGACAATCTTTTCTTCAAACAACCAAAAGCATAAAATTCTTGCAATTAAAGATTTTCCAGAAGATAAGAAAATACAGCTATATTAATACAAGGAAATCAATGTTGTCATTTGTCCAATAAGGTTAAATAAAATCAAATAAAAATTAACCCCCTAGTTATATGTTCATGATTAATTTACAAATAATTTTGATTAGCTTATATCCATAATCTAAATTAAATTCTAAATTAAAATTATATATATTAATATAATATATTTACATAAATATATATACTCTTCAAATATAATATCATGTAATTATATCACATTAAAACTATATAATAAAATGAAGATTTAATATTGAAATAACTTTCATTTCCAATATTTACATAATAACACCTCGGAAAATACTATATATATAATATTATTTTTTTTAAACATATTAAAATTAAAATAAAACTGAACTTATAAAATTCGGTGGGCCATTTTAAAAAATAGATGAGACAGTTTTTATTTTACATGGCTGCCCCCCCCCCCCCTGCTACCTTAGGTAGCAAGTACCACCGTAGGTAGTACATGCTACCGCACGATAGCAGGTGCTACCTCCGGTAGCACTGCTACCGCTAGTAGCAGATACTACCGTCGGTAGTAACTACCGAAAGTGTTGTATTTTTTTATTTTTTTATTTTTTTAAATTTAAAATTTACAATATATTAAATTTCTTTTTCCAATAAAAATTTATTTCTCACAAATTTATTTAATACAATTTTTTTCCAAAAATAGCTAAATAAAACAATTTCCCCAAAACTTAAATAATCCAATAAATTTAATTAATAATTAAATTTATTTCTATACTAACTAAATAATCTCACAGAGACACACAAATATTAAAAAGGACTGCCATAGCCAAATAACGAAACAAAAATCAAACAAGAGGGAATATTTTCTCTAGTAAATCCCATTTCTCCCAAATCTTGCAATTTTCATGTACCATAAAAATCTTGGCAAAATTTGCCTTATTAACTTTTCCCAATCTTCTCAAAATTTTTAATCTACAAACACCCAGGAAATAACTTCTTTCCATAAACTAGAAACTAATTTAAGGAATGGACTTTAGCCAAGGACAAGAAATAATCAGACAGGATATTAGATTTGCCAAATATTTTAACACACACATCATTCAGAAAGAGGAAAGAAATAAAAATAATTTCTTTAAAAACAACCAGAAGAAGCCACCCAACCTAGTATAGCTTTCCTGGAAGGACTTTGTAGGAGAGATTCAATCCTTCAACAAGCTTCCAATAATTTTTCTTCACCAAAATCTCTGCCTCTTTCCCGTGACTTTCCCAAAAATAAAAAGATATATTCCCCTTTTAAACTAAAATTCTAGGTTGCATATATTTTTCCCAAAAACCCTCATATTTAATTTTGGTAATTAAAAGCAATTTTATTTTTCTTTTCTAATTCCTAACAAAAGAATAAATTACATGCAATAAGCAAAAATCATTTTTTTTAATTTTCTTTTCTTTTCTCATGCAAATTAATTAATTTCCTTAAAAAAGGAATTAAAGCAATACTTTAATTCTAATTTATTATTTTATTCATTTATTATGTTATTCTTTTATTTATTTAAAATTCTAGGAAACAATAAATGAAATTAATGTAATTTATTTTTCACTAAAATTTAAATAAAATATATTTCTAATATCATGTAGCTTGCAACTTAATTAAATAACTTCTTTTAATTAATTAAATTTATAATCTCAATGCATAAAATACATAATTCAAAAATACCAACTATGAGATAACTCCATAAATTTAATTAATTAATTAAATCCACTAAAACACACAAACTGAACAAACCCCAATCAAAGACTTAGAAAAAGTCAAATGACAATACACGAAGGCCGAACAAACTGACAGGACGACCAACCGACGACACTCACAAGAATGTAACTAGTTAAAATAGGGTCAACTACTACCTCCTCCACTTCCATCGGACAAATATAAGGCACGCTCTGACCTGTGAAGCCAGTGGAGATGATACCCCGTACCTACCTGGTACTTGTACCTACAATATCCTGCATCACTGAACCACACATGCATATATACAATATAGAAAACATGGCATGCACATCGATGAAGGAGAATCATGACGTTCCATGTCTCACCGAAATGAGTGAAGGAAAATCATCCCCTTGCATCCAATACACTCATAGACACGCAACATATAATTTCATATTGCATAAATAAAGGAAAGTGTTAGTACATAGCAATAATGCATAAAATACCATAAATCACAAGTACTGAAATTCTACAAATATGCATCTCGTATCTAGATAAATCATGAAATAATGTCATATAGGTCTGAATAACACATCATGGTAATGTATCCATTGAAAGTAAACAATAATAAAATATGAGTCTAATAAGTTCACACGAGAAGGGGTACTACATATGATCCACCTATAAAACTTATGCAAATAGGAGAGCAAGTTCTCCTTATATACTTGCCAATTAGGGGTGTTTAGATAATTTCCCACCTTAGGCCAACATAGGGAAACTTTTCCCGCTCAATAATTGACAAGCTCAATGCAAGATAGGACCAAAGGGGGCCCAAAATAAGGCTAGGAAAAGGGTGCCACACCCATATCCTAGGGGGGAGAGGGGCGCCACACCCCTATCCTACCTTAATTTAAGATAGGCAGTAGCTAAGAGACAATGCAGAGTGATATAAAATGCAAGTTGTTGATGGCATGAGCATGTTTCGCATCTCTAATCAGGCTTAGGGATTCTTCTACTGATGCAAAGACCCAAATGTGGTCAAAAATTGCAAGGGTCACAATTTTATGATGCTACACTAAGAGAACTAGAGAGAGGAGAGACAGAAGTGAGGGAGAGAGAGAGAGAAGAAAATAAGAGAGATAAGTTCACAAAGACAAAAATAGGGGCAAGGAGGCAAAGATGGAGATGGAGAGGGTGGGAAAGAGCTAGAGTAGAAAGATATAGAGGTGAGATACCTAGAGCCTAGGGAGAGAGTGGTGGGAGACCTAGGGGAGAGGGGTGAGAGAGAGAAGAGGAGAGAGTTCATAAAGCGAGATGGGTCTCTCACCCTAGGTATCTCACCCCTCTCTCCATCTCTCTCCACCTCTCTCTCCCCACACTCTAGGTCTCTCTCCTCGTGTTTTTTTTGCTTTCCACCTCTCTCCCTTCTTGCATACCCCTTTCTCTCTCTTTGTGAACTTCTCTCTCTCATTTTCTTCTATTTCTCCATCACTTATCTACATCTCCCCTCTATTGGTTTCTCAATCAATCCATGTCTATCTCTCCTTCCATCACTACCTCCTTGGCCCTCTCTTTCTCTTTGTTCCCCCACCCCTCTCTCTCTCTCTCTCTAGGTCATCACCTCTATCCTCTTATATTCCCCTCTATCTATCTCACCCCTCTCTCTCCCCATCTAGGTCTCTTACCTCTCTCTCCCTATCTAGGTCTCTCATCTTTCTATCTGTATGGAGGGATAAAATTAGAGAGGGGAAAAATAGAGATGGTAGAGGCTTAGAGGGGTGGGGGGAGAGAGAGAGAGAGGGGGGGGGGGGGAATAGAGATGGTAGAGGCTTAGAGAGGGGAGAGAGAGAGAGAGAGAGAGAGGAGGAGGAGAGGGAGAGAGAGAGACAGACAGACAGACAGACAGACAGACAGAGAGACAGAGAGAGGAGAGGGAGAGAGAGAGAGAGAGAGGAGCAGAGAGAGAGAGAGGGAGAGAGGGAGAAAGAGAGAGAGAGAGAGAGAGAGGAGGAGAAGGAGAGAGGAGGAGAGGGAGAGAGAGAGAGAGAGGAGGAGAAGGAGAGAGGAGGAGAGGGAGAGAGGGAGAAAGAGAAAGAGAGAGAGAGAGAGAGAGAGAGAGAGAGAGAGAGAGAGAGAGAGAGAGAGAGAGAGAGAGAGAGAGAGATGGTAGAGGCTTAGAGAGGGGGGAGAGAGAGAGAGAGAGGGAGAAAAATTACCTCTCACCCCTCTCTCTCCCCATCTAGGTCTCTCATCTTTCTATCTGTATGGAGGGATAAAATTAGAGAGGGGAAAAATAGAGATGGTAGAGGCTTAGAGGGGGGGAAGAGAGAGAGAGAGAGAGAGAGAGAGGGGGGGGGGGAATATAGATGGTAGAGGCTTAGAGAGGGGAGAGAGAGAGAGTTCTTAAAGGGAGAGAGGTAAGGGATGATGGAGAGAGAGAGAGAGGTGGAGAGGGAGAGAGCACTAGAGACCTGCAAAAATAGAGATGTGAGATACCTAGAGGATGAGAGAGGTGAGAGACCTAGATGAGGGGAGAGAGAGATAAGTGAGATAAATAGAGGGATATATAGAGGTAGGTAGTGATAAATGGATGTATATGTAGAGAGGTAGAGAGAGAGGAAGGAACAAACCTGGAGAGAAAGAGAGAGGTGATCACCTTGACAATGGAGAGAATAAGAGAGGGAGAGATAATAAGAAAGAATGGGAGAGGGAGATAGATATGGGGGTAATGAGGAAGGGGGGATATAGAGGGAGAGTGGAAGATAGTGAGGGAGATATGTAGAGAGGGGAGAGATAGATGGGAGAGAGAAGAAAGAGAGGAAGAGTGAAAGATAGAGGGAAGTATCAATATGGGAAATACCATCAACCCTATGTACCCTAAACCATGTACCATCAATCTTGTACACTAAACCGTATACCAATACCATCAACCATAAACCATATACCCTCAACCCTATACCCTAAACTCTATATCCCACACTCTATTCCATAAAACCTCTACAAGAAAGGGAGAGGTAGATACAAAGTGATTGAGAGACCTAGAGACGGGAGAGGTAGAGAGGTGAGGGAGAAAGAGAAGTTCACAAAGAGAGAAAGAGGGATAAGGAGACAGGGAAAGAGGTGGAGAGGGAGTGAAAGAACTAGAGAGAGGAAAAATATAGAGGTGAGAGACTTAGAGCTTGGGGAGAGAGGGGTGAGAGACCTAGGGGAATATTGAGGTTAGAGAGATAGAAGGCAAGGGAGAGGTGGGTAATGATACAAGGAGGGAGAGGTAAAGATGGTAAGAAGGAGAGACCTAGGTATGGGGAGATAGAGATGGTGGGAGGGAGAGGTAGTGATTGAGATAATAGAGAGAGAGGGAGGGAAATAAAAAGAGAGGGAGAGAGAAGAAGAGAGAGGTAAGAAAGGATAGAGATGGGGGTAAGGAGGGAAGGTGAGGTACTAAGGGTGAGAGGTTGTGAGAGACCTAGAGAAATAGAGGTAGGAAGGGAGTGAGGGGGAGATATGTAGAGAGAGAGAGAGGAGATATATAGTAGAGAGTGAATGGTAAGAGAGAGAAGTAGTTCTTGATGTAGGACCATCCCTGTTTCTTGGCAATCTTGCATCAACCAAAAACATTTCCTTTCTAGTTTGTTTTCTGTTTTGCAGTTTCAGCATTTCTTTCTACATTTTCTTGCATTGGCTCACTAGACCTTGCAGAGCTTGATTTTGCTTGAGGACATGACCATTTCCTTATTCCTAAACCGCAGAGCATTCGGATCATTTATCGATAAGTTATCAATTGTGGATTCCAAGATAGTTTTTTGGCCCTAGAACCACTTGGACCTATTTGTATTGGTGAATCTTCCATAGCTTGCAGAGCCTGAGTTTATTGATTCTGATGTTTCTTGGTGTGTGGCCGACCTTCTCTTTGATCCACACCATCCTTTGGATTTTCTAGAGGAATCTCTTTGGTGAAATCTGACTTATTGGTTTTACACGTTTGATCTTGTTCTTCAGCATTTGATCCCTCTTAGGCCGACCGAATCCCTCTAGACCGTATAAATTTAATTAAGCATCATAATTCAATTAGGAAGTTAGGAAGAATATAGAAGATAGATCTTAAGAATTAGAGTTCTAGAATTGACTGATTCTATAGATGAGCATGTATGTAGCAGGCCAGTGAGTCAAATCTTGTAACCCGGATGTTATAGGTGATCTGTAATCAGTTTTCATGATCTAATTCATTCAGTTCTATATTGCTTCCATCATATCCTATTGTTTACATTGTGTTTACTCTTCCTGCTTGATTTAGATTGATCTCTTTGAGGTCCCTCCTAACCAGTGACTGCACCAAGTGGTATCAGAGTGATATTTCATTCTAGAGGTTGCGCTGTCTTGAGAATTTTGTTGTGGGGTGTCGGACTGTGGATCCAACCTGCAGCTATAGAGGACTAGCGTGAAGAAGAAATGGGAATGGTGGAGTGCGTGGGAATGAAAACCCCTTTGTGATGGAAATGTTGAGAGGAATTGCATCTTGGTTGGAAGCCATTGAGAAATCCCAGAGAAGAGGTCGGCCTATTGAATATGTGAACAAAGATGAATAAGAAGAAGCACCAATAGAACAAGTAGAAAATCCATCGACGATCGATCCAGATGAAGAGAGGTTCTTGAGGGTTTTGAGTAGGGTGAACACTAAACCACATTTTACCCCACCAGAGTATGATGGTAAGTTGAATTCAGATGAATTAATTGATTGTATCTTGAAGATGGAGAAGTATTTTGATTTTGAGAACATCATAGAAGAAAGAGAGGTGAAATATGCCTGTACCCGGTTGAAAGATAATGCATCTCTTTGGTGGGAGTATTTTAAGGTTGATAAACAGAAAAGAGGTAAAGAGAATATCAAATCATGGGAGAAGATGGTTGCTAAGTTAAAATCAAAGTTTATGCTAGCTAATTATCAAATAAGTCTATTCCAGAAGTTGCAGAACTTGAAGTAGAAAGAATCTTGTGTAAAGGAGTATACTGAAGCATTCTACAAGTTGAATATTAGATCCAGACATGTCAATTATGAGGTTCAATAAGTTAGGAGATATTTGAATGGACTGTGGATGTATATACAAGATAAAATTAGTTTAATCAACTTGCAAAGTGTTGAAGAAGCTTATCAATATGCCTTGAAAGCAGAAGAGAAGTTGAATAAAAGACATGAGTAGAGACAATGAGGTAGAGGTGGAAAAATTTTCAAAGGAAGATTTCAAGGAGGAAGAGGAACCTGCATAGATCAAAATAAGGACAAGGTAGTAATCAAGGAAGGTAAATCAAACTAGAAGGATGATAGAAATTTCTACCGGAGAAGAGAACTTGATGGTTATCGGAATGAGGGTTTTGGAAAAGATGATAGAAGACAAGATACAAGAGTGTTTAGAGGAACTTTCTATAAGTGTGAAGGAGAAGAACATCATTCTTTTGAATGTAAGAAGATAGAGAATACTGGGAGAATAGCATTGGTAGAAGAAAGCCCCATCGAATCAGCTAACAAACCAGAAGATGGATAATTGTTGATTATCAAGAGAGCTTTGTGTCATACTAGAGAAGATGAAGAGCCCTTGTAGAGGTGAAATTTGTTCAAGACCAGATGTAAGGAATCTGGTAAGTGTTGTAAAGTAGTTATTGATAATAGTAGTTCAGATAATCTTGTTTTAGAAGAAATGGTGAATAAATTGAAGTTGGAAAGATTGAAACACCCTAAGCCTTATCAAATAGCATGGATTTAGGATGATCATAAGTTGTTAGTAAGTGAGCAATGTTTAGTGAAATTGAAAATTGGGAATTATCATGATGAAGTTTTGTGTGATATTATGCCTATGGATATTTGTCACCTTTTGTTGGGTAGACCTTGGTAGTTTGATAGACAAGTAATACATGATGGGAGAAAGAACATATACACCATTGTAGCGAATGGGGTGAAACAAACCTTGTTACCCTTGGAGGAGCCTTTGAAGAGTGAAGTTTGTACGAATGTTAGAATCTATTTGGCGGATGGAAGGAAATTCCTAGATGGAATGAGACATGAGAATGTGTGCTTTGCCTTAGATCCTAAGAGGACTGAGAACCTAGAACATGAAAAACAACAACCAGAGGAGACAAAAGAATTTCTGACACAATATGAAGATGTCATTTTAGATAATGTGCCTGATGGATTACCACCTATAAGGAGTATCAGTCATAGCATGGACTTGATTCCCACAGCTAGTTTTCCTAGCAAAGCTACACACCATATGACACCAAAAGAGAATGAATAGTTGAATAGATAAGTCCAGGAATTTTTGAAGAAAGGTTTGATCAGAGAAAGTTTGAGTCCCTGTGTAGTACCAGTAGTGTTAGCACCTAAGAAGAATGGAGAATGGAGGAAGTGTACCGATTCCAGAGCAATAAATAAGATCATAGTGAAGTACCAATTTCCTTTACATAGAATGGATGACATAATAGATTGTTTGAGTAGAGCCAAATACTACACAAAGATAGACTTGAAGATTGGATATCATCAGATCATAATCAAAGAAGGAGATGAGTGGAAGATAGCATTCAAGACAAATGAAGGACTGTATGAATGGTTGGTGATGCCTATTGGGTTGACTAATGCACCAAGTACTTTCATGAGATTGATGAATGAGGTATTGAAGAAATTCTTGGGTAAGTTTGTTATTATATATTTGGATGGCATTTTGATTTTTAGTAAGACAAAGGAAGAGCATTTGTTGCATTTAAGACATGTTTTGCAAATTTTGAGAGAAGAAAAGTTGTTGATAAACCCTAAGAAGTGTACTTTCATGGAGGAAGAGTTAGTCTATTTGGGATTTGTGATATCTGTGGATGGATTAAAGATGCACCCTCATAAGTTAAGAGCAATTGTTGAATGGAATACACCAGAAATCATTGGAAAGGTAAGATCATTTCATGGATTGGCTAGTTTCTACAAGAAGTTTATCAAAAATTTAAGTTTAGTTAGTAGCCCTATGACTGAGACAATGAGAGGAGATGAGAAATAATTCAAGTGGGTTACCGAAGAAAATAAGAGTTTTGAATTGTTGAAGAAGAAAGTCACTTAACAACATGTGTTAGCTTTACCAAATTTCAACAAATTATTTCAAGTGGACTGTGATGTAAGAAGGAATGCAATTGGAGCAGTATTGAGTCAAGAAGGGAGAGCAGTAGCTTATTTTAGTGAAAATTTGAATGATGCCAGGAGGAGATATTCAGTGTATAATCAAGAATTTTATGCCATAGTTCAAGCCTTGAAGAAATGGAGACATTACTTGTCACTTAAGGAGTTTGTGTTGTATATTGATCATCAATTTTTACAGTATTTGAACAATTAGAGTAAGTTGAATTAGAGACATATGAGATGGGTAGAATTTTTGCACAATTACACCTTTGTGTCGAAGCATAGGAGTGGGAAGTCAAACAAAGTTGTTGATGCATTAAGTAGAAGGATGAGTCTGCTGACAGAGATGAGAGTAATAGTATTAGGATTTGAAGAGTTGAAGACCTTGTATGATAATGACCCATATTTTGCAGAACCTTGGAAAGCATGTAGATAACCGGTTATGGTAGATAGAAGCAAATGGTTGGATTATTTCATTCAGGACAAGATGTTATTCAAAGGAGTTCAGTTGTGTATACCTAAGAGTTCTATGAGGGAGAATCTAATGAAGGGAAATCATAGTGGAGGATTAGCTAGACACTTTGGTGTTGACAAAACAATAGCATTGGTGAGTGAACATTACTTTTGGCCTCAGATTCATAAGGATGTAAGGAAATTTGTGCAAAGCTATAGAGTTTGTCAATTTGCAAAAGGTAGTAATCAGGATGATGGATTGTATAAACCTTTGATAGTACTAGAGAGACCTTGGGAAGACATAAGCATGGATTCCATACTTGGATTGCCTAAGACACAGAGAGGAAATGATTCTATATTTGTGGTGGTGGATAGATTCTCGAAGATGGCTCATTTCATATCTTGTAAGAAGACATCAGATGTAGTGCATGTAGATGACTTATTTTTCAAGGAGGTAGTGAGATTGCATGGATTACCTAAGAGCATAGTTTCAGACATAGACACTAAGTTTGTTGGTTATTTTTGGAAAGCACTTTGGAAGAAGATGAAGATAAATTTGAAATTCAGTTCTACTTTTCACCCACAGACTTATGGATAAATAGAGGTAGTAAATAGGAGCTTGGGAAATTTGTTGAGATGCTTAGTTGGAGAGAAAACTGAAAGTTGGGATTTGATTAGATTGCATAAGAAGAGTTTGCCTACAATAATTCAGTGAACAGGAGTATCAGAAGAACACCTTTTGAGATTATTACCAAAGCACACCCTAGAGGTATATCAGAATTAAGAGATATCAGTAATGAAGAGAAGAGGAGTGCAGAAGCAGAAGAATTTTTTGATCACATGGCGGCTTACATATTTGGGTTAATCAACATTTGGAGGATATGAATAGAAAGTATAGGGAAAAAGTAGATGAGAAGAGAAGACATAAGGAATTTGAATTTGGCGATGAAGTGATGGTATATCTAAGAAAAGAGAGATTTCCAATTGGAACCTATAACAAGTTGCAGAAGAGGAAGTTTGGACCTTGTAAGATCTTGAGGAAGTTCAGTTCCGGAAATGCATATGTAGAATTACCAGATAGTTTGAGTATTTCACCTATATTCAACATTGTAGATCTACATCAGTGTCATGAATCAAAATTCAATGAAGACAATATTGTAGACTTGGAGAAACAATCACCTCAGAAGGAACTAGAATAGATTGAAGACATTTTGGACAAAAGGATTGGGCGAAGTACCTGGAGTAGTTAGTACAAGGAATATCTAGTGAAATGGAAACTTGTTGAAGATTCATCTTGGATTTCTCAAGAAGAGGTAGACTGCCTTGGTTTTCCTTTGACCCAAGAAAGTGAGAGAATCACTTTTTTTCAACAACCTCAGATGTCTAATGTAGGAGCATCCTCGGTTCTTGGCAACCTTGCATCAACCAAAAATATTTCCTTTCCAGTTTGTTTTTTGTTTTGCAGTTTCAACATTTCTTTCTACATTTTCTTGCAATGTCTCATCAGATCTTGTGGAGCTAGATTTTTCTTGATGACATGATCATCTTCCTTATTCCTAAAATGCGAAGCGTTTGGATCATTTACTAGCAAGTTATTGATTCTGGATTCTGAGATAGTTTTCTGGCCCCAGAACCTCTTGGATCTATTTGCATTGGTGAATCTTTCGAATCCCTTCCATAGCTTATGGAGCTCCAGTTTGTTGATTATGATGTTCCTTGATGTGTGGCCAACCTTCCCTTTGACCCACACTTCATCCTTTGGATTTTTTGAATGAATCTCTTTGGTGAAAGTTGACCTGTTGGTTTGACATGTTTGATCTTGTTCTTCGGCATTTGATCCCTCTTGGGCCGACCAGATCCCTCTAGACCATATAAATCAATGTAATTAAGAATCATAATTTAGTTAGGAAGTTAAGAATAATATAGAAGATAGATCTTAATAATTAGAGGTCTAGAGTTGACTGATTCTATAATTGAGCATGTATGTAGCAAGCTAGTGAGCTAAATCTTGTAACCCAGATGTTACCGATGATCTGTAATCAATTTTCATGTTCTAATTCATTCAATTCTATATTACCTTCATCATATCCTCTTGTTTCCATTTTGTTTACTCTTGTTGCATAGACTGGATTGATCTCTTTGAGGTCCCTCCTAACCGGTGACTGCACCAGTGCTAGATCTTGGGGAAGGGAGGAGAGTGAGATAGAGAGAGGTAGAAAGGGGACAAAGAAAGAGTGATAGAGAGAGATCTATAGATCTATATTTTGGGGGAGATAAAG
Source organism: Cryptomeria japonica (assembly GCF_030272615.1). Lineage (NCBI taxonomy): Eukaryota > Viridiplantae > Streptophyta > Pinopsida > Cupressales > Cupressaceae > Cryptomeria > Cryptomeria japonica. The sequence goes on along the minus strand of NC_081406.1, from coordinate 282,825,318 downwards.
AAAGTAAGATAGAAAGAGAAAGAGAATGTTGATTACAAAAATTTGACTTTCTAAAAATTTAAATGATCCTCTAAATCCTAGAATCTACATTATAACTCTTAGAGATTTGAAACCACTCTCAAACATCCTACCAATATATACATGAAATATAACTTAAAGTATATTTGAATTATACTTAAATGTTATCTTTCATATATATAGTCTTTTTGGGAGAGAGAGAGTGAAAGAGAAAGACAATTTTCCAATACAAATCATTCAGTGAGCAAGAGTGAGAGAGAGAGAGAGAGAGATTTAATCCAATGCAAAACATTTGGCTTGTGCCAAATTTAGTGATCGCCAAATGGAAATATTCTTTCAAAATTGCATTTCTATTTGGCTAGCACCAAATTTGGTGCTCGTCTTATTTTGTGCTCACCAAATAGGTTTGACATGACCAAACCTTAAGCTCGGCACACCAAACCTATTTGATGCTTGCCAAATATGGTGAGTTCCCTATTTGGTGCATGCCAAATGACTTCATTTGGGGAAAAAAATTGGCAACTTTTTGGTCCCCCATCTTGGTGCACATTCCCATTTCCCCCACTTTGACTTTTCTCTTCCTTTTATCTTTATGACAACTACTACTCCCCATTATACCTGCAAAAAAAAATCACAAAAATGATTTTTAGATTGAGATTTGTGTAATACAGTGTACCAAAAGCTAAATATTATCTATATCGAACAAAAATCATGAGCTTCTGGACAATAGAGAGCATGTGAGGACCATTGAAATTCTCAAAACAGTCCTTTATTTTGTGTTTCATGTTTCACAAAATGGATATCCATCCTAAAGAGATATCCATTTTTCTTGTTTTCTATGTGTGCAAACCCAAAGGAAAGGAAGCTTCTTTCTTTTGTACGTGAAAAGACAAAATGAATGTCCATTTTGTATCCTTTTTCAAAAAATAAATCAATATATTAAAGTAACTTATAAATATGTTATAGTATCAATATATAATAAATAGATTATATATTGATAATACATAATATATAATATATATTATATATTATATTATATATGATATATATATAAGAGAGTGAAGGGTAAGGTGGAAGACATAGAGAGAGGCTGATATGATTAGTGAGACAACTTATGTGATAGAGGGAGAGAGTGAGAGAGAAATATCTAAGTAGCGTGGGAGAGAGAGAGAGAGAGAGAGAGAGAGAGAGAGAGAGAGAGAGAGAGAGAGAGAGAGAGAGCAACTTCCAAAACTGATAAATCAAAATTGGACATTGGATCAGAATAACAATACCGAGCTACTAAATCAATGTTGGAGCATCGATATTGGAATAAAAATTTCAAACAAGACCTCTTGACCACCCATCGGTATAAGTCATAAAGGTAGAACAACAATTTTAAGTCATCCTAATAGAACAAAACTAACCTGATGTCACTGATTTTGGTATAGATATATCAATCGAGACAGTTGAAGGCCTATCAAAATAGCCCTGCAAAGTCGACTAAACTAGTTTTAGAAATCCCGATAGTAATAACTATCCCGATGGAAAACTTTGACAGCAAAGACACCTTATTGGGTTACCTATCCCAATGCCAATAACCATTCAAAATCGGTCGAATAGAATTTTGCAAACTTGATAGTATAAACTATCCTGATAACAATAATGATACCCTATCAGTTTAACCTATCCCGATAATAGTAATGACAACTTTTTACCACAATGACGTCTTATTGGTATAAATTATCTCGATGACAACTTTGCCGACTATTTAGAACGATGGCACTGTATCGAACTGACTACTTGATGTAGTAGACTTCAACTACACCCAACCACATGCTCCATTAACCATTCAAAATCAGCCGAACAAAATTTTGCAAATCCAATAGTATAAACTATCCTGATAACAACAATGATACCCCATCGGTTTAACCTATCCCGATAACAGTAATGACAAATTTTCACCACAATGACGTCTTATCAATATAACTTATCCCAATGACAACTTTGTTGACTATTTACAATAATGACACTTTATCGGACTGACTACTTGACGTAGTAGACTTCAGCTACACCCAACCACATGCTCTATTTTGAGACAGTAAAGATCAGAAGTTTAGGGAAAACAATCAACATCTGCAGAATTCCTGGCAGATTTGTGACAAGAACAGAACAAAAGAATAACAAAAATTGATAACAGATTATACTAAGCACCCACTACATGAGTCCAGGAGTCATTAATAATAACCAACACAAAAACATGTGAATACCAAAGGATTAACTTTATTTATACACAACATGTGATGGAGAGTACATTCAATTTACGAATAACAAACTATTCAACCACATATTCGGCTTCTGTGGAGTGGCCTGACGGCCTCTCTCCTTCCATTGCATACACACACTAAATTGTTGGCCAAAAATCCCCTCTCGAATGAATCTGCTTGCCTTGTTATATCCTTGGTTTCAATGTTGCTCATCTTCTTGACCGTTTGACTTCTGTTTGTTTGACTTCTAACTAATTCAATATCCTTGTGATGCTCCTGCATTAGAGAGAGAGAGAGAGAGAGAGAGAGAGAGAGTTTTACAGAAGGGGATGGGGAGTGGTGGGTAGATATAGAAGTAAGGTGGAAGGGGGAGAGATCTCAAGTTGGAGAATAGGAGGGGAGGGATAGAGGGAGCTATATGTATATAGGTCTTAGGTGAGGATAGAGAGAGAGAGAGAGAGGTAAGATGGGAGGGATAAAGTAAGATATAGGTATCTGGAAAGGGTGAGGGAGATAGAGATATAAGTAGAGAGGTAAGGGGAGAGAGGTAGACAGAAAGGGAGAGGGAGAGTAGGATAGTAATGGAGGAGGGAGGTTGGGGGGAGAGAGCTTGAGACAGGGGAGAGGGGGGTGAGGAGAGATAAAGGCGAGGGAAGGAGACATTTAGAGATACAGCAATGAGAAGAAGTGGGTAGAGATAGACATAAGATGGGAGGATAGTGGGAGAGGTAGGTAGAGAGAGGGAGAGTGTTCCCGAGAGGGAGAGTAGGTGAAGGATAGAGAGGGATAGAGGGAGTCATAGATAGAGAGAGGTAGGATTAGAGGGATAATATATGTACATACATGCATACATGTGTGCATACATATGTATGTATACATACATATACATGCATACATACATACATAAGAATGTATGTATGTATATGTATGTATACATACATATGTACATACACATGTATGTATATGTATACATATATACATATACACATATATACATTTGTGTATATGTGTATGTATAGATGTATATATATATATATATATATGTATATATGTGTGTGTGTATGTGTGTGTGTGTGTATGTGTGTGTGTGTGTCTGTGTGTGTGTATGTATATATGTGTATGTGTATATGTGTGTGTGTGTGTGTGTGTGTATGTATATATATATGTGTATGTGTATATATAGATGTATATATATATATATGCATGTGTATATATATATAAAAATATGTATGTATATATATACATATACACATGCATATATCACATATACATATATATACACATGCATATATATATACATTTATATGTGTGTGTGTGTGTGTGTGTGTGTGTGTGTGGATATTAGTATTAAATATCATATATAACTATCATTAATTGTATTATATTATATATATTCTAACACATTAATATATATATTGAACACAAAAAAATTAAAAGGAAGTGGATATCTACATTGAAAATTTATATCTGTTTCTAAGTCAAAAAATGGATATTTGTTCCAAAAAAAATGGATATTAGTCTTGCAAAACAAAGCACATCGACCATGTAATATTTCCTTCTCTATTTTAGTTAGGTAAATATGATGTATTTTGGGCCTTTAACTGGAGGTTTTCTTACTGGCTCTTTCCTCCAGGATTGCCCTTTGAACTAGTTTTTGTACTCTTATTTATAAAATGAATATATTAGTGGCTTGCTACTTTTGCATATGTATACATATATATATATATATATATATATATATATATATATATATATATATATATATGTGTGTGTGTATGTATGTATATATGTATGTGTGTGTATATATATATATACATATATATATATATATACATATACATATATATATGTGTGTGTGTGTGTGTGTGTGTGTGTGTGTGTATACATATATATCCATTTTGACAAATTTTGTTGTCATGGGATTTGCCTTGAGATTGATTTAGGATTTGGCTTGTGGGTGCCAAACCTGAAAAATTCAATTTCTCCAATGTGTTTACAAGTTTTCCTTGGCTTTTTAGACTTTTCCCTTCTTGTTGACCATTTCTTTTATCCAAATTTGAAAAATCAAAAAGTTTTATTGAGGAAACTGTCAGATTTCCACTGATATAATCTATCTACCATATTTTGAATTTTATCTAGATAATCATTATTGATTTTTTACATGCATTATGTCTAAAATCTTGATTGATAGGCTGATTAAAAAACATCTATAACTTTCATACAATTTCATATTTTTGAATTTGAAAGATGCATCACACTCTATGCGTCATAATCTATAAATTAAAAAAATTGAATTGTATAAATTTTTGACCAAGTTAGGGTGTCTGAACAAATGATTTTTAATATTTTTTGAAGTCCTAATAAAACATTCATAACTAATTATTTACTTACAGAAAAAACAAGTATGCATCATATCTGGTCATGTGTCTTCTACTTATATTGAAATTTAAATTGAAAAAAATATTAGTTTTTGCTTGTAATTAGGTTGGGCAGACATACACCTATTTTTTATTTAATTTTTCAAAAAAGTTTGTACCACTGCATTGAAATTTTAAATGTTCACCAAATAGATTTACTTTTTTTCAAAAGAAAAATTGGTATCTTAGAAAGTACATTCAATCTTTTACATATTTTTCAAATTATGTCAATAATTTCCTATTCAAAGTTTTATGTGCAGCTGCCTAACTCTATATTTCAGAATTTACATTGCCACTTAAGCACTAGATTGGACCCCCATGATCCTACATACAACTATGCAAGTTGTCTTCCCATTCCTAAAAGGAATATGAGGGAATAAAACTCTATATGAATGAAGCCTATGAGATCTACTCAAGTGACCCCATGTTGATGTTGAAAGGTGTCATAGACAAATCAGTTGTTCTAGGCAACATTGATGAAGATGAAAATCCAAAACCTAGTTAAAATGAATGTAGAACATAATCCATAAACAATGATGATCCCTCCAAATATTTTTCAAAGGTCTTCACACTAATTCTAGACTATGACAAGAACAAGAGGGTTTGAGATTCCCTCACAAGATTTGAAGAAGATGATGCAACTACATAGGAGCTAACATTAAAGAGAACATGAATATCCTCAATAGTGTCCTCCAAGTTTGTAAGATAGGGCTCACCAAAAACCTATAACTCTTATTAAGTACTCATCCCAAGTAGTTATATGTATAAGATGATGAATATCCTATTGCACTAAATCAGTAGAAGCTATTAGAGAAGTGACACTAAACTTTGGAGTTGCAACAATAGATGGAGGTGATGAAATATGAGGCTAAAAAATGGATAACAACTAAGAATACCTAGATTTAGGTTACCAAAATTCTCCTCAAAATCATAGTCCACACTAAAAGTGTGATCAACAACCAAATGATCAAATCCATCATCAAGAGAAAATTTTGAAAAGGTATATAGACAAGATATATTATCAACCATCCCAATAGCAATATTCTCTACTTTACAAATCTCTAATGATACCTAAATCGGGTAGAAATTCCATACTCTTACTTGCTCCATTGTGAGAAATATGATAGATGAAAAGAAAATTATTGGATGAATGAGGTATGCACAATACATAACTGAAAGTGTCATCCCCAATATCAACATATCCCTTCCCAATTACATTCATTTTTTAATTTTTTACCTATCAAAATAGGTGGCGTAACACAAGACTCAAAAAAAGAGAATATAGACTATAGTGAATCTATATGATGTGAAGCTCCAATATCAAGAATCTATCTCCCCAATTTAATACCTATAGTAGCACAAAGAGCTCTTTCTTTTGATGATGAAGATACATAACTATCATGGCCTTTTTGCCCTGTCTTAGTATATTCTTGGTTTGATGAAGATGGAGATTTAGTGACCCCTTTCTATGGTTAATATGCTTCTTCATACTTTTTGCTGATCATGCTCAAGTTTCATGTAATATGCCCATTTAAGTTATTTTGTTTCTTAGGTTTCCCTTGTTTTCTAGTGTTGGTTTTGGAGGTCTTAAATGTGTGTTATTCCTTCATCTCCTTGTCCTTCTTAGTGTTTTTTGTCTTCCCTTAATTGTTTGAAGCCTATTGTTTCACAATCCCAATAAAGAGATCTTGATATTTCAAAGACTTCAATGTGCCCATTTTAATTAACTTATCCTACTCCCTAGTCAAGTCAACAATGAAGTTATCTAGATAATTTATACTTCAAGTAGTTCCGAGAGCCCTTTTGGTCAATTAGAAGGTAGATAAAAACATATTATAGTTGGGACCTAGTTTGGAGAGTATAAAAATAACAAGTTGGTCATCTCTTTTTTTAATTCATCATTACTTTAACTTCAACCTTAATTATTTAAAATTGGTAAAGAAGCCCACTAGTGTAACGCCCCACTATGAGGCCCAAAGGACTTAAACAAATTAGACAATGAGAATACAAATAATTTAAAATAAAATAAAAGATATATCATACAATTGCATAGAGATACATGAAACATCAAGATAAAGAAATGATATACAAGAACAAACTAACAAAGTCCTCAAGGCCCCACAATGATGTTACTCAAGGATAACATCATCCAACATAAAGGAACACAAAAGGAACTTCTATAATAAGATAACATTGATCTATACAAGGATCATGATACATGATGCATTGTCGTGAGAAAATACATATGATCATCGATCGTATTACAAGGTATCCATAAGGATATATAATCTCCATGAGTACAACCATGAAGTGAGTACATTAATCGGGTGCAAAATGTAGGTCTTCAATCTCCTCATGAGCCATCACTAACAAGATGTAGGGAGAACCAAAACCCAATGGGTGCAAAAAGCACTCCACCCAACCATGTCGTACCATCAGGTCCACCCCCCATGCTAGGAGGTATCAGCCAGACCCCAAAGATGGAAAGAAATACAAGAAGATCCAATTGACTCGCATGAGGCTCACACAAAAAAAATCACAAGGGACCCACAAGGCTATAATCATCGGAACTCAAAGGTCTAATAATTAATTTGTAGAGGCCCAAGCAATCCACATAAGGATAAAAGAAATAAGTTACCACTAGGTATGCAATAGGGAATCTAGTGTCATCACTAGGTTGTCATGAGTTACCTTGGTAGGTCTTCACTTAGGTATCATCCCCCATTTTGGGTTACCTTGGTGACCTCTCCCGACCCCCAATCCCCATACAAACACTAGTGGACCACACCAAGATTTTGAAAGGACAAGATTGGTGGAAGCCATTCCAAGCTCTTCTCTACTTACCTTAGTCGTAAACAAGCACCTGAGTGTAAGAGAGGCAACAAAAATTAATCTTTATTATGGTGAGCTAACTACCCATCCCAATTCATTATGTTATGTTTTCACTTGTTTACAAACTTTCATTGAGTTACCCTGGCAACCACTTTGGGTCTCAACCCCCAATGAAAGCCATTCCCCCATGATTGCACCAAGGAATCCAAGAAACACCAAAGATCAAACTGGAAAACACAAGATGGAAAAACACCAAAATACCATAGCAAGGCTTGCCTTTCTTGCTAGAATAAGATAATAAACATGAAGTATCCAAAGTAGGCTAGTAAACATCATCCATCATCATAAACATACAAGACTTGAACAGTTGTCATTCAAAGAGAAGCATGACTATACAATAAAGAATCCACAAACTCCCTTCCTAAGCCTCTGGAATACAAAAACATAAAACCACACATCAGAGTATCCCCACAATGAAAGACAAGATCCAAAAAGAAAAAGCAAGGTCTCATTATGCCAAATACAAAAGAGTTCATTCAAATCTACCAAAGAGATTATAATAACACTTATACATCAAATAGTTCCAAATCAACATTGATTCCATTAATCCATTAGCTCGATTTACTAACATCATATTATCTCACAAACAATGTAATCCATTCCTACAAATTTGCTTTCATTATATTTGATCAATTGCAAATTAAATGAAGATTAACCAAGTTCATATGAAAACATGTGCGTATAAATAATCCTAAGCAGAACTTTACCACATGATCAGTTAATAATTAGAAATAACATATGTATAAACCTAAATACATTTACTTTCTCAAGAATATATCTAATTTCCATTTAAGTCCATATTTAACAAATACATGCATATGCATATTTCGCAAACTATAACTCTATGCTCAAATCTTTTAATCTAAAATATCTAATTCAATCCTTTATTCTATCATTATCAAACCTACCTATAATTATCCGAAATATAACTAATTTAATCCATTATACTATTTTATCAAAGCAAACTACTTTTTCCAATTATGAATATATAAATTTACCTAATTATTTGACCAACAACAATTTACATATACAAACACATTTTCATTTATTTGATAAAAGTTGATTTGAAAATATATATCTATATATATATATCTATATATATATATATATATATATATATATATATATATATATATATCACAAAGCTTAATTATTATTATTTTTTAATTAACCACAAACTGTATTAAATATTTTGACGGGCAACATTAATAACATTCCACGGCCTAGGAAGTAACACCTCCACAACCGTGGAGGAACCCACAGATTGTGGGTGGAGCTCCCCACAACTGTGGGAACTTGTAAATTGTGGGTGGAGCTTCCCACTATCATGGGTGCTTCCCACAGTGTGGGTGCTCCCCACAACTACGGTCTCCCATGACATGGGTGGAAGCCGACGCAACCCACCCAATAGCAATACGAAAAAAATAAATTAATTAATTTAATATTAATAAAACAAAATAATAAAATTTTAATTTATAAAAAAAAAATACAATATCATTTTAATTAACAGATTTAATAAACACATTGATTAAAACACAAAGTCTCTGTCTCGGAGACTGATAATGAAAACAAAACACAAACCCGAAAAATTACTTTCTCAAATTACGAAAGACATTTTTATTGAAAGGAAAAAAGTTAAACAAGAATTCACAAAGGTTTTATTCAAACAAATTGTTCCCCAAAAAATTTTCAGAATTCCCAATTTACTTCTAATTTAACTCAGAAATCACATGATAACAACAATAAACCATAAGATCACTTGTTCACAAATAATCCATGAAAATTTTTATCTTTCCAAACAAACAAATTTCCTACAAATACAAAGAAATCTTTACATGCAAAGGAGGTGGATCTGGATCCCTACCTCTAAATTCTAACACAAAAAAATCGTGTGCAAAGGTAGAAGCAAAATCCTCCAAATGACCCTTGGCTATTGAATCCGAAGAGCCAGACACAAAATTCCAGAAGCTATCATAAAATCATTCAAACCCCCTCTAATTTCTTGGCAGAATTCAATTAAACTCCATTGTTTCCCCAAAGCCCCCAAAATTTTCATGCACAGAGCTTCCCAATTTTTCTTCACAGCAAGAGCTTCTCCCTTTCCCCTCAAAAGCATAATAAAATAATTTTTGAGGAGTAACTCCCAATGCATGTGAGAGTTTTCTTTTTCCATTAACCAAGATATTAATTATTCATAACTCCCCACACACAATTAAAAAATTAAAATAATTAAATATTAAAATTATATTATTAAATATACTTTTCTTTTATAAAAAGGGTAAAATAGATTATTTAATGAGTGTGAAAAATATATCAAATATTTTTTATTTATTTTTAATTAGTTCCTTTGAGCATAATAAAATACCAAGTTAAATGTTTAATTTAATTAATTTAATTTTAATCTAGCACAATTTACATTTTATTAATTAAATAATTAATCAAGAAAACTCAAGTACTATTCGATTATAAAATTAATCTTTTTCACAATAATATTTAATCAAACATTAACCAACTCTAAGATGACAAACTACAACTAACATAACACGAGAACACAAGGACATGACCAATAATACCACGCTAACTATGACAAAAAGGATACCTGACAGGAAACTCGTTCCATAGGAATGATGGTTATAACTAGGGTCTGACTAATAACTCCAATCTCTATTTTACCATTGGGTTGGAGAGCACGCTTAGACTTGAAGATTCAGGTGGAGTTGATGCTTAGTACCTGCAACTACATAAGCAAACCGTTGAACATGTGCATATAAACTATAAAATAACACACCGTGAAAAGGGAATGGAAGCGACGTAGCTTGCCCATAGAGAGAAGTATAATGCTTTTCCCCTTCACTTGGAAACACATCAGAGATAAAATGCAGTGTATGATCAGAACAATAATCATCTATAAGCATAAAGATTAAAACCTAACATCACAAACATAATCCACCTCACTAATCATCTAACTATCAGAGCATGAATAACAACACATAATCACATCAACAAGTAAATCATCGATCCATAAAGCATATACCAAAGATAGCCACATAAACTATAGCAAAGGTCATCCAAAGTCAAACTAGGTTGAATCGAGTCTGATCAAGGGAGGGGCATTACAACTAGAGTGTCAAAAGAACAAGTTGATCATCCCTTTTGTCTATTCACCTACCTCCCCAAACATTTTGTTAAGATTCCCACAGATACTGAGAGGGGGGGGTGAATCAGTATCTAACCGGTTAAATGATTTTCTTAACTTAAAACATGTAAAGCATATCAATACTATATATCGGTAAACAGAAAGTAATGCAATAAACAGAGATAACAACAACCACATGAAAAACACACCATAACATAGTAGTTTAATGAGGAAACCTGGTGTGGGAAAAACCTCAGTGGGATTTGTGACCCACAATATTCACTTACTAGCCAATAAGAGAATATTACTGCTACAATAGGGGCCTGCACATGCAGGAAGGCCAAGTGCCTAGAGCTCACTAGTCAATTACAAAATGGGAAGTCTCACTGACTTGCAAAATGGATTATATAAATCAAATGTCTTGTATTGCTTCAAAGTAGCATCTACTATGCTAGATCCAGTACCGGTTTATAGCTCTGCTTTATACATAAACCCTTAACTTATAATTCGCATAATAGGTCTACCTTATTTCGCCTAATAATCTCCTTCTATCTTCTTCTATTATTTCTTACAATGTTCTACAATGAACTCTTATATATATGAGTCATTTTACAACTTACCAAGTCGTCTTACAATGATTTTACAATAATTAACAAAATATATTATAAACAAAATTCATGTCAGCTTCTGTACCGGTATGCTTCCTTTCACTATCGGTGCCGGTGGTCTATGTGTCGGTGTAGAGTTCGACTTTGTTGGTGCCAGTAAATTACCTTGCCCGTGTCATAGGATTGTAAGGTTGCCATCAATGACAAAACCTTCAATCACCTACAATATCTCATTGGAGTGTGCATTTGCCAATAATCTCCCCCTTTGGCTTTGATGGCAACACTCATGAGAAAAATCTAAAAATTGTTATCCAAAAAGAATCTGCCAGAATTACCAAAATTGTGTACCAAAAGAATGTGTACTCCCCCTGAGTTGATGAGTCATTTATTGATTATTTTTCTCTACCACTACTCCCCCTTTGGCATCAATGACAAAGGTTGTCAAAGTGTCAATTGAGTGTGGTTTCCAGTTTCACTTTTGTAACCAGTTGGTTACAATCTGAAAAAGATCTGCCAAAACCAGATTCAGGCTTTCAATGAACTTTTTGTTGTCTTTTATTGCAGCCTCTATCCTCTGAACTGTACCAGTGAAGTGTTACATTTGCTCTGTTGGTGTTTTTTGTCCTTGAATCAAAGCATCAGATATTTATTTTCTTACGGAGGCTAGGTAGTCCAATTTTGGACTAAGTCTCCATTTTAGATCTTTAGCCTTTCCTTTTATTCTTTCCTTCTCTTTTTCCAACTTTAGTAGTTCTTCCTCAAAACCTGTTATTTTCTGCTAAAAAACTGATAATGAATCAGATGAATCAATGAAATTATCAGCTAGTTGATTTATATCCTCCTGTATCTTGCTGATCTTCTTGTCTATATCAACTGTCAAAAAGTTAGTTTTACATGTATCCCTGTACAAAGTTTTAAATTCTTTCAATGTTCTGCACAGTTCTGGTAAAAGTGTGTCAAATTTCCTTGTACACTTCTTTATTTGTTCCTCAAAGAATTTGTGTTTTTCCTTCTCTAGTCTCTCCTTGAATGCTTCCTCTTTTATTTGTTCAACTGTCATAGTGTTGTCAGTAATATACTTAGACAAAGTGTTAAGTTGACTCAAAGAATTTTTATTATCAACATTACATTTAGGTGCTATCATTTTCAAAATTGGAGTGGTATCATCTATTGCTTTATATGCTTGTGAGATACAATATGTCATCTTCTTTATGGAATCTAAAAGAACTTCTCTTACATTAGTTGATTTGAATGCTGTAGTTGATGAGCCAACAATCTGTATTCCGTCGGTGGGAGCAATTTCTTTGCTTGTGGTGACCTCTGGTAGGTTAGTTTGTGTTTCCATTTCTTTAAGCAAACGTTTGGATTGCTCAACTGGTATATCAAAACCAAGATTTTTATTACCGATACTAGGCACCTATTTTGTTATGTGCAGCATTAAACAAACAAGTAGGTTTCCAAATCTAAATGTCCCCTTTTTGTCTTTCTTTATCTTCCAAGATTGTCAATAAGTTCATCTTTTAGCCATTCACACACATCTATTTTTGCATTATCTTTAATCATATCATAGGCACTCTTTATGCATAGGCTAGAGACTGAGTTTAACCTATTTGTATGTGTGGTTTTGTAGCCTAAAATCATGCTAACGAATCTGACATTGATGTCGGTTACATCATTTACTCTTAAGGATCTCTTATTAGATGTTGCACCTGTTAGGTTAATCACTAGGTCATTTGAGACCTTCTTTGTTTTATCAGGCCTGTTACTGGTGGAAGGTAACCCTGTCATAGCTTTTACTGCCTCTTTTGTAATTTTGTGAACTGAGTCCAACCAGAAGAATTCACCATGAACCCTTCTTAGAACTATCCTTATAACATCCTTAGGGAAATCCAGAATATTGAGAATTTCAGTGAAACCTAGGGTTTCCACTATCTTCTGCTTAGTTTTAACATTACCGGTTTCATCACAAATTATAGTCTTATACATGCTCTTGATTTCCTCATCACCTAATTATTCTATGTGACAATGAATGTACATTCTAGGGTCTTCAGCAAAAACTACTCCTTTGGGGATTTGAGAAAATGCACCAACATTATCATCTTTCTTCGCAATCTCGGGAACTAACTGGAATATAGGTCTAGGGTGTTTAATCACTTTGACTACAGTAGGGTTTGCTATGAATTCATGAACAGATGAAGAAGCCATGGATATAAATACCTTTATCTACTTTAAGGATGATTGCTTGATGAATTTCTTCTCTTCTTTGCTTGGAATGCCTTCACTCAGGAATTTTCGCGCTCTTCGAATGTTTGAATGCTCGGTGAAATGAAATTGGAGCCAAAACACTGATTTATAATGTTATTTTTGCCAACCACCATATTTAATGCTTGCCAGTTAAGTAATCACTTAACTTATCTACCGGTATAGAAGTAATTTCAACTTCTTACCATCAATCGAGGGAATTATGGCATGTTTCACTTTTGATTGCCAAACCCTCAAATGAATTTTCTTTAGTTAGATAAAGAGTCTCCTGCCGGTGGAGTGTTCCTATCACCATTTAGTTCTGATTTCCTGATCCATTGTTTTGAGAATTCTTGCTTTACTTCTTCAACCTTTTCTTTACCTTTCAAACTAGCACCATTATTACTTGCCGGCGAGGACTTGCTTCTACAAAATTTAGCAATATGTCCAATTTTGTTATAGGCATAACAAGTCACATTATTTTTCTGAATAGCTTTCCCATATCCTATGTCAGTTTGTGTTCTGCATTGATTAGATAAGTGTCCAAATCTTCCACAAACATAACATCTTACATTCATTCTGCAATTCTCTGAATTATGACCAACTTTGTTGCATTTTGAACATTGACCAGTGGGTGTATTTGTACTTTGATAATTTCTTGATCTACATTGATTTGCTCTATGACCATACTTGTCACAGTTAAAGCATTTGCCATTAAATTTATAAGCAGTAGGTTATCTTACTGATATGCCATGATCATGTGTGTTTGCAGTACCAGAGCTTTCACCAGCTTCAAAGCCAAGGCCATTAGTGTCACCATTTGGTTTCTGATTCTTCAACAAGTCACCAAGTTCTTCTGAGCTTTTCTTGAATTTTTCTTTGTGTTGATTTGCAACAGCCAGTTCTCCTTCGAAGATATTTTTTTGTCTCATGAGTTCATTTGAGTCATTCTGTGCATGCATCAAATCTGTCTTCAACATATCATTTTCATAGCTAAGTCTAGTATTTTCATTTGCAGCATCACTTAGTCTTCTAGTCAAATCTTCTTCATTCTTCTTTCTATCTTCAATTTCTTTACAAAATCTCATAGTCATATCCTGCATCTCATTCTTTGTTGTCATGTTTTCTTGTTTCAGCTTATTCATCAGATCACTAAGAGTTTCCTTTTCATCATTCTCATTTTGCATCTTTTCACAAAGTTTTCTTCTCTTGTTTCTTGCAAAGGTAAGATTTTCTTGAAGTGCTTGAATAATATCCTATGCAGCTTTTAGATCATCTTCAAGTTTGATATTTTTTAACTTTTCTACATCATAGTCTGAGAGAGCTCCTTCTAATTGCTTCATCAAGTTTTCCATCTCTACTAGTGTCAAGATCTTCCTCAAACTATCAAGATCTTCCTCAAGCTGTTAAGGCTTCTGAAAATAGAGGACCAAGCTCTGATACCAATTGTTTGGATTCCCACAGATACTAAGAGGGGGGGGGGGGTGAATAAGTATCTAACCAGTTAAATGATTTTCTTAACTTAAAACATGTAAAGCATATCAATATTGTATACCGGTAAACAGAAAGTAATGCAATAAACAGAGATAACAACAACCACATGAAAAACACACCATAACACAGTAGTTTAACAAGGAAACCCGGTGTGGGAAAAACCTCAGTGGGATTTGTGACCCACAATATTCATTTACTGGCCAATAAGAGAATATTACTGCTACAATAGGGGCCTCCACATGCAGGAAGGCCAAGTGCCTAGAGCTCACTGCTCAATTACAAAATGGGAAGTCTCACTGACTTACAAAATGGATTATATAAATCCAATGTCTTGTACTTCTTCAAAATAGCATCTACTATGCCAGATCCAGTACCGGTTTATAGCTTTTCTTTATACATAAACCCTTAACCTATAATTCGCATAATAGGTCTGCCTTATTTTGCCTAATAATCTCCTTCCATCTTCTTCTATTATTTCCTACAATGTTCTACAATGAAGTCTTATATATATGAGTCATTTTACAACTTGCCAAGTCGTCTTACAATGATTTTACAATAATTAACAAAATATATTACAAACAAAATTCTTGTCGGCTTCTGTGTCGGTATGCTTCCTTTCACTGCTAATGTCGGTGGTCTATGTGCCGGTGTAGAGTTTGACTTTGCTGGTGCCGGTAAATTACCTTGCCAGTGTCATAGGATTGTAAGGTTGCCTTCAATTACAAAACCTTCAATCACCTACAATATCTCATTGGAGTGTGCATTTGCCAACACATTTTTTATAATGCAAGCCAAACTTCATTAGGTTCTTTCAAGGACTCTAAATGAAAAGAAGTTTAGGAGATGCATTCAGACACAAAACCAATTCTCTTTAACTTCATTAGCAACATGTTCTTTCTCAATGCCCCATTGTTACCCTATATACTTTTTGTTCTTTAGCACAAATTTCAAACTTCTAGTTTTCAATCGTAATAGTTAAAAGATGTCAAAGGCATCATGAATAAATGCACAACACAACACCCTCCTTGATCTAATTTGATAGTCCCCTCATTTTTTTGCACTCTAGTTTAGTACTTATGTATAAAAAATAAAAGATTAACTATTAATAGGAGGTTGGAATAATTTGACCATTAGATTGTGCACTTCACATTTCAACATTACACAGAATAGTGAAACAACAAAATTGAAATCTCTTTTAGATCAAGTTATGCATGCAAAGAATCACAATAAATTCATGTAGGTCCACCATCTCTAGAAAGAAAAAAATCAATGACCTAAAAAATCCTCATGGCTTCTACTTTGGTGAATAATATGTTGTCACTTAATCATTTAGAGGGAGATTTGTACATCATTTAGAGGGAGATTTGCACAAATATACATATATTTGGCTTTGTCAATGCACACAGATCAAATAGAATTTGCATGCACGAGTGTTTTTTTAATAGTAAATTTGCAAAATATATTGAATAGGCAATCAAGAAAACCAAAACTATTATGATACCATGTACAAATTGTTAGGATCTTTTGATTATTATCTCCACCTAAAACAAGCAAAGGCATGCTTCAAACTGTAGAAAAAAAAAAAAAAAAACATGGAATATATAAAGTAATGAAAATATGACGCAAAAGTTCAACGAATGGATGAATTAAATCATATTGTGAAGTGCATATACAGTGAATAGTCATCTAAATCTAGTGAAATCAAAGTAGGCATATCCACTTAATTAATACTCACTGAAAATAGTGTGATAAAAAATAGGATGAGATTAAATATAGACTCCTATTTTATGAGTTCTTTTAAATAAGCTTAATTCATATGTGTAATTATTTATGTATATGTAAAAACAAGAGATAATATACATTAACATTTCTTAAAAGCTTAGTTAATGATTTCAATCTATCATCTCTCAATGAAGTCATCAAGAAAACTTTAACACTTGAATCATTAGTTTTACAAAAACAAATTTTCATCTAAGGCTTCTACCTTTGATTAGCATAAAAGGAGTTTCTAGAAAGGAGGATATAGCTCTTCTTCCCAAAAAAAAAACCCCTCCAAAGCTTCTTACAATGAAGAAAATAGATTATTATTTTAAAAATGAACTTAAAGAAAGAATTTAAGTTTTTCATGCAAGGAACCATGTTAACTTGGTCATTTATGCCTTCAGAAGGGCCAAGTGAATTATATTGAAGTAGTATCTAATGCTTATTTAGGTGTTAAAGAGCTTGATGCACAACCTACCATGAGGGAACATGAGCTTAAAAATAATCATGAAATTCCAAATAGAAGAACACTTGAAAGAGCTTAAGCACACCTAGATATATCATCTATTTAGAGTTCAAGGAGTATTATGTAAATAGTGAATCACCATTCTCATTAATAGTGGGGTCACCCATAATTTCATTGGTGAAAGATTGGTTGTTAATAGAGGGTTGAAAGTGGTTGATTTTGAAGGATTCAATGTTATTCTTAGGATGGATTTATCATTCCATGCTCCTTAATAATTCAAATCAATATAGTTAGAAGATCAAAAGCTATGTGATTATTTATATGTTGTGGGGTTAGAAGAAACTAACATGCTTTTGGGTATGCAATAGTTACATTCCCCTGACAAGTTTTCATAGAACTATCAATTTATAAAGCTTAAATTTAAATCTAAAAGATGTAATGCCTACAGAAATTTATGAGATATATATATATATATATATATATATATATATATATATATATATATATATATATATATATATATATATATATATATATATATATATATATCTTGTACATAAGAGTTTACAATGCATAAAGGCGAGAAAAACAATTTGATCATTGTAGTATTGTTTATAAGATTTCATATTGCTCCATCATTACCAACATATCAATACACCCAAATTAAAATCAAAACAATGGAGAGAAGCTATACCAATTGTGGCTTTCAATGTTTATATCAACTAGTCTTCCTGAAATCTTCATGCAAGATATCCTTTAAAGGAATGACAACCTATAAATAGATTGTGACATTTCATTTCATCAATTAAATATTTCAAAAGATAAAACCTATACAAATTTATGAATTTATTTAACAACTCAAAGAAAAATATCTAAAATTGTTGTCATGACATATCATTTCATCAATTAAAGATTTCAAAAGATGAAACATATATAAATTTATGAATTTATTTAACAACTCAAAGAAAAATATCTAAAATTGTTGCATGCTTCGTAATTATGTAAACTTTTTAACACAACTAAATTAAAGTTATAATTCAAAGAATTGTCCAATGAATCAAACAAAATTAATCAGCTAGAAAAAGAGAGTTAAAAAACAAAGGCCACTCTCTTTGTAAAATTAAGCCTTGTTTGGAAACCTTAGTCCAACTACACATGCACTACATTAAACTATGAATCTCTATCTTACAAAGTAAATTTCACAAACAACCCAATACAATTATACAATATACTGCTTTGACAGAAAACTTTTAGATCAATTTGGAAAGAATAACAATTTAATGTGATTGCAAACTTATGAAAATTTAAGAAAGCAACCACACAATCATGAAAAATTAAGAAAGCAAACGGATTCTTGAAAATGAAGATTTTTTTAATTTAATTAATTTTTCATTTGAACAATTAATAAATTGATTGGGAATATTTTTGATGAATAGGTCTTCTTTATTAATATTTGATTTGATTTTATAATTTAATTAAATTAATTTTTTTAATAATAATAGATTATTTTATTTAATCTTATAAAATATGGATAATGAAATTATTTAAATTAATTAAGTAATAAAATTATTTGATTTAATAGATTAATTGATTAATGATTTTAATTAAATAGATTTTTTCATTCAATGTTAAAATGTTGTTAGTGAGATTGGAGGATCTACATAAAATATAGTATATTATATTATTAAAAATAAATTAAAAAAAAGAATTAGAAAAATATAATAAAACAAGAATAATAAGTTTTTTTATACATAAAATGCTACAAAGAAGGTAGCTCCTAGCACATATATATGATATATTGCTTGCTTCAATCCGAATGAGGCTACATCCTTAACAAGGATAGACTCGTAGTGTCCAATGAAAAAAATAGCCTATCTTTCAATAGACTAGTGGCTTGCTTAATGTTTTCATTGATATATTTCATAGCAATGTCAAAGGCTCAACTTAATCTTCCTTCTTTTGAGCATTTGTATGAAGGTTGAGATGGCTAAAATGTAACATTATGGAAAGGTGATAGAATGAATGCATCCACAACCAACTTTTTCCAATATTTGTAACCTACACCATTCACAGTGGGCTTCACTTAGTGAACCTGGGTTATAGCACGTGCGTTCATGGCATACCAAATAATACCCCTATTTTCAAAAAATATTGCCCTGAAATCCTTTTTTGTCACCCCCTCCCAATACACAACCCAAATTAAAAATCCCCATATTTTGACCATATATTGCATTTTCATAGCTCAAATTGAAAAACCCCCTATTTTCACCAAATAGGCAATATATTGAGCTTATTTTTTGAGATATTAAACTCCCCAATATAAATGCACGTGATATAATATTGCCTAGCCAGTGAAGCCCCCATGACACCATTAAGTAATTTGGTAGAAACAACTCTAGCAATCTGTAGTACCCCTACCCTAGACAGCTTTGTAAAACTGGTTTGACCTTGGTTGACTTTTTATGTGGCAATCTTGATTGGTTGAATTACCATGAGGTAATGTTTAGTCAGATATTATGATTATTGTGTGTATCTGTTAATGTGCTTTCACATTGATTCTTATGTAAGTTTAAACTATCCTCCTGATTCTTGTTATTAATCTCGAGCTAACTTCTTCATTAAATATATATATATGGATGCTTGTCTGACTCTTGGTTGCAAGAGATTGCAGGTATAGTACCGCCTAGGTGTAAGGTTTGTCTTCACCTGGATTTGCAAGGTTGAGTATACCTCTTTCATCCTTAGAATTTGGGTTTGGTGGTCGTAAAACCTTCAGTTTACCCTAGTCATACTCAAATGAGTGTCGCTTGTGTTCCGTCAGTTTTCTTTTCATTTGGGTTTGCGGGTTGGGTAATTGGTTGGCTTACTTGGTTTGCGTGCTTGGCGTGTGGTAAATAGAGTATTTAACCCTAAGTATTTATTTTGATTTAATGTGTTCATTTATGCATTAGTAATTGAGGAATTAAAATAAATAGGTTTCTTTTATGTGATTAATCATTAATTAAAAAGATCGCTCTATTTATTTTTGTAGCGAGTTTAATTTAATGGTTAATTTTAAATAACGAATTTATTCAGTTTATGCATTTTAAAAAGGAAAGATTTAAATTTATTCTAAATAGAAATAATTTAATCTCTTTTGCTTTTTAGAATAGAAAGATTAATTTTAATTATTTAAGAAAATCAATTTTGATTAGAAAAGTGAGTTTTATTCATATTTATTTTATATAGTGTGTAAGATTGATTTTGAGAATTTAATTTAATTAAAAATATTTTACCCTCATTAATATTGTGAAATGCAACTATTAGCTTTGTTAATTAAAAAATTAAATGAGGGAGAAAAGCATTTCTTTTAATTAACTAAATTTATAATCTCAATGCATAAACAATTCATCTATGAGATAATTCCATAAACTTAATTAATTAATTAATTAAATTAAGTTGCAAGCTACATGATATTAGAAATATATTTTTATTTAAATTTTAGTGGAAAAATAAATTAGATTAATTATATTTATTGTTCCTAGAATTTTAAATAAATAAATAAAAGAATAAATTAAAAAAAAATGAATAAAAGAATTAATTGGAATTAAAGTATTGTTTAATTCTTTATTTAGAAAATTAATTAATTTGCATGAGAAAATAAAAGAAAGAATAATGATTTTTAATTATTGCATGTTAGCTTGTCTTTTGTTATAAAATTAGAAAATAAAATAAAATTACTTTTATTCTAAATTTAGGTTTTTGAGAAAAGCTATTGAACCTAGAATTTTAGTTTAAATAGGGAATAGGTCTTTATTTTAGATACACAGGAAACAGGTCAACGATTTAGGTGAAGAAATTTTTTGGAAGCTTGTGGAAAAGATTAGGGCTCTTCTACAAAATTCTTCCAGGAAAGCAATACCAGGTTGGGTGGCTTCTTTGATTGTTGATTTTTAGAAAATAATTTTATTTTTTCCATTTCTCTCTGAATGATGTGTGTATAAATTATTGTCAAACCCAAAACCCTCTTCTGGTGAATTCAAGTTTTGTTTTAAAAATTCATGCCTGATGTGTATTTCTAGTTTATGGGAAGAATGTAATTTTGGGAAAATTAGGAAAATTATTATAGAAAATTTGTCAAGATTTTATGATGCATAGATAATTGCAAGATTGGTGAAAAAGGGTATTTATCTGAGAAATTAACTTCTCTCGTTTGATTTTTAGTTACGACAGTTTTGTTTATTTATGGAATCTCTATGAAATGGTTTTTATTACCTTAAGAAAATAAATTTAATTATACATTAAATTTATTTTGGTTAATTAAATCAAATATATATATATATATATATATATATATATATATGAAAGGTTAAATTATGTGAAAATGGAATTACTGGAAAAATATTATTTTTGTTGAAATTAATGTTAAAATTTTTATTTAAAAATACATTATATATATATATATATATATATATATATATATATATATATATATATATATATATATATTTATTTATTTATATATATATATATATATATATATATATATATATATATATATATATTTATTTATTTATTTTTTTGTGGGGAGGCATTGCCTCTACCCATGCAGCACTACCCATAGGTAGCGTGTGCTACCATAGGGCAGCAACGCTACCCAAGGGTAGCGTTGACTGCCATATGGCAGCAACGTTGCTTTAGGGTATTTATTTTAGAGTTTAAATGTAATTTTTAATTTTTTTTTTAAAAATTATTTATTATTTTATTTGTTATTTAGTTTTTTTTAAATAAAAAATAAATTAAATAAATAATAAATAAATAACGTTAAAATAATTATAATGTGTTAATATATATATGTATATTTAAATAGATATATATGTATATATATATAGTTGTTTAATTTTTATTTGTCAATTTAAAGATTTTTGTTATATGAATAAAGAATTTAGAATTTTGTAATTTAAAAAAAAAAAAAAAAAAAAAACACTTATAATTTTAAATTCAATATTCTTATTGGAAATATATTAGGAGTTTAATTCATATGTGAATTTATTTAACTTTATTGGACAAATGACAAGATGGATTTATTTATATAGTTGTATTTCCTTGTCTTCTAGAAAAATCTATTTAATTATGTTCTTGATTGTTTTAAGAAAAGATTGCCTGTAATAGGATCTTGTGTAGATGGTGTTATCAGTCAAGTTTAATTTTATTGCAATTCTAGTTGAGTTGTCATTGTGTCCTATGTTGATATATTTGTTTGGACCCTGTCGTCGGATGATTTGGGGTACTTGTTTATGTCTTCTATTTCTAGTTTGGTTGTTGCCTTGTGATGGTGTTTTGACTGGTCTTGTTCTGTATGTGAATGTCAAGTGTTGACTTGTGGTTCACCATAGTGGGTCAGGTCTCTTGTTAGAGTATTTTCGAGCAGTGGACCTTGTATTAGTTTAAATGTGTTCAATTGGATCCATTTCTATGTAGGGATCATTGATGTAATTATTAACCGATGTGGTCAGTTATTTATTGGTATGATTCACCTCGGTGGAAGGAATGTAAATGATGTGGAACTTATGTACCCTTAACTAATTTAAATGAACAGAGGGGTCTTGCAGTTGAGCAAACCCGAAGATGTAGCCCTCTAGGGGTGAACTTCGAGATCACTTTGGTGTTATGTGTTGCTTTTGTACTTATGTTTTCTTTTTCAGTTTTACAATGCATGAATGGCATTATGTTAGAATGTATGAAGTGGATTAGATGAAATTAATTGTAAATGCATATCTTTTAAATGCAATAAATTGGATCATGAAAGAATGTAGTTTGGAATAATGGAATATATTTAGGAAATTAAGTATGCATGGAAAGATCTCATTAGTTATGGTGAAATCCAAGTGTGTTATTAATTAGGTGCGTGACTTAAATTTTAATAAGAAAAATATGAATGAAAGGTATGATTAAATTGTAATTCTAATAGATGAACTTCATTTGGGTTATTTACATTTTCAATCTTGATATTAGCTATATTTTAACCTTAATGGATGTATTCATATGTTATCTATGATTTAGTCTTAATGAAAGAAATTATTCTTTGTATAAGTATTATCTTGTCTTGAGTTAAGTTAAATTTGGAATAAAGTAACCGCATTGGGAAACTCTTTAGGTGTTAGTTGATGTCTTCCGTTGTATAATTTGTTCTTTGATATCTCGTTGTATCATTAGGTTGTGTTTAACTTTTAAAAAAAAAATTATTGCACTCCATTCGTGTGTTTTAGCTTAATCCCTTCGGGGTTTCCTGGCGGGGCATTACACAATCAGTTGGCATCAACATGAGTTAGGGGAAGGGTACAAGTAGCCATTATAGCTAACTTTGCACACCCTGGGCTCCTAAACAATACATCAAATTTTGAAAAAAAAAAACTTCATATGCAACTTAAGAGCTTATAGCTATTGTTTTGTCTTCTCGGTAGTTTTGAAAAACATAAGAAGATTTGTTATGCATGCAAGGGTCAAAAAGTGGTCATTTTGAGGTGACGTCCAATACATATTCTCTATTGCCTTGTTAACCATTCACTTTGACCACCACAAAATTTGCACAAGTAATTGATTACTTATGCACAAATTAGCTAGTAATCGTGTGTTATGGATGCCAATAAAGTTGCATAATTCCTCTAATTAGTAACATTTTTCTCAACTATTGGCTATACAAGTGGGTGGCGATGTCTTAGTAGATGATTTTTTAGTGGGCTTTAATTAGCATTTTCCAATTAATGGTTATTAGAGTACGAGTGGTAACTAGGCCTCTTCCCCTAGTATTTTTTAATTGAAATTACTATTCAGTGAATAAAATAGTAAACAGTTATATGCTTAAGTAAATAGAAATATTGTAAGTATGTTTTGAAATGACTATATGTATTAAATAGTTTTTAAAAATAAAAAAGTTCTATATTGAATAATGAATAAAATAGTTTTTTTATTATTATAAGTAAAAGTGAATTTTTGAAAGGGTTCAAAGTCTTTCAAAATAGGACATAAAAAATAGTAGAATATCTCAATAAAAAATACACAAAAATTCAAACTTCACAAGAGATGGAGTTCAACAATCATAAACAACAACAAAAAGCTCAAAAAATAGTAAACTATAAGCGCACAAACAACAATAATAGAATAGATTATAGAAAATATTTCTTTTAATTCACTAATAGCTTCTCACTTATGAAGAAATCCTAGATAGCTCTCAAAAGACCCCATTATCTAGGCATACAACCTATTTCTCTTCTTACAGTTGTTAGGATCTTGCTCATTTTCTAAGGTCCCAACTTCAACTAGCTAGAATACATATCATAGTTTTAAATACTAGTGTAGATATCATAAATACATCTATTTAAAAAAATGAAATTAGTCTTGTGTTATTTTATTTGATTAAATTATATTAATTCCCTTTAGAACTATTTAAAGTTTAATTTATCTTTATTTGTTAAGAATTATTTTATAGCTTTTTAAAAATATATGTTGGTTGCATTTTAGCTTTTATATATGTACAATCATGATATGACATTATGTTTTGTGCTTTACCATCCCCAATTACAAATAAAATTATTAAAAAGTGATTATGTATTTTTAAAATACAATAACAAAGAATATTATTGAAATATTTTTGTAGATACGATATTAGATATATAAATAAATTATATGAAAATATGCAAATTTAAGGATATAAGTCCAAATGCACATGTTTAAGATATAGAATAAAATATTCAAACTCCTTTGATTGCTACTTAGTTAAAACCTCAAACCAATCAAATAGGGAGCAATTGCAGTTTCGTCGTTTAAACCCCTCAAAAGGTGACCCTTGTGTTTTGAACCTATTTTTTCGTTAATATATTTTCATGTTCCCAAGACCCTTGAAGGGTAGAGTAAATTGCTCTTTTGTGACATAGCAAATTGATGAGAAAGAAACTCTTTTGTTAGACCACATCAATTCGATCCACTTGCTATCGTAGATAGCTCTTTAAAAGTAAAAATTAAATTAAAATTTAGATAAAACTAACATAAATATCTTAAACATGTCTATCTAAAATAAACACATTTTTACATTATAAATTTTAAAATCAAATATCATATCCTTTCATTTAATTGTTGCATTTATTATTGTTGATGAAGTTTACTCATTAATTACTATTATTTATTATTAATTTAGATAATTACACCGAGAGGCATATTACACTCACAGAGGATGTAAAAACCTCTGTCAATAAAAATAAAGGTCATTTAAGTTGACGTGCATTTGGACGTCAACAAATTTGTCAATTAGAAAAAAACATTATCTATATTATTTAAATTCAAATTTTGTTTTAAAATTGGTCTTAAAATATTATCATATTTAAAAAAAATTACTAATCAAAATATAATATAAAATCAAAAATAATAATTGAAAAAGAAACTTAAAATAGATTTTATAATTTTAAAATGCAAAGTTTTTTCCCTATTTTAAGAAGGAAAAATTATTTAATTTTCTTTATTATTACCAGATTATATAATTTTTAAATGTAATATTTTTTTTGTTTAAAGAAAAAATGCATTTCCTTTATTATTATTATCAAATTTTATGTTTTAAATGCCAAAAAAAAAAATCCCTAATCAAAATATAATATAAAATAAAATATAGTAATTAAAAAAACTTATAAATTAGATTTTATAATTTTTAAATGTAAGTTTGTTGTTTTGAGAAAAAACATTTAATTTCTTTGATATTACCAAATTATATAATTTCTAAATGCAATATTTTTTTTGTTTTGAAAGCAAAAAAACATGCATTTTCTTTATTATTATCAAATTTTATGTAATCAAAATATAATATAAAATAAATAATAATAATTAAAAAAAAAATGAAAAGCATTTAATTTTCTTTATTATTATCATATTATATAATTTTTAAATGCAATATTTTTTTTGCATTGAAAAGAAAAAAAAACATTTATTTATTATTATCAAATTTTATGTTTTTAAAGCTAAAAATGTTATTAACCAAAATATAATAAAAAAATAAAAAATGTGATAGATGAGGATTTTATCTTGAAATGTCAAGGGCTTAAATACCCCTGACAAAAGGGGAAGGATCAAGAAATTTCTTGATTCTTCAAAAGTGGATATCATCTTATTGCAAGAGTCTAAACTTTCTCAGGGTTCTTTTGATAACATAATTTCCAAATGGTCCCTTTGGAAAGTTGTTCATGTTCCTTCTTTGGGTGCTTCTAGTGGTCTTATAACTATATGGAATCCTAAATCAGTCAAAGTGAGATGTTATCTTTTGCTTCTCATTGGCAATTGTTAAAGGTTGACTGGTTTCTTTTGTTTTGTTTAATATTTATGGTCCAACTTCTTCTTCAGATAAAACTGACTTATGGGATTCCTTATCTGAATTGTTTTTACGATATGATGATTTTTTTATTGTGCTTGAGGGTGATTTTAATGCTCTCCTTTCCTCGGATGAAAAAAGAGGGGGTAATCCTATAGCTTAGAAGGTTATTGATGACTTTTCTTCCTTTCTACAAGACAGTCTGTTATTCGATATTTTCTCTTCTAATGGTTCTTTCACTTGGACTAATAGGAGATCTAAATGCCAAATTGCCTCTCGCCTTGACAGATTTCTTATTTCCCTAAACCTACATTTGAGCAACTTTTCCTTTTCTTCTGAGATTCTTACTTCTTCAAATTCTAACCATTTCCCAATTTTGTTCAATTTTGATAAATTGGATCATGTTCCCTCTATTAGACCTTCTTTTAAGTTTGAGAAAATGTGGTTCACTCATCCTCATTTTCTTTCTTTATTAAAGCAATAGTGGATAAGTGCTCCATTTTGCAAAGGTACTAAGATGTTTCAATTTTATTCCAAACTGAAATTTGTGAAATCTCAAATTATGGCTTGGAATAAATTGGTCTTTAAGAATATTTTTCATGAAAAAGAGGTAGTTGCCAATGATTTGAAGGTTGTTAATGAGGATATTATTAGAAATGGCACTAATTACTCCAGTAATGATGCTCAAAAGAAATTGCAAGCTTACTGGGAGATCCTTTGCTCCTAGGTTGAAATCTATTGGCATCAAAAGTCTTGTGAGGTTTGGCTTAAATAAGGTGACATGAATAATGCCTTCTTTCAAGCTGCAGCCAAGCTTAAACAAGGTGCTTCTACAATTTTTAGTATTAAGTTTTCTAAGTCTGGTTATGTCCTTAATTCAGATCAGCAAATTAGAGAGGAGGGGGTGTCTTTTTTTAAGGAATTGTTATCTCCTTCTTTTTCTTCTTCCTCTATGGATCATCATGTGGATTTGCTTTTAGAATCTATCCCATCCCTTGTTTCTCATGAGGATAATGACTTTCTTATGAGGCATTTTTCTTTAGATGAGCTTCATTCTGTTATTTTTTCCATGGCCCCTGACAAAGCTTCGGGTCTTGATGGGTTTACTATCTTGTTCTTTCAAAAATATTGATATTTTATTGGTTTTGACTTATTAATGGCTTTGGAAGAGTCTAGGAGGGGTGGGTATATCCTTAAAAAATTTAATGTCACTTATATTGCCCTTATCCCAAAATCTAAGAATCCCCAAACTTTGGCTGAATTTAAACCCATTTCTTTATGCAACTCTATTTACAAAATCTTCACCAAGGCTATTTATTTAAGACTTAAAATTCTCCTTCCTCATATCATCTCTCCTCAACAAGGAGGTTTTGTTCCAGGTCGATAAACGCATGAGGGAGCAATTGTTGCTCATGAAACTTTACATTCCATAAATTCATCCAATATCCCAACTTTTGTGGTCAAACTTGATATGATGAAGGCTTATGATAAAGTTTGTTGGGATTTTTTGCTCAAAGTTTTGAGAAAATTTGGTTTCTCTAAAAGCTAGTGTAAATGGATCAAGAGTTGTATTTCTACTACTTCATTTTCTATCATCATTAATGGAGCTCCCTCTGGATACTTTTCTTCAACCCAAGGTGTTAGACAAGGAGATCCTTTATCTCCTTTCTTATTTATCATTATGGCAGAAGCTTTTAGTCGATTGGTTATTAAGAAAAGGGATCTGGGTTTTTGGCAAGGGGTGTTAATTCCTAACTCTGATATTTTAGTCACTCATAACCTTTTTGCCAATGATACACTTTTATTTGGGTCCTCTTCTATTCAAGAGGCTACTCATATTAAATTTATTCTGGATACTTATACTATTGGATCTGCCCAACAGATTAGCCCCCATAAATCCAAGATCTTCATTTTAATACTCCTCAGTTGGTGGCTGATAGACTTGTGAATATCTTAGGTTTCCCAGTAGACTCTCTTCCTTCTACCTATTTGGGGATTCCTTTCTTTATGGGATCTGCTAAGTCTTCTTTTTGGAACTCGGTTATTGCGAGACTTAAATCTCGTATGTCTGCTTGGAAGGCTAGATGGTTCTCTTTCAGGTAGGATACTTCTCATTAAAACGGTCCTATCTACCATTCCTAATTACTATATCTCAGTTCTTCAAGCTTCCAGATCAGTCATCTCCCAAATTAAAAATATTATTCGATCTTTTCTTTGAAAAAATAACATGACAGAAGATAAAAAGATTCCACTGATTTCTTTGACCAGGATGTCTCTTTCCAAGCAAGTTGGTGGTGCTAGGATTTAGGACTTATTTAAAAGAAATAGGGCTTTTGGGGGCAAACTAGTTTGGTCTATGTATACTAAGCCCCAATCTTTGTGGTGCCAAATTATGCAGGCTACGTATTTGGATTCCCAGAATCCTGCTAGGATCTTCACAATTTCTAATCCTCCACAGGGGTATGCTATTTGGAACTTTATGATCTCATGTAGGGAAGTGGTCTCTAATTTTCTCTCCTGGAAGGTCCATTCGGGGGAGGATATTCTCTTTTGGAAAGACTCTTGGAATGGCTTTCCCTCCCTTTCGCAGCATGATTCTCTTACTTCTATTTCAGTTGTTCTTTCTCAATCATGGGGAGTTAGATTGGTTGATTATGTAGATAGTGTTGATTTGTTTTCTCACAAGGTCTCATGGAAGGATCCCTCTACTCTTCCATTGTCCTTGCAGGAAATTCAAAATTTTAAATCTATTTTGCAAGACCGAGTGGCTTTCCTTTCTAACATCAAAGATCAACTTATCTAGTGCCCTTATAAATCAGGAAACTACTCTATTAAAGAAGGATATTTTGTTGTTCAACAAATGGCCAATCAAAATGCTCCTCATCATGCCTTTTTGTTCTATTGGAATAATTAGGTATTACCTAAAGCTAGTATTTTTTCCTGGCTCGCGCTGCAAAATAGAATTTTGACTAGTGACTATTTAGTCAAATTTAATATTGCAACCTCCTTTTCTTGTGTCTTACATGGTAAAGCTCTTGAAGATTTCAATCATCTTTTTCTTCATTGTGAGTTTGTGAGTAGTTGTTGGCATTTTGTCCTCCAAAAGTTATCTCTTTCATTCCCTTTACCTTTATCTTTATGGGACATGTTTCAGTCTTGGCCAGTTTTGTATTCATCTTCTCTATTTGCTTGTTTGTGGTTTATAATTCCCTCTTCAGTCATATGGGCCATTTGGTGGGAAAGAAACAAGCGCGTTTTTAGATGTGACTCATCGGATTTATTGGTTGTTCTTGGGATTTTGGAAAGAAGTATTATTGAGCAAGTTAATGCTCATGTTCAAAAATATTTTAATATGAATTCGGAGTTCTCTTCGTGGGACAATTTTATGATCTCTTCTTGGAAAAGTATCATTATTCCTATATCACCTGCCTTTCCAAGGATTCGGAAAACACCTGTAGATATAAATTCCATAAAATGGCATCCTCCTAATGCCCCTTTTTGTAAATTGAATTTTGATGGTTCCTCCCATGGAAATCCTGGTGATTTGGGAATAGGGATAGTTTTTTGTGATCATTTGGGTTTTTTATTAGCATTAAAAGCTATGCCAATTTCTTCTGGCACAAATAATATGGTCGAGGCTTGTGCTCTTTTAGAAGGTCTTGTTATGGCTAAGGATTTGAATTTCAAATACCTTCATATTGAAGGTGATTCGACTATTATCATTAATGCTTGCAAGGCAAGAAAAGCTAATAATTGGCATTTCCGGTATATTCTTGAACAAATATGGACTCTTCTTGATACATTTGAGCACCTCATCATCTCAAATGTTTATCGTGAAGGTAATGCATTGGCTGATTACCTCGCTAATATGGGTTGTGACAAAATTGTTATTGATTCCTCTCGATTGGGGTGTGATTTGATGAGCTTCCCAAACCTATTAAGTATAGCCTGTAGAGAGTCGAGTATTTAATCTTTCTTATTATATGATTGCTCATTTATATGAGTTGATATTCTCTTCTCTTGGTGAGGTATTTCTTTTCATAATTCCATTTGGTTTTGATTTGAGGAACTTTGCTTTACTCGATCATCACTTGGCATTCATTAATGATGAGTTGGTTGTTATTGATGTTGTTCGTGTGTTTGGTACTCTCTTCTGGTGCGAAATCTGGAGATATTTATTTTCACATTGGGAATTCGTCCTTCATATGCCATTTAAAGTTTGGTGTGGCATTGTTTTCATGATTATCTATGTATGCCACTTCTTTTGGTTTGTCAGATTTTTTATGATATATCTCCTCTTTCTTTTCATTTTCGGCATAAAAACTTTGGGCTTCATTTCTCTCTAGCATTTCCGCATTTACCTCTTCTCCTTTGGCATTTGTCTATAATGGCAGACCACAGATCTCATGTCATTGGTGTCAATCATGTTTTGGACCCTTGTATTTCTTGTAAATTCTCTACATTCTGTAGTATATATGTATTTTGGTTGTAGGTATTTTTTGGTGCAAGGGCATGTCAATTTTGGTTGTAGAAGTTCTTTGTTGTAGGGCCTTCAAGATATCCCAGGAACTTATTTTGTAAATAAGCTTGCATGCTCCTATTCTGTAAAATGAGCTTGCATGCTCCTATTCTGTAAAATGAGCTAGCATGCTCCTATTTGTAAATGAGCCTGCATGCTCCTTTGTTGATCTCTATTATGTAACTAGATCTGGCTAGAGGATTGTTCACTACTTCTCTTCTATAGCCGTGTTGATGAGCAATGACTGGAGTTTTTCTTGCTACTTCTTTTCTTTGGGAGCTGAGTTTGAATCAGTTTTTAAATATATTGTAAAAATTATATATTATTAATAAAATATATCAAGTGGCATTGCCACCTTGCCAAAATAATAATAATAATAATTAGATTAAATTAGACTTATAATTTTTAAATGCAATTTTTTAAGTTTTCAAAAGAAAAAAAAAAAATTTCTTTAAAATTATCAAATTTTATAATTTAAAATACATTTTTTTTTTCAAAGTAGAGAAAAAAAGTATTTAATTTTCTTTATTATTTTTAGATTTTTAAAATTTAAAATTGGTAAGTTTTTTGTTTTGAAAGTGTGTAGGGGAAAAAGAAAGACTAGACTAACATGCCCTAATCCTACCTTTTGACACACATTGTGGAATACGAAAGAGCCTAGAGGTATCACACAATTGGCTACTTCTTTTTGTGGAAGAGAGAGCCACGGGCTACCTATTAGGGTTTCTACTCCTTTGTTGTAATTGAAAGATAAAATGATGCAAGTTCAATTCCTAACCCCAAAGTGCAAGTATGAACTAATAACAAGATTGCAGAATTGAGATTAAACAATGGAAAGCTATAAACACAAGGACAAGACAAGAATGTAGATGCATACCCGGAGTTAAAATATGAGTGAAAATGTTCGGGACGGGGGCGCAGGCGCCATTGTCCTGATTCTGCTCTTGAAACTGCTGTTTTGCAACCTGAAAAGCTGTCAAAAATGCTGAAACTTGCTATCTAATAGAAGGACCAGGGCACCCAGCACCCCTGTCCTAGTAGGACCATGGCGCCCCACACCCCTGTCCTAGTCTTTTGCCCTGAAATTTGGTGTGTAGCTCAGTTTTCGTCTACTTTTGCCGGATCTGCAATTTGCGGCGTCGTCCGAATCCCGAAATCTGCACTTATATCTGAAAGGGTATGGTGGGTGGCTATATAGGATTTTTCCTTAGTCAAACCCCCACTTTGGTGATTTCCACCTCCACGAATAGCCAAGTTGTATTGTAAAAGTAGTGTGTGTGCAGACCTTGTGTGTGTGCAAGATCCTAAAATGCAAGTAAGCAAACTAGAGCAACCTAGAAAGTAAACCCTAATTGCTTGTAAATGATAATGTAAATGCTCCAAATCAAGATGCAATGTGATGAATACAAATGATATAATGAGGCTTATGCAAAGACCTGAAAACAACATGAAATCATACCCAACCCCAAGGGAGGGGTACAAGCCAATCTTCAGTCGGTGATCCCCTATTGCTCTTCCATGTCTTCAAAGCCCTAAATGGATGAATGAAATTGATGAATGCTTGATGGATGGATGTTGAATGTTGTTGAAGTCTTCAAAGATCTGCTCTTTCGCTGCATAGAAGGCCCCTGAAACCAAAATTCTGATCCTTTCAAATGAAGAAAGAGAGCTCTTATATATGAAACCCTAGGTCTTAATTTCAACTTTTGGCTGACCTAGAGATTGAATCTCCCGCCAATTTCTTGGGATTAAGCTTTATTTTATGATTGGATCGCGCTCCTAAAATTTCGGGAAAAATGTCTAGGACCGTGTGCACTCTGGGCGCCATGGTCCCGACAACTTTTCACCAAATTTTCAAGGCTGTCAGATATGATGATTTTAGAGAGAATCCTAAAGTTACAGCTGATTTCAAGATGTTTTGACCAGCGAAATCAAGCCCCCAAGTTCAAAATAGGACCTAATTAGGGTTTTTGATTAAATGATGTATTGGAAGAATAAAATGAAAGGGGCACACTTTAATGAAAAGGGCCCAACTTTATGATATGGGAGATGATAAAATAGAACCTTAGACCTAATTAATTTAATTAATTAAGTGCTAAAGGGGAAATGCAATGCAAAATGCAAAATGCGCCAAGGTGGGTGCTAAACTAGGTATGAAATTGTACCACCCTAGCAAGTGCGTACAATTTATGACGCTACAAAAAGCAAAATCCTATCCAAGGTAATGTTTTTTTCTTTCAAAATAGAAATCCTCTATTTAAACATGGTTGGAGTGTATTTGTGGTGTCTTGAAATTTTGGGTGAATGCAAAGGTAACTTTTACTTTTGTGCATTTTCTTTATAGTTATTTGTCATTTTTTTTAATCTAATTTGTATCTAAATTTGTGATATAAAATTTTCTAAGTGCCATAAATTTTAGTATTTAGTTTAAAGGGAGAAAACATTTGAATAAAGATTGGAAATAGCATTTGACCTCTTGAGTTATCAGTGAATCCTTCAAACAATCCATGTGATCGCCTAATTGTCGCACAAAATGACACACCTACAAGAATCCTTCATATTGCAACATTGAATCCATGCCAAAAAAGATGGACAATAAAGGTGAGAGTCATTACAAAGGGTCAACTTTGCCATTTTAACAACACCAAAGGAAATGGAAAAGTTTTTAGTTTTGACTTGATTGATTCTAATGGTGGTGAAATATGAGTAACAAGTTTTAATGTTGTTGCAGAACAATTTATGATCGCATAGAAATTGGGAGAGTGTTTACCATTTCAAAAGGGAGACTCAAACCTACACAAAAAAATTTCAACCATTTAAAGAATGACTA
This sequence comes from Cryptomeria japonica, assembly GCF_030272615.1. Taxonomy (NCBI): domain Eukaryota; kingdom Viridiplantae; phylum Streptophyta; class Pinopsida; order Cupressales; family Cupressaceae; genus Cryptomeria; species Cryptomeria japonica. Next base: position 282,791,359 of record NC_081406.1, on the reverse strand, counting down.
GGAAATTTTGTTAGAAAGTGCAACAAAGATCCTCTCATAAAACCTACATGCAAGAACAAATTAGTTCAAAAAACCTGCATGCAACAATGGATTAGTGCAAAAAACACACATGCAAGGACATGTCAGCACCAAAAACCTACATGCAAATATAAGATGTACAAAATTGTAAGATTTACATGTTCACGTCGAGTTCACCAAAAAATGTAACTAGGAAAATGGAAAACATCAAAGCAATAACAAACTAGCCAACTGGTCAGCAAGTTAATTGGGACAAATTGGCTATGTACTTCCTCAATACTCCGATCATAAGACAACAAAAAATTGCTAACATTACTGGGTGCAAAGTGGAAATGCTCCCCTCCACCTATCTGGGTCTTCCTTTAGGGTTGGCTCCCCCAAATTCCTTCTGGAATATGATCATTGATAAAATTAATAAGAGACTTGCTGGATGGAAAGGCTCAATGTTATCTTAGGCTGGGAAACTATAGCTCCTCCAAGTTACCCTTCAAAATCTCCCTATTTATGCCCTCAGTCTGTTTGGTATTCCAGCTAAATTTGCTGAAGCTATGGAAAGAATCCATAAGAGATTCTTATGGTCAGGAGTGGAAGAAAAAAAGATAATACCTCTGATTGCTTGGGACAAAGTGTGTAGACCAAAGAACAAAGGAGGGTTGGGGATTAAAGTTATAAAAACCTTTAACAAAGCTCTTCTTGCCAAGCAGTTATGGAGAGCCTATGACACTAAGAAAGATTGGAATCAAATTTGGTTTGACAAATACATTTAGAATCAGACTATCCAAGGAATCCTTAACTCTGAAGATATCCCTGTTGGATCCTTCATCTAGAATAGTATTACCAAATCCATAAAAGTCGCAAAAGTTGGGGTTGGATGGGTCCTTGGAAAAGGTGATAGAATAAGGTTTTGGGAAGACCCCTGGATGAAGAATGAAGCCCTTTATGATCAAAACAACAGTCAAATTATTGAAGAGTGTAAAAGGAGATTTGGGCTTATGGAATGTGACTATTGCAAGGAGAATAAGTGGGTTAGACTTGAGGACATCCAGTCTGGATTTTCCTCTCTCCAAAAAGAGTTGTTGTCCTTTTCCCCTAATAAAAGCCATGATGATGTTTTCCTCTGGAAAAGTGATCCTAAAGCTGAATTCATGGTTGCTTCTACCTATAAAAACACTTTCTCTCAAACCAGCAATCCCATTTGGAGCAAAGTTTGGAACAGCATCTTGATCCCTAAAGTCAACATTTTCTTTTAGCTTGCTTCTCATAATAGCACCCTTACTCTTGACAATTTAATCCAAAGGGGCTTCAAATTCCCTAATAGATGTGAGCTTTGTCAGAAGGAGGGGGAATCAGTTGATCACCTATTTTTTCACTACTCCTTCACTTGGGAAATTTGGTGCAAAATGTTGGAAAAATGGAAAATTAACTGGGTCATGAACTAGAGCATCAAGGATATCATCTGGCAATGGAGTTTTCCTACCAAATGTCAAATCATCAAGAACCTATGGTCTTTGATCCTCCCCATGATATGCTGGGGAATTTGGAAAGAAAGGAATAACAGGATATTTAGGGAAGATAAGTGTAATACTCAGGTAGTCTTTGAAAAAATATGCAGTGCTATAAAGGAGAACATCAACATTCCTCACAAGAATAATTAGCAATGGGCTATTATTGATATGAATGATATGGAAAAAGACATCCTTACTGAATGGAACCTAATACATAAGGTCTACAGATCGGACAAAAAGAAGAAGAGAGATAACATTGTATGGAGGTTTCCTGATTATGACTGGATAAAGGTTAATTTTGATGGGGTGGCTAAAGGGAACCCTGGAAATGCTGGTGGAGGGGGAGTTATTAGAAATGCTCAATGAATTTTCATTGCTACTTTTGCTTCCCCTTTTGGAATCCAAAATAACCATGTGGTTGGCTCTGGCCATGCTAAAGAGCCTCCAACTAGCTCAGGAATTCAAATTTAAAAAAATTTGGCTCGAAGGGAACTCTTTAAACATCATACAAGCCCTTAAAGGTACTAGTTCTGCTTCCTGGAATATTGCTAATATCATTAAAAATGCTAAAGATATTCTAAATAACTATGTTAGCCTTATTATAACCCATACCTTTAGAGAGGTCAATAAGGTTGCGGATATCCTTGCCAATGAAGGGGTCAAATTGGAGAAGGATGTCAAATACATAGGAGAAAATCATATCAAACGGGAGATTAAGGAGAAATTATACTTTGATCACCTCAATGGATCAAGCTAATATCATGATTGATTTCTAGGGAACGAGTACCAATGACAAATTTTGGGGGCGGATTAACTGTCAGATGATGAGTGTTTCTCGGCATCATAACCAAGATCATATGTGTGCGAAATATAATAGTAATAATAGCAGGGTTTGTATGAACATGAGTAGCAATCTCAAAACTGCAAAAGAGTCTTTACATGGGGAAACGAGAAATAACAAGTCTTTAGAGCTTTATCCATGGATTGAGAATTGCAGCAGAGGATATCTTTATCTGGAATGCAGAATGGGAGGTAACCTAAATAGGAATGAGCCTTCGGGTTGTGAGAATTGGAAGAGCGAAAGAAAGGTTTGGAGAAGGCTCCACAAACATAGTTTCACTAATTATATGGAGAAGCTCCATGGTAGTAGAAACTTTGTGTCTCACGGTTTCGCTAAAAGCTGGAGCAACAACAGGGCTACCCTATTTGGGGAAATTTGGCAAATCAATGAAAATTTGATTGCGGAGGTCACAGGACTCAAGATGGAGGGGACAAAATTCTACAGGGATAGGAAGTATGCCACTGAGGCTTTCAAAAATTTCTGGAAGACGGAGGACGAGAAGGGCAACCTGGCGAAGAAGGACAACATACCATACTACATCCCCCAATAGGTAAAACCTTTCTGGCAAAAATTTCTTAGGGATTTAATGGAATATTTGACTGTGGATGGCAGATTTATGAAAATTTACAACTATTATTTCACTATCCTGAACAACTTCTACCATGGGGCTAAAATATCCTTGCCTTTCTATTTAGCCTCCTCTCTAAACGAGAGCCTGGCCGACCATGCCAAAAAGCCCAGCTCCTACCCTTTAGCGCACCAGGGACTCATTTCCGCTTATTTATGAACATATTAAGGATAAGGCTAGGGCTACCAAGGATGATCCTTTGATCATCAATGCTCAGATATCTGAGAAAAGAATAGACTCTGATTCGATTGGGGAGCCCAGCACCCCTACCCATAAAAAAAGGAAGGTTGAAACCAAGCAGGATGAAAAGGATGTGCATTGTGATGAAGAAGAGGGAAAGGATAAGGACACTAATTCTAAAATGGAGCTTAACAAGGAGGAGAATTATGGAGAAGGAGAGGAAGGGGGAAATTATGAGAATCGTCACTCCAACCCTAAGGGCTCAGAAAGTGAGAAAGAGGCTTTGAATCCTAAGGAGGGTGAAAACCCTAATGCTGAGGAGATTGAACAGAGCAAGGACTTTGCGGATACCATCTTGGATACTACCCGCAACTGCACCCTTGAATTCTTCAATTTTTAGAAGTGGGTGGTTGAAAACATCACCAGCATGCAAGGTAAACAAAGGGAGCTGGAAGTTAAGATTAACAAGCTGATTAAGATGTCTAACTCTAGGAAATAGAATGAGGAGATGGAAAATAGTGAAGCAGAGGAGGAAATGGAAATGGAGGACTGGCTAGAGAAAGATCAGATAAAAGGCGACCTGAAACATTTGGAGGACATTATTAAAACCATGAAGGAACAGGTGGAGGAGGACAAGGACAACGTCAATGCCCGAATGGCTCGAAATGAGAAAGCCTTGAAAAGCCTTATGAACCACAGCCTCCAGGTTCTTAAAGTCTCCTCCCAGAATATGAATGCGCTGGTGAATCATCTGGAAAAGAAAAACTAGGAGAAGAACCTGGTAATTATAGAAGATGCTCCTACTTCTAGCCTAACCCACCAGATCCCTAGGCGCAGAACCAGGCAGACTACGGCTGAGAAGGACACGAAAATGAAAGAGAGTCAGATTGCTCAAGAAAACATCGACTTGAAGGAAGTAGCCAAGGCAATGATTCTCTTGGTGTAGAATGCAGAAGAAACCATGAAGAGTTTTTAAATATCTTGTAATGTTGGGCTTGGGGTCAATTTCTTGTTGGCCTCTTGCTGTCCTTTTCTTTGTTGCTAGTTTTTTTGCTGGTCTTTTGTAGCTGTTGTGTTTTGTTTCTTTCCTGAATATCTTTCGAATGTAAATGGGTTTCGGGTCCCTTAAAACCTATTTTTTACTTAATCAAAAACAAACTAGCCAACCTTCTAACTAGATTGCAATGAAAGTAATCCTAATACACACAATAAAGGTATGAAGACAAGATGCTCAAAAACAAATGCAAACCATAAGACATCAAAGCATCTCCTCCATGTCTCCTCATTGGCTTTGTTTCTCCTCCAAATTGGGCTTGTGTGGATCTCACCTACAAGTGCAAAAGCATGAAGCAAGATTGATTTTGACAGCGTGAGGATACTTGAAAATGTGGTTGATTGAAAATGATTGAGAAAAGGCATCCAATTTATAGAGAAATTGGAGAGAGGAAAAAATTAGCATGAAATTGATATTAGAGGCAATCGATTTCGAAAATGGCAAAATTGTGTTGAAGGAAGAAGGTTATGACACCTTCTATGTCATTAATTATGACATATTGCTAATGCAAAGGTTAGAGGACTAAAATCCTATGACATCTTGCTATGCCAAAGGTATGACATGTGAGAAATTCATGCTTCCATTGAAGCACAAAAATAGAGAGAGACTAGAGAGGACTTGATTATGTGGAAATTAAATTTAGCGAATTAGAAAATGAGGTGGAAATTAGGAATTAGGAAATAGGAATTAAATGACATTAATCAATAAATTCTCCTTTATTAATTAATTCATAAAAGACTAATTAGCCAATTAAATGAAGTATTTAATTGTGACACAAGACATAGGGTAAATGAATAAATTCATTTATCCTAAGAGAAATATTAGTAAAGGATTAATAATTAAAGAATTATTAAACCCTAAGAGAGACATAAATCAAGATGATGTCGTGAAATAATTAACATGGTCGGGATAAGGATTTAATGACTGAATTGATTGATTGATATAATGATTGACAAATTAACTAAAATTTATTGAAATCAATGCTCAAGATTGATCTTAGTGATTGAAATGACAAGGACAATTGACAAAGATAAATGATTGATGGAAAATCGATTGATGATTAATAAATGATAATTGATTGATAATGGTTGGTGACATGACATTGAGAATTGATTGTAATTGATGAGGATTAAAAATTATGATTATATTAAATTGATAGCTAACCATGATCATGAAATGACAATTGAGATTGACATTGATAAGACCCAAATTGAAACGATTAAATAGGATTGAATAGGAAGAGAAAGCAGAAGAATGACACGATGTTGACAAATGATAAAGATCAAATGTGCAACATAGAGGAAGTGTTAGTAAAATACAAAAACCCTAAAATAAGGTCACGCAGACATGTTAAAGTATGACATCACAAGTGTTGACCATTTTTAGATGCCTACATTTTGCCCCTCTTTGAGACAACACGATTATGAGCGTTGTTTCAAAGAACAAAGAAGAGATATGACCCAGATGACAATTAGGATATATGTATGCCCCCTCGAAAAATTGGGGGAAAAATTTAGAAAAGAGGCCAATTTGTCAAAAATAAGGCCAAGACTAGACCAGGATGACTTCAAGGACTAATGGAAGAAATGTTAGTAAGAGGAAATTACATGGAAAAGAATCGGTGGTGAAGAAAATATTGCTTGCACAAATGCACAAAAATCAGGTGAAAACCTTTATTTTGATATTGCAAAATGGATGCGACACACCATGGCAATGAAGGCTAGGGCGATAATGCAATCCCTTTGCATAAAGAAGACATGTTGCAGACAAAGAATATGTCAAAACACCCTAAGACATAATGTGTGTCAAGGGTCGAGGTATGTGTGGCGTTCACAAAGAGAACATACATAGACACCCAAGACATACATGCCCTAGAATGCTACAAAACATTTTGCAAACAGGAAAACAAAAACCAAAAAATGACCATGAACCATCCCGGTCACTCTAAATCACTCGGTGACATGATCAAGTAACATAGGAACATGATCAAATAGAAATCAATAAAAGATAAGTCTCACCAATTCAAACAAGTCAAACAAACATCCTAATCTACATTGCCAAAGTGAGAGTGTTGTGTTGATAGGACGATCATGTTGTCTGGTTTCAAGGAATGTTGTACCATGTATAAGACCCATGATAATGCTGACAAAGGGACCGATATTAATGTTGATGATGTTGATTGATACGATAACTTTGATCAGTTTGAATGCTTGCTTTGTTGAACAACTCATATGTCGATACGTGATTTTGTTAAGCGCAGTGTTTATCATGTTTCTGTTTGACGTCTTCTCAAATGTCTGTCTATGTACAAAAGGGACAGTTTATTGGAAAAATGAAATGCAAGTGATTGTTTTTGGATTTTTCATGTTTTCCGATTTTTAAGGTTTTTGAAAATTTAAATTTTTTTGTGCTTTTTTTAAAGGATTTTTTCAGGACATTATCTACTTTTTAGGTATTTTTTCAGGACATTATTCGATTTTTTTTGGGGGGGGGGATATTTTCAAGACTTTATTCGATTTTTTTTCAGGACTTTATTTTATTTTTAAGTGATTTTTTATGATTTTGCCCCCAGTGTCTAGCAAGGCAAGAAATATGACATATGGATAAACAAGCATTCTGAAATGTTGGTGGATAGAAGCATGACAAAGGCCATTTATTATGGAAAAGGTAGAGCGAATTCACTTCCCAAGGGCTACTATGCGATGGAATAAGGGACTGGATATGACAATGTAAAGTAATGGCATGGATTGAGGGACATCTCAAGAGGCTTTTGAAACCATGTTTGCATTTCACATCCTTATGTTAGATCAAGATCAAGGGACAAAAAGAGTGTATGGATGGTGACAGGATATGGACAGGATAAGCAAGATAAAAAATGGATAAAGGATATGAATATGATAAGGATGTGATAGGCTAAGGGATAATGATGAAAGGTTGCAATAAGCCAAGGAATATGGATGAAGGGTTGTAAGAATCCAATGGATAAAGACCAAAAGCTATGATAGACTGAATGTTGTAATAGGATGCATGATGGTCATGAAGATCCTTAGTCTTGTCAAGATCAAAGGTGGAAAAGGGAACATGGACAAGATAGGATAATGGAAGGTATGATAGGGATACACTAGGATATCACAAATGAGAGGATGATAGGATAATGAAGGGAAATAGGATATGATAGGATAGCATAAATGAAACCTTCCCCCAAGTATGGTATGCAAGATGTTCATATATTATACATGACTGATGGGGTTCACCTAGCTTGCTCACACTTCACCTAGTTGGTTTTGCTCAATTCCACCAACCTTTCTTGGTCTAGCTATGCTCTAAGACCTCCAAGTCCTTCTCAATATCTTCTAGGGCTTTCTTATATCCAATCTCAAGGTGTTTGCATCAAGTGTTTAACTAGGAACCCTACCAATTCAAAGTGTTTCCCGTATGCTCATTCTTGTTGTCTTGTCTTCAACTTGTCAATTTCACCTCCTATTGTTGTGAGTTGTTGCAAAGGTGTGGAGGTGGATTTTAACATGAAATTATTACCATTTGGGTCCATTTGTGGCTTGCATCCATTATCTTTCTTACCGATTTCACCATTTTGTCTAGAAAAGGGCTACAAGGAATGAGCCACTATTAGGCCTCCAAAATCCGTTTTTCTAGGGCTTGGAAGAAAATAGTCCAAAAGACCCTACAAAAAGGTTGTTTTTTATTCAAAAACTCACCTATCCCCAAGTGATTTCAGTGGTTTTGGTTTTCCAACTCACCGTACAATGCCCTAACCCAAAAATGAGGGTTTTGAAGGGTTTCTAGGCCTCCTAACCGACAGTGACTGATCAAATTAGTGAAATGGGAATCTAAAAGTTTTTTCAAGGATTATCCTTGCAATGAAAACTCTATATGGACTTCATGGACCACTCCAAATGATTTGGTTGTGGTTTTGTGTTCACCTCTGCACTAAGCACTCAAATTTCACCCTGTCTTCTCTAGCCGGGTTGCTTCTAGACTCGCCTAGAACAAGGTGGTAGCCATATAAAAAATAACTTCCAAAAATTATCCCTACATATGTACACTTTAAAAGTGGTTTCCTTCCATTTCCCAATAGGTCATGATGGTATCACAAAGGGATTTTATGGGGCAACCATTTTACATAAAATTGCTATATACAAGCCAAAACTATGAAAACACCAACACACACTAACTAAAAAGATTGAAATCAATTAAATGAATCTAAAACACACCAAGGAAACTCAATACATTACTGGATCAATGGATTCAGTCCATTTGTATTCACATTGTAAGCAAAATAAGCCAAAATAATGACAAACAGTCCGAAAATGAGTAGTTTCAGATTGTTGATCATACAAAAACAAAACTCCAACCTTGTTAACCATCCAAGAGGAGGTTATTATAGTATTCCCCATGTGTGGATTCATTCTAGGGAATTTTTATATCCCTAACTCCATCACTAAGCATTTTTAGGACAAAAATTGTCATGACAACTTTCAAAAGTTGTCATGACAACTTTCAAAAGTTGTCATGACAACTTTTACAACTTTACACTTTTTGCTTTTCCAACCTATGAAACCTATTCTAAGTCATTACTCATGACTTCTTAAGCACTCCTAAGACTATTCTAAACCTCTCTAATTCTCATACCAATTTTTGCCACTTTTGACCATCAAGAAGGTCAATTTCCTACTCAAACCACTACTTATGCACAAAATGCAAACCTAGGAAGAAACTAACTCAACTAGGCCTACACTTGACTCATCACACTCACTCTTGGACCCTCCTAGTGTCCTTATTAAGTACCTAACTTGGCTAAGGTTAGTACAATACAAATTTGAGAAAATACTTTAAGCCTAAGTCCTAGGTGCTCCTGCACCATTCTCCCAAACAAAAAAAAACTAAGTCTCCTCCTTTGGGATCAGATTATGTTCAATGCCTAACTTCTTAAACTCTGTCTCAAGCACCCATTTAGCTTCATCATCATCCATACCCTGCCACTTGATTAGGTTCTCCCAATAGATTTGATGTCTTGTCTTCTTAGCGATCCTTGAACTCAACACCTTTTCAGCCTTTGGATTTGGTTTTGCTAGTAATTGTAGGTTGTTTGCAACATCTGATACCTCTGAGTGACTACAATATAAACCTTGAATTGGTCCTTTGTAGGAAACTAAGTCTGCTATGTTGAAAACTAGTGACAATCCTATGTCACTAGGTAGGTCCACCTTGTATGCATTTTCTCCATACTTGGCTACAATGGAACATGGACCCAACCTTCTCATTTGCAACTTGTTAGGTACTCCTTTTTGTAGCCTTTCTTTGTTTAGGTGCACCATGACAAGATATGCTACTTGGAATTGTAGGTTTTTCCTTCTCTCATCAACTTTTTGCTTGATTATTCTTGTGTTCTCCATCAATGCTTTCTTGATTGATTCATGTACTTCCTTCATTGATTGAGAAAAGTCTTTTGCATATCCACTTCTTGTTGTTGCATTACCTAAGTCTCTTAGCTCCAATATACCCCTTGGGTGAACACCATAGACCACTTCAAAAGGTCTCTTGCTGGTGGTCCTATTTATTGTGTCATTGTAATCATATTCAGCTTGTGGTAGCACTTGATCCCATGTTTGACCATACTCTTTGGTAAGGCACCTCAATAAGTTCCCTAAGCTTCTATTCACCACTTCGGTCTACCCATCTGTTTGAGGATGGTAGGCTGATCCAAAAGATAGGTTGGTGCCAAAAATTTCCCAAAGTGTCTTCCAAAAATGACTCATGAACTTTGAGTCTCTATCTGAAACAATGCTCATGGTTAAACCATGTATCCTTACTACTTCCTTGAAGAACAAATGAGCCATGTGGCATGCATCATGAGTAGTCTTGCGAGGCACAAAGTTGGCCATCTTACTAAATCTGTCCACAGTGACATAAATGTTGTCAAATCCCTACTTTGTCCTTGGTAAACCTACTACAAAGTCCATACTAATGCACTCCCAAGGTCTATTTGGTATGGGAAGAGGTTGGTACAAACCGATATTGTAAGAAGTACCCTTGGCCTTTTGGCAAACTATACATGTCTACACATACTTTTTCACATCTTGATTCATCCTAGGCCAATAATAATACCTCTGAACCAACTCTTGAGTCTTATTGACTCCAAAATGACCACTAAGGCTGCCATTATGCTTCTCTTGTATGAGATTTTCTCTCATTGGCCCTCTAGGCACACAAAGTTGTCCACCTCTAAACAATAGTCCATCTTGCAAAGTAAAATCAGAATAATCACTATGGAAATGATTTTGATACTCTTTACACACCTTGTAGGCATTTGAGAAGTCTTCATCATCCGGGTATAGGTCTCTAAAACTATCAACGCCTATGATCCTTAATTGAATTTCTTGGATTGTCAAGAGTCTTATGCTCAATGCATCAGCAACCTGGTTCAACTATCCTTTTTTGTGTTTGATTGTGAATGTGTAGGCTTGCATTTACTCCACCCATTTCATGTGTTTATGACTGAATTTGTCTTGTGAATTTAGAAAGCTCAATGCTTGATTGTCCATATAGACTACAAATTCCTTAGGAAGGAGATATTGTCTCCACTTCCTCAAAGC